>NC_052405.1:12170077-12491961 GCF_009389715.1 Phoenix dactylifera
TATTTGTTGATGCTTTGTCATTGTTTCAAAAGAAAAAGAAAGGTAAGAAGAGAAGGCACACAATCCATGGCATATCTAAGGGCTACCATAGACCCTTTGAAATGACCAAGGCATATCTTTTAAGTAGTCCTGTGTCCTTGTGATTAAATAATACGTGTTTTCTCATGCACTTCATAGAATGATTGAATCCTAACATACGTGTACTTTCAACTTTGAGAATGTTTTTTTTTGTTTTTTTTTTTTGCTGAGAATGTTATTTTCAAACAAAGCTTTGCTCCTTCAACATAGCACTTGACTAGCCAAGGTGCATCTCAAGCTAGACCACCCAATAATTGTGCTTCCACTTGGATTTGTAATTGTGATTTGACATCTTTTGGGAGTAGGAACCTTAGGTTCAAGTACGGGAGTTGACCAACCATACTCGAATTTCTAGAAGAATTTGACTTATGGTCCTTCATGTGGACAAAGATAATGATCCTGATGGATGTCTGTCAAAGAACATTTTGAAACAAAGAACTTTAGCATTGTAGAGGATTAGCACTTAAATGCGTAAAAGTGGAAACAATAATAAAATTCAAAATAAAGCAAGACATATAACAAAGATAGCTAGTCTCAAAATTAATGATTTCTCTATTATTTAAATCATAAAATCTCGACCAAAACAAAGACTCGAGTGAAGCATCTCCTACCAAATGCGCTATCTGAGCAATAAGAGCACCGTGCCATGTGAGAAAACTATTAACAACACATTCGCATCACTCTAAAGCCAAAGCCGCCGCCAGCCTCAAACTTTTTTTCGCATTCACACTTAAGTACAGAAGGTTCATCCTCTCTGCAACACCATTACCATATCACTTTTCATCCCCACTCTATCTTCGCTCGGGGGCACCCTATACCCCCACGTCCTATCAATAAGCAAAGAGAAGGAGGCAAAAATGACATGGTTCAACTAAAGCCACGTCTATGATGTCACACACCAAAAATTTAAGCCCATAGAATCTCCTCATAGCCGCTATGTGCTCAACTTGCCCCAAAAGCTTAGAACTTCTACAACCACCGGGAAGGACGGAGAAGCCGTCCTCATGCCGGAGTTGTCATCCAGGGAAAGCAGGTCAAAAGGACAATCCACTTTTCGTTCCTACATATCGTTCATTAAAGAGATTTCAAGATTTAGAGAATATGTGGGCAAGGACACATTTTATTCACCATAGGGTTGCATGACAATCCCACTAACCCCAGTGGAGGCCCCAAAGGAGCAGGACTTCAAACATTCCACTGATAGCAACTCAAATCATACTCCATGGAGAGGAAAAAAAAAAAGTAGATTCCAAGATCTGGGATTTGAGCATGATTTTGGAATGGATGCCCCCATCATCATTCAGCTCCTATATATATCAGCCTCTCCTTTACCATTTCATCCATCAAGCAACTAACAAGGTCCAACTGAGTTCCTCACTCGATCGAGTTAGTGTTCTTGGTGTTGTCTACTAGTGTAGATTAGCATTCTTGTAGATCATGTCAAGAGATCCACTTGTCGTAGGACACGTTGTCGGCGACGTGTTGGACCCGTTCTTCAAGTCCGCATCGCTTAGGGTTCTTTACAACAACAGGGAGCTGACGAATGGGTCCGAGCTCAAGCCATCGGCGGTGGTGCATGAGCCTAGGGTTGAGATCGGAGGACGTGACATGAGGACCCTTTACACACTTGTAAGTATCAATTTGCCTTACTCTAACTTCGTTTGTGAATGAAATGGATCTACCACTCCAAGTTAGCAATTTGTGGGCCTATCCACATATGTTAGTCCAAGAAAGCTCAAGTTCAGCTCATACAATTACTTTTAGGCCTTTTCAGCTGCGATAATTTGTTACCACTCAACGCTCTTTTGTTGTGGATCCCATCTGAGAACAGTGTTAACAAAAGTCATTCTCTCTTCAGTTGTTCCACTTTGAGAACAGCGTAAGCAGCTAATGTTAACAAAAGTCGTCTTCCCAAGAATCTTGACTACATTGTTGGCCAATATCTTAGATTGATAAGATCCTCTGACTTGCCGTTTCTGGAATAATTCTATTATCTTAGCATCTATTTGAAGAAGAACAAATCGCACGGCATTCCATAGAGTTCATGGCTTTATTGTGGACACTAAGATCCATTAAGATTTAGTGCTTCATTAACGGCACTAGTTGGAATGGTTTTGCCCCCTAATCAGTAACAAAGTAATGTGCTTACCTTTTCCCAAGGTGATGGTGGACCCTGATGCACCAAGTCCAAGCAATCCAACCAAAAGAGAGCACCTGCACTGGTAAATATTCCTTATTTGTTACTGCTGATAGCAATACATAAAATTCCTTCTACTTCAAAGACTACTCATGAGTAAAGGAACATTTAGATCGACTCATCATCCTTTGATGTCTTTCAGGTTGGTGACAGACATTCCTGAAACAACTAATTCTAGTTTTGGTGAGTGATCACAGTGCCATTATTTCTCTGCAGTGAAATTACTCTATTAGCATTCAAATTAATTCTTCCCCCCTTAAACTTGCTACTCCTTAACATAAGCAAAATGCATGTGGTTCTCAATATTATAGCAAATATAAGTTGCTAGTAACTGCTTGGATTAAATTGGGTGGGCACTGCCCTCCCCTTACCTAATTATATGCAAGTCCATGAAAAATGCTATGTGGTATATCACGCATCCATGAGCATAAGATGAAGATAGTTTGTGGCAAGGGTGCTAAAGCAAGCACATGTATAAAGCACTAAACATGGTTCATGGGAGTCTTCAGTAGAAACATAAAATTTCATGATTTGAGTCACTTTTGTCATTATTACTAAGCAAACTGCTGACAGAAACCTGGCTAGAGTAATAGAGATTTTCTCCCTTTTTTCTTTGAAAAAAGCAAAAAAAAAAGAAGGGGAAGAGGGGGGGGGGGGGGGGGGGGGGGGGGGGGGGGGGCGTGGGGAGAATTTCTTGCTTTCTTTCTGTCATGCAAACTTTCCATGTCCAAGGGGATGATGAAGGTTAGGTTCAAGAAACCGAGCTCTCTCTCTCTCTGTGCACACGCGCGTGCATGCATTTGTGACATGTGTGCACGCGGGCACTCATGTCTATATATATAATCCCTTGATAACTTGGTGATCTCATGCATTAGATCAGAGTTGCATGAAATTTAAGTATGCAGGTGTTCTGATATTTTCTCTGCCTTTTCCTGGGGATTCTTTCAGGGTCATATGTTATAATGTAGGTCTTACGGTCATAAATTTAAAACTAAAGTTTTTTAAATTTATTTTGAATGCTAAAAGAATTACTGCTATTTTCTTTTCTATATTCTGTATCCATGCCTTAGATACACCAGATGTATTTTCTTAGCTTTTTGAGCAAGCGTTTCGAAACCTAGTCACGAGGCTTGTGACAATAGATTCTGCTCTTTCTATTATCAATAAAAAGCCCTTTAAACTGTGACACTTGATTTTGATGTACTGTTTTAGGAAATGAAATAGTGTGCTATGAGAGTCCAAGACCAACAGCTGGGATTCATCGTTTTGTGTTTGTGTTGTTCCGACAAGAGGTCCGACAGACTATTTATGCACCTGGATGGCGACAAAACTTCAACACCAGGGATTTTGCAGCACTTTATAACCTTGGACTGCCTGTAGCTGCAATGTACTTCAACTGCCAAAGGGAGAATGGTTGTGGTGGAAGAAGGTATATCAGACTAACTGGTTCAAAATGATCAATTCATATTTTCTTCTCAATTGGAGCAAACATTAATGCAAGCATACAAATATGCACACAGGCAAGCACATAATATCATGACAGGAAACCCTATACCTCAAAATCTATTTGATTCAATCATTCATTGTTAGATTGAATCAAGGGCTTAATCAACTAAAAACTCCAATTCAGCTACAAATGTTCTACACAGTCTATGCTCTACAACTTTTTCGGCGACATCTCTACATGTTACTTTATTTCAGCAACTGATAATTTGAGTTTGACTTTTAGAATAGATTATGCTTGACAGGCTCCTCATTTTGAGAAGCATAGCTATCTATGCTCATATTTGGAGAATGTGAGTCTAGTCTGAAATCATCTAATTGAAGATCAATCATCAACCACATGAATAGGCCACCTTAACTAAATGATGATACATGAAACTTAGGTTATAACATAACAATGTCTATATATCATGTTGTTGTTGGAATACCCTAGCATGTTGATGTTTTAGGTTCTTCGGTGCTCCATTAGGCGTAGGGTGACCAATTAGGTCCTTATAGACTATTACAATCAAAAAGATGTTTCAGACTTCTATCAAGATTGTCATAAGCATCCTTGAGTTTGCATTGGTAGAAGATCATTGCTTAGACTTTCTGCATGTTGTTATGATGTACATTTGCTTGTATCATCAATGAGTTTTCATCAAGGTCCCCATTCATTTTTTTATGGGATATAGAGCTATTTCACATGTCATTCCTTATATCTAACATCCTAAAGTAACCTGGTTGTGTTCTAGTACTGGCATGTTGCTATATTAGATCCAAATTAGATCTGGAATTCTTCTTTGTACTAAAACAACAATTCCATAGCTTGACTAAGATGGATGCAATAGAGGTTCATCTATAGATCCAGGATTTTGTCAACATTAGAGAGCAAAATCATCACATGGATATCAATTATATTAAGAGACTAAAGCCTGAATCTGACAATACTTGCCCTCGTGCAGGTTTTAAATGCTCTCTTTTCTAGTGCATAAGGCATAAAATGTTCTTAAAAAAAACAGCTGATTATTAAATTTTATATACAAACTCAAAGAATGGTTTGTTGCATGTCAGGTATCACCCTGTCAGCGGATGGACATGATGACCTGTTCTGAAGTGTCAACCATTTGATAGGTCAGTCATACTAATTCAGGAATATTCCGTGTGAGGATGACTTATCATACAACAAATGGAGAAATGTTTATAATTCACAGTTTCCAGAGGTCCCCCTCCCCACGCCCCTACACCCCCCCCCCCCCCCCCTCTTTTTCCCTTTTTCTTGTTTTCCTCTTGTGTGTGTGCAAGTTTGCTTTGCTTCTCTAAGCTACTAAAGTGAAAAGGATTGTGCCGCAGTTCCAGAAAATGTCCTCTATTTTGCTGTATGATGTAAATGAAACTCATGGTGGAAGATATTGCAAATGCCGGTTGTGACAAGATTCCAATTGCCAAGACTGCAAAAATAAAGATAATAAAAAATTCTTATTGTATATCAATAGGATACTTATCACAGTGATAGCAGAAAACCAAAGTTCCATCCAAGGGAAGCCACAGTCAAATATAAAGTAAGTCATTTGGAAAATGAAGTAAACACAATATTAACCAGAATCAAAGAGAATTTATATAAACCATCTTTTTATCATTCATTTTAGGTAATAAATTTTATGACCACATCTTTCTTAGTACTTTCAGGTATTAAAAAAAAAGCATAATTTATATGCTTAGCAGATACTTGGGCTTAAAGGTCGCCACATGAGTTAAAATCTAATCTATTGAACCAAGGAAGTAAGCTCACCAGATAAGAAAAATAGACTTGGATATAAGTTGAGAAGTTAAAACTTCGGTATCATAAGTTGGAACATTCCTAAGGAAAAAGGGCTTCAAACAGATGTGTCTCCAAATGCTGACCTCAAACTCTATGTACAGAAGATTGTATTTAAGGAAGATCTCCTTTGACAGATGACTTTGGGGTCATTTGAGAAAGTTCCAACCTAATTCAAGAACATTAGCAATGAGCATAGAACTTATTTGTAACAAGCCAAAAATGCAAAATGAACTCAAGAGCATTATTTTACCAATCAACCAAATGAAGGAGAACGCAGTCACACCTTGCACTTTTCAGGAAAGGATTTGCCGTAAAATATGTTTACAACACCTTTAATCATTATGATGATGACTAGAATGACCTTGGGAGGCATATTTGGCACTAGTATTGGAACTAATCATCAATCATTTACTGCTTACTTTGGCCAAATCTACATTAGAAGCAGAATTGGGTAGTTCATAAACTAATCTACCTGCCAAACACTTACCTCCTAATTCTGTTGTTATTCTGCCACTAATAAATTTAACTGATAAATAAGTTTGTCAGATATCTACAAGAGCCTTCACCTCCTTATCACGGTCACGGTAACTGAATAATGAGCCCACAGGATTAGAGACCATCAACTTGCACTTGTTTTGCTAGGCTGTATAAGACCAGAAATATCTCATCCCTTTTGGGGTGGTTGCTCTCTCCAACTACAAATTCATGAGCTTTACCATCTACATCTATGACACTAGCCCCTGGTTCCTTTTTCATACCTTTCTCCCTCATCAACTTCCTCACACGTGTCACATCTCCCCACCTATCGCTTGTAGCATATATGTTGGAGAGGAGCACAAACACCCCACTGTCAGAAGGATCCAGCTCAAGAAGATGGCCGAGGATCTGTTGGGAGAGCTCCACATTCCCATGGGCTTTGCAAGAACTCAGCATTGCTCCCCATATAAGCACATCAGCTTTCATTGGCATGGATCTAACGAGTTCATGGGCTTCTGAAATGAGCCCAGCTCTGCAGAGCAGATCAATCAAGCATCCGTAATGCTCTACCCTTGGTGTGAGATTGTAGATTTCAGTCATGGATTTGAAATGGTGACGGCCTTCTTCCACCAAGCCTGAGTGAGAACAGGCACTGAGGATAGCTACGAAGGTCACCTCATTAGGATTAAACCCATTTCTAACCATCCGATCGAAGTGCTGGAGGGCTTCTTTACCACAACCATGTATCGCTAGGCCACCAAGCAATGCATTCCATGAGGAGACATTCCTGTGAGGCATCTTCTCGAAGGTGCGCATTGCCATCTCTAGGAGCCCACACTTGGCATACATGTCAACCATGGCGGTCCCTATATGAACATCCCACTCAATTCCCCAACGCTCAATGTAATCATGGACCCATTTCCCTGAATCTAGTAATCCCAAGCTCGCACAAGCTGAAAGAACACTAGACAAAGTTACCTTGTCTGGCTCCAACCCTGAGGCACACATCTCATGAAACATTTCTATAGCTTCCTTGGGTTGCTTGCATTGCACCAGCCCACTTATGATACTTGTCCAAGAAACTATGTCTCTCTCCTGGAGCTCCTCAAAGATCCGCCTTGCCTCATCCAAACACTCACACTTCACATACATATCCAAAAGAGCATTTCCCACAACCACTCCAAACTCCCCTTCATGCTTCAAGATCAACCCATGAATTCCTTTACCCGTGTTTACATCCCCCAGCCTACCACAAGCAACAAGCGCACACACTAGAGTCGCCATGTTCGGTTCCACATCCATCAAAGCAAACAACTCCAGCGCCCTGATAAAGAACCCGCCTTTAACATACGCAGAAATCAACGCAGTCCAGGAGACCACATCTCTAACAGGCATTTCTTCAAACAAATCACCTGCATCGGCATACCCACCGCATGTACCATACACATGAACCAGAGCATTCTGCACATAGAGATCACATAGAAATCCCACCTTGATTGCAACACCATGAAGCTGCCTGGCTTCTCCGATGCCTGAGAATTTGGTGCAAGATTTCAACACCGCGGGGAGGGTGTGGTTGTCGATGGGAGCCCCATTGCCAACCAAATGCTTAAATAATAAAAAGGCTGACTGGGGAGCCTTGCTTCGGGCATAGCCGGAGATCAGTGAGTTGAAGACAAATGGAATTGGGTGGTGGTGGATTTGGCGGAGAACTTTGTAGGCAGAGGAAGGATGGGTGGAGAGAGCTAAGAGCTCGGCGAACTTGGCGAGGACCAGGGAGTCTTTGTAGAAACCGGAGGTGAGAAGGAGAGCGTGGATTTGGTTGAAGGATTTGATGGCTACGGGTTCATGGAGGAGGCTCAGAAGGGGGGATTTCAGAGGATGTGCGGAGGAGGCCACTCTCATAGTCCCGGAAAAAATTGACTGTTAGAACGGTTATGAGTGAGAAAGAAGATGACGCGGAGCAAGCCGGGCTGCTGGGTAAACGCGCCTTCTGCAGTTCTGCGGCTCGTTTGGTTTGCGGAAACACGGGAGGAAAGTGCAATCAACTCTCTTGTTTAGTTGAAGTTTTTAAGGAAGGGAGACAAAAAAAATTATATTTTTATTAAAATATAATTTTTTTCATTTTATAAAAAAAAAAATTCATAAAGAATATGAAAAAATATTTTTTTGAGCCAGAAATCACTTCATTTTTATTTTTTTCAAAAAAACCTTTCAGCATTAAGAAGCATTAAAGATCTAATTTTTATTAAGAGTATAATAGAAATTACACATAACTTTTTCAGAAAAATGGATGGTCAATCAAACATAAGTATTCTGAAAATCTGTCACTTTTCCATTGTCAATCAAACATGCCAAAAGTACTTTCCCATGCATCCTCTTTCCAGAAATCTGCTTTTCAGGAATCATATTTTTAGGAGGAAAAATGCTTCCCGCAAACCAAACGAGCCCTTGAGAAATCAAATTTTGAAGATATTTTCAAAGCTACAACAGGAGGAAAGCCAAGAGGGGAGATACAGGTTGTATCTTTAGCTCCTAAGAAGGATTCATGGTTCCGGTGCGGAGCTGAGGACTGCTTGAGTGGACCTTCGTCAAGCCAAGCGCAAGTTACAAGCTAGCTCTATCATCCTGGAGGGTGACTAGGCCACAGTTATATTGGATCCAGGGGGTCCAAGGGGTAACGGATGTGACCACCCTTTGCTCTGAGATATCTGGGCAATGTTGAAGGACGGAGGGGCTTTACAGGCTAAGCATGTCTTCCGAAAAGCCAACGAGGCTGCGGATTGGGTGGCTGCTTATGTGGCCAGTCATTCTGGTTGTACCTTGTGGGCTAGAGATAGGGAGCTGCTCTGGGCACTCCGAAGCATTTTGTTTTCTGACTTAATTGGGTGTATCCGTACTCGTCAGGTATGATCTAACCATTTTAGCAAAAAAAAAAAAAAGAAAGGAGGATTCACCTTTCTTCACACAAATCCACCGCTGGATCGCTCACCACACACCTCTCAAAGCACCCCAAACTATGCCTTGCTCCATATGCACACATCTCAAAGCGATCAGAGGGTGATCCAATGGTAGATTCGTTGTGAAGGAAGGCCGATCTTTCTTTTGCACAAAGGATACAGCCCCAACGCAACAAGGGATCCGGGGATTGGATTCGTGCCTGATTTCTAGATGCTCTGAAATTTTTGTTTGGAAGTAGGATAAAAGATAGTAATCATTGTTTAACTTCGTCTATGAACCACTTTTAAGAAGGGTATTATAAATACATAATTCTTCACCTTCCAAATTATTTTACTCCACTTAATCCAAGAATTAATTACCTACCAATGTAGGATCAATTTATTTATGCAAAGAGGAGGAGGAATAAGTTAAACCATTTAGTCTGTGTGAGCTTATTCCGCTTTTAAATGCATTCTAAGAAAATCATTAATAAATTGATAGATCCAAAAAGAACAAGTTGACTGAAGTCAGATGGATCAAGACTTAAAAACCAAATACAACAGTCAAACTTATTGACAACAGAAACTCGAATATGGCAAACCCAAACCCCTCAATTCTGCCACACCTGAATATTATGGATAGCTCAAGGACTGCGACCCCTGCCTAAGAGATCCTTTGCTCGATGAAATTTAATCTAGAGGAGTAACTCTCATGTATATATAATTTGTTCAACCATCAAACTTTATTGCTGAAAATATGTATTTCTTCTTCATTACAAGCCCTAAGCTAGGTCTAGCAGAGAGGGGAAAAAAATTAGCATTTAAAAAATAGGTGCATTTATCATCTGACATAAAATTTAAAGAAATTTAACCTGGAAATCACAAGAACAGGGCCAGCGAAATGTAAGCGCAATCCTTTTGTTCTTACACGCATACACCAGTAGTAAGGAATCGAGTTTGTGGATTCACCATGTTATAGTTAATTTTCACGTTTATTTTGCCATTGTTAATAGTGCTGAGAATGGTGGATTCCAATATACTTGGAGAAGAATCTGAAAAAACTCCTTGAAAACAAGCCCAGGGTAACGAGTAGAAACTGATTCCAACCCACTGATTTTGAGTGTCTGATATCAAAAGATTCGCCACACCTTAAATTCCTTAAATATGGGAGGTGTACAGTTCGATGAATACATTCATATACAGCGAGTGGGTCCTGCTGAATTAGAGAATTTAGTAGCTGTTAGGAATAAGAACCAACAGATCTATAATGGTAAGCACTTCTGAGAAAGTGTCAGTAGATCTTGATGCTGCTGCAAATCTTTAAGTCTGACCAATTTGCTGGTATTCTGATCTAAAGCAGCCTAGCATAAAAATATGAACACAGGTAGTTTCAGTCCATGCACTCCCTATCATACAGGATGGTCCGGATCATATTAATCGAGTATGGCAGACTCTGCAGCACACAAACTACACAGGATATGTGTAGCTTAATTTAAAGCATCTCCATGAGAACGTTATCCTAATCCACTGTACATGAATCCGATTGCTCAATAAAACAAATTTTTGAGGCTGCCTGAGAATTAATTTTCAATGATACAGCAGCACCTACAATGCATTAACCTGCAAAGAGAGGGAGGTTCAAACTTTGCACTAAACAAATGCAGCACAAAAAACGTACTTCCAGAGTCCTCATCACAGGCATAAAAACATCAAGGCTGATAACACAAATGGAAAAGAGAATATGATATAAATACAATGAAAAAAGTCATGCTCGAAAAAGTTTCGACTCCACAATGCAGCTTTACAGCATTATCCGTTGAAAAAATGTACAATACATAATAGCATCTCTTCAGAAGAGTCTAGCAACTAGCTGATAAAAATTTTTCAAGTTTCATTTCCTTCATTTCCACTTTGACTAGTAAACCTTTTCCGGGGCAAGCAAAGTAGCCTACTGAAGCATGCTTATTCGAATTCCACCTGGATGTCACACTCCTACCTCCTATCATCACCTCCAAACTGTGTAGAGTTTCCATTCCAGAAAACGTTTCTGTCATCGAAGTGACCTTCATCCTCCTGTTCTCTAAGAGTATGGATATTGCTGCCGAATGGCCTACTTGCTCTCCTAGTGTTGCTAGCACCATCACCAGCTGGAGGGTTTTGATGATCAGGGAAACTTGAGCGGCGCGAAGCTTCTAACCCCGACAAATGATTCTGGAGAGCAGGATTTGGACCTATGGAAGAAAAAAAAAAGAAGCAACATAGTAAAAACAGAAGAATGCAACAACATAGACAAAATCAAACCAAGGAGACCAAGCAATTCATGAACAGCAAATACAATTGTTTTGAGAAGATCAAAAAGGAGTAAGCAGAACTTACGATACTGCCATAAGCCAGCACTTGGTGATGGTTCAGAATTTGATGAGCTGGCATCCCCTCCAAAATAGGAGAATGGATTCATGTAGGACATAACCCTTTTCACATATTCAAAATATCCACCACCACTGACACCTGACCCAGCCCCACTCTCAGTGTTACGACTATCATATGATGACGGTTGGTCCCTTGGAGGTCTAGTAGCCTGACGATGTGGAACAACAATTAATGCCTCCCGGCTAGCAAATCCTAGTTCCGACAATGTTCTATTCATATCTGCATTAAACATAAGATAAAAGATTCAATTTGATATCCCAAACTTGGTGCTCATCCAGAAAAAGCACAACATAAAATGTGACCTCAGGATGCATGCCAAAAGCCCAAAGGGAGAAATAAGAATAATTGCTAAGGATATTATGCTGAGCAAGGTGTGTAGCTAATACAGCACGACTCAAGATGCATATATCCTTGCAGCAAAGGTGGGGAAGAATATACTAACAAAGTGACACTATAATAACTCAATACCGCTGACATGCTTAGGATTGCTTGCAGGTCAGTGCATGAAAATCAACAAGCCAGTCAAATTCAGGCATCCAAGCAATTTTATAAGTTTTAATTATGTCCCAACTCTCAACATCTAACAAGCCAAAGATGGAAAAGTTACAAAAAGACACCCATTCAAGAACATCTAAACACTAAGCAAACAAACATCTGGAAAGTAGAAGGATCTCCCACAAATTTAAAAATGTTAAAATGTAAACAGAAATAAACACTTTTTTAAAATAAAGCTAGGATACACAATAATTAAAGTACAATGAAGAGTCAGGCACCATAAAAAATTATAATAATCACACAATACCTTGCTCATTGAATAATTTCCGGGGATAAGGAACAGCTAGATCATACGAGCCTATTTCATTAACTCGGTTCTCATCTACAAAGCTTTTCACCGATCTTAAAGTATCTGCTAATGTAAGCTTCGTTTGAAGGCTGGTCCCATTTGGCATACGGATACTAAGATGAACGTCGTTCGACTTTACAGCACTTGAACAGGCAGTCAATCCATCTACAATCTTAGCTTCACCTTTTACCTCCGATTCATTATATGTTATCTTAGAAGAACCTGGACCACATATAGTCATCCCCCCAGCTAACTCTGTAGAAACCATGGTATTGTTATCATCCAACATAGACTTCTCTTGTGGTGCAGTAGAACCACTGACATCATTGCAAGTAGCAGAGCTGTCGACATCTCGGACAATGGATTTTAGGGCTTCTTTACTGGTGTCAGTTGCTGAACTTGACTGTTCATCCCTACTAATCTTGGCACCATTGGAATAATCTGATTGCAAACAGGTTTCTTCACCACAATCGGCATTTTTCTGTCACATATTCAAATATGATAAGCTAAGGGCTTTATGGAAAGTGAGGAACAAGGTTCGCCATCTCGGTACCGGACTCTGTACCAGTGCCACACTAGCACAGTTCGGTACAGAGTTTTTTTGGACATACCGAGTATCGGTACACCACCCGTACCGAGTACTGGTACCGAACTAGATGGTACGGGACTAGGTACAAAAATGGTGCAGTACACCCCGTACCGCCCAGTTCGGGCCACTACGGCATACCTTAGTGAGGAAATTATGTCATGTAATGACAAAGATGAAGGGGGTTTACATCATGACTTGTTTCACCAACTTGCTCCAATGATTGCTGCTTTGAATCAGTTGATGAGCTGGCCAGTGTATATTTCATGGGTTCGTCTGCTGAAGTTGATGCAGCATCCAACCTAGAGGAAACTCCTTGCTCAATTGGTGCAGCACTAGGAGAACTAAGAGGTTCAGGTTTCTTTGAAGCAAGTGCTGCTGTCAAAAGTGTCATAGCTGTTTCCTGCAATCATTCATTGGGTTACTTCCATATGGCTTTAGCACAGTAGTAATTTAACAAATAAAAGCCACGTAAGATGCATAAAGCAACAACTAGCAAACCACATGGAGTTGGAAAATGTAGAACACCTGCATATGGAGGGCTGCCCAAGCCTTCTCGACACTTTCTACAAGACTTTCAGCACTGATGTAACCTTCTGAAAGATTCAAACATGACACAAGTAGCTAAAAGGAATCACAAATAGTTTTTTGTATGATCCTCAAAGAATTCATTTTCAGATACATACCATGCTGCCATAGCATGACACCATTGAGTCCAATAGCAGAAATACTAGGGATAGATTTTTGTGGGTCTGAGCAAGGTAAATTAAGGTAAACACCAAAAATCGCTAAAATCTGGAATGTGCAATGGTATTGAAGTTGTGATGAAACAAAAATATATAATGCATACTAGCAACTTAGGCATCAGAAAGCAAAACTATCAGACATTCTGGAATATAGTTGTATGAGAATTTAAAACCCTAAGTTTCAGGACCTGCACACACAAAAAGATATCATTCACACCAGACATTATAGACTTGGAAATGCAAGGAAGCATAAAGCATTGGAATTGTATTGCATCCAAAGCAGATATTGGACTTCCTCAGAATAAATCAGACAAAAGCAGTATCCCTAATGGCTGAACATAACAGCTTTACTGTCAACAAAAAATAGAGCACTCAAATAATCGTCTGCAACCAGCATACTAAGATGGCATTAAAAAAAACTTAGGCAGTTCTAAGTCAGTCACAGATGTAAGAGAGGAACAACTTTTTCTTGCACCTGTCAACTTTCTATGACCTGGCCCATCGAATTGATAAATAACCAACAAAAATATGACATTATTTAGAGATTTTTCACTTCTATACTTCATTCTGTATAATTCACAAAACTCTGGGAAATTTTTCATGAAAATCCTTGTCAATAAGAAAAGAAGAGAACAGACATAGAGCTAAGATAATGTTGATAAATAATTCAGAAAGACAGCATTTCCTGTATATCATGGGTCAGCTGCAACTGAGTTTCTTAATCAAGGCCCATTACGGCCCAAAAACAATTTCCGACTGTTTCAAAAGGATCATAACAAATCTTAGTGGCCCAATTTTCCTCTTGAAGTGCTACATCTTCTACCGATTTCTTTTGTTACACCTGCCTTATGACACATTAATCCAACCTATTGATCTGTCTCTTTTCTATTGCCTCCATATATCAATCAATGTTCAGTTTCTTCTCTCGCCTCTGTATATCATAAAGGTCAATCTTAAAGTCACAGTAACGCAGCTCTGCTACTTACTGTAATTCATGCATGGTATTCTTCTTAAATGCAAGCTCCAGATGAGCAGATTGGTATTACTTCATATAATAGAAAATTACTTTATATCCTAAGCACTTCCATTTTATATATTATCATCGCATCATACACTGATATCACACCCACTTCCTGTATCTGGCTATTAAGCCAAAACAAAGATGATTTCTCCGAAGATATGAATGTAGAAGGCAAAATCCAACCAAGTTCTGTCTTTGATTATGCTGCTGCAACTGCACCTAAACAACCTATTGCATTTTTTATTACACAAATAAGCCTTCCAAAGTCATTGATATTCATAGGAGAAGCGAAATGCTTAGGTATGCAATATAATTCATCTCCTGACATACTTTTGCATGTCATTTTAACTGTTTGGAGACATCAGCTTATCTATTCATATTAATAGGCCCTAGTATGACATGTTGTCCGGTCACCTTTGCTTTATGCAAAACCAGATGCCTACCTTTTGTTATTTCTACTGACAAATTATATTACTGGTACATTAAAGGTACAAAAAGACAATGAATAGAGGATACAAATGGCAGAAAACTGTGATGCATCAACACTTCCTTGTCTCAGATGCAAGAAGATACAACATTTTGATACTGCTTCTGCCACCTGATGACAACAAACAACATGACAAGCAAACATGGGATATGAAAGAACAAATTAGCATCACTGATCAGACACCTCAACCAGAGACAAATGAACATCAATGCGGATAAACTCACACTTAGATCTGCCCATGTTGACTGTTCCAAATGGACATAATTTTCATCTTCACCTGAAAATGGAGCAGGAAAAGCATGGCATTATTTATATAGTTGCAGGACATCAGGTATCTTTGTAAGTTAAGTAATAAAAAATGCATAATTATATGAAATTCTAGTACAATGCTATACTAAGTCATATTTTAATATGAAAAAGGATGGACTGAGAACTGATCATCTGATCTCACTTTTTTCACTTGATTGAAGAAAAAAACTCTACAAGGACAGGGTTGCATGAGAACATGATGACTGTGACATCCCAATTTTTGAAGTACTCCTATTGCCAGAGGAGTAAATTAGACCTCTTGAAATAAATGGCATGACAATTCACCACCTGCTAAGGTCGAAGAGGACGACTGTTTTATAAACAAAACATGCATATCAGATTGTACACTTCAATTTTTGCAAGGAATAAGTTCTTGAGTTTACTTGAATAGATTAGGCATGACAACCTCATAAGTACTAAGTTTCTGTAGGGCTGAGTAGGGTACTTAACAATATTTACTACAAATTTACAATCAAGATGCAAACACATGTTACATTATGTGGACCCTTTAAACAGGAGTTTTTCAACTGCAGGTATCTAAAAGAGATTATTATAGGTGAAAAATGGAATTTGATAACAGTATCTTAATTGATGACTTAACATTGCCCATAGAACTTCAAAAGACTTGGTGTGACCTAGATAAATAACAAGAAACCAGGAAACCGTTGCTTGCCAATAAGAAGGAATCAGGAAAGCAAATCTTGCATTCATTGGTGGCATATTAATTTCAGCCAAGATGAAACAGAAAAATCTTCTATCAAAACTTAATTAAAGACTCTGAGTTCTTTATATCTAGGGGCATGATCTTGACTGACTGAGCCTACTCAAATTTTTAACTTTACTTAACCAAGCCACGTCCATTAATTGCCCTATCTTTAAACCATAAATACCCTTTGGGCCATGTTGGTTTGCAGGAATGGGAGGTGGGAATGGAACCAATCTCCCATACCAGATGATTCCCATAATTAGTAACTAATTTGGACACAGGAATGCTGATTCCAACAGGTATCAGATTCTGATAAAATGGGGCAAAAATATATTGGGTATCATTTTCCTTCATATTGGATATGTGTTTAACAGATGATTCCCATAATTGGTAACTAATTTGGACACAGGAATGCTGATTCCAACAGATATCAGATTCTGATAAAATGGGGCAAAAATATATTGGGTATCATTTTCCTTCGTATTGGATATGTATTTTAAGTAATAATGAAAAAAGGCTTTCTTACATGTTATATTTAATTAATACCATGTTACAACGTATATTATATCATACTACATTATATTATACAATGTTAATATTTTATAATATTCATCATTTAAAATAATAATATTATTATAATGTATAAATATTACTAATAATATAATAACGATACTATGATAATATTGATGTTATTAATATTAGTATTTTGCTATATGATATAAGATTTGGTTTATACACTTGAGATTACTTGGACTTATCCAACCAAAGGAATCAGAAGTAAACATTCCTGACAATTCCCACAAATAGAGATATTGGGAATGCGAAAGCCATTCCCATTTCCATTCTTGACAACCGAACATGGACTTAGATGACAACAAGAAACAAAGTACTAAAAACATGTCATAAAGACGCTCCGCAGTATTAAAAATGGCAACTGTTGAGGGCTAATAAGTTTTATCATGCCCTTACATATTGAAGAATAGAGGCTTGGTGAAGCAGGGAAGTTTGACCTTCAGTCAATAAGAGAGGTGACTCATAAGTAATGGTATCCTAATTGGTCTATAGGAAGTGTCATATTATTTGTTTTATAAAGGTTAAAAGCTGTATTCGTACTCATTAATCAAAAGGTAACAAGTTAATTTTAGAGTTGCATTTAACCATATAGAGTAAGCTATGCAGAAACTATGTCAAGAAGAAACTATGCCAAGCAAAGGTTGATATTGTTAGGTTAACCATATAGAGTAATCTATGCAGAAACTATGTCAAGAAGAAATGCATCTGAAAACTCATCTATGCAGAAACTATGTCAATAAGAAATACATCTGAAAAGTTCTTTTATACATTAGATATTAACCAAAAGACAGTTTTGGGCTAGGAATTAAGAAGATCATGAAGAGTCTCAATTGCTTTCATCTTTGTATTAAGAACTTTTCATGCTTTAAAATATATTTTTGCAGTTTAAAAATCAGATTTTGGTGTCCACATAATCCCTGTACTGTTATTTTTCCGAATACTATATATAGTGCACTAAGACTAAAAGAAGCTGGCTCATCTCTCTCCCCTTTTATCTCTTACATATATTTTTCTTGTATTTTTGACACTTGTGAAATTCATGATGTTATTTAAACCTTTTATTTCGTTTAACAAACCTTGAACTGAAGAAAACAATGCTTATTCTTACTAAGAAAAAGAAAAACATATTATTGTCATCATATAATAGAAGTTGGCATGTTTTGGAGCTAATAAATAGTGCTAAAATATCCTTATCTAGTTATAAGTTCAAGACAGAATATCTTTGAATCTTCATAATGGATTTCTGAGTAGTTTGACACCTTTACATATAAGCATAAAAAAGTTTAAGATCTTATAGCTTGAAGTTGGGTGACTCCTTTCTTCCCTCCTTCCTCTTTCACTCTCTTTCCCTGAAACAACTGGCCCCATATTTCTTATTCTTCTTTCATCAACAGCTGCTCATATTTCTTCTCCAATACTCACTGGCATTTTCTCATCTTTTCTCAAGCTTGTATTCTAAAACTCAATTTCTTCCTCATCAATCAAAAACAAATAATATCAATAAGCTAGAGCAGTTAGTAGAATGTTTTGGCATTGAGTGTTTGATAGGTCTCACGTAGGTTGGAAGCCTATGTTTCAACCTAACAATATCAACCTTTGCTTGGAGAGGTGTTGATGCTAATAATTGTCTGGATGAATCATTTACTTGGTTAAGGATAGTTGGGAGGGTTGGGCTCTAGAAATTTATTATATAAGTAAAAAGGTTGGCTGTGTCTGGTCATCTCTATAAGGTTTCACCACTTAAGGACATGAAGTGGTTGGCTGTTGGTAGCAGGAGCTTTCCTCATCTACTTTAAAATCTCTCCAGAGTGTCTGACACTATCACCCACCCATTTCCTAGTTATTTCCTTTCTCTTTTTTTTTTTGGAAGAACTTAAATCCCCATACCCACACCAAAAGTCACTTCTATATCAGCCCCAGATTTAGGTAACTTAGGACAAATATCAAGTTCCTTTCATGTACTTGTGGATATATAGAACTCAAACTAACAAATGATCATAATCAATATAGTGCACTAATTAGTCCAACCTCTCTTTTCATCTATGGGGGAATACAAGATATGCCCATGGCCCCTATAAGATGTTTTGTTTTAATTTTCTTTGATCATAAAGAATTGAAGAAACTAACAACATTTTAATGTTGGAAAAGCAGCATTTATTTCATCTTCCAAAATAATCTGCCTACTTAATGACAAAAGAATTGTCCCATAAGGACGACCCTTTGCTTTTTCAGCCTAACATCATCAATTTGTCAACATAGCTGATTGATTCAGCAGTACATGGACAAATATGAGCTTTTCCTCAAAGATAAATGGAAGAAGGCTAGTAGGGAACCTGTATTGGAGCCTCGCCAATACAAATAAGAGATGAAAAAAAATTCAAGAGATGGATGCCTTGCAAAGGGCACAAGGGCAAACATGCATATTAACTCTTTCAATAACCAACACATCAATGTATTTGTAAGTCTTCTATGCTAAATCTTTATATGTTCTCATGGGTCTTGAAGAATAGATTGGCATGCAATCACACAAGCAAATGCACAATAAATCTTCTCTCCTGATCTTTGTATTGTTCTCGTGTTTAATTCGTATATAAGAATATATTAAGGTTTCTGTGCACCCACAACCACATGTCTATATATTCACCTACACCCACAGAACTACAGTCCACAGCACAGACACATACATGCCCAGATCAGAATATGTGTACACAAACCTCCACACGACCACACACAAAGAGAAGCAAATCCATATTCACATACACCAAACACAAAACAAGCACATGCACATGCATGTATGCATGCATACCAAGGTTTGTTGTACCAATATGGGGTGCCATATCATACCCTAGTGGCATGCTAGGATACACCCCATACAATACAGTACACACCTGTACCGCCAGTCTGCCACAAGGTCAAAGACCATTTTCTCATGCCCAGACATAGTATCACCCGAAATTGGGGCAATACATGTCGGTACAATATGAAGCCAAGCAAAATCAGTCAGTTTCACTCAATGCAGGCTAGTTTGCCCTCTGTGCCATATCTAACCTTGGCACCCTACTAGTACCTTACCAGTACTATATAGTACACTAGTCACTGGGCATTACAAGTCAATACAACAAACCATGATGCATACACAGACACACACACGCACGCACACAAAAGAAGAAAAAGAAATGCTGATGAGGAAGACAAAATAAATGTTGTTGCACAAATAGCTCGACCAAAGTGCTTTATTGCAGGCACGAAGAGATAGAGTTTAGAACACAACTTACTCTTAACAGATATAGCTGATTAGTCCATATCTGATTTATTGTTTACTGCTAGTTCAACAATTATAAAACTCTTAATTCTGATTAGGTCGACTAAATAGCTACATATTGCAGAGATCACATAGCTAGGCTTCATTTCTTTAATTTTGAATTTCGTTCTATGATTTTTGGTTTGACTCATGAAAATATTCATGTTTTGAACTGACAAAATATCATCAATAAACCAAATATTACTTCGTTGACAATATGAATAGTTTCAACCAAGGTCCGCCGTACCGGTACCGGTCGGCGTACCGATGGCGGCCCGGACCGGTACGTATCGGTCCGTACCGGTTCCGTACCGGTCCGAACCGGTCCCGTACCGATTCTCCAACAATAAACTACCGTTACCGGATGCCACGCTGATCCGGTACCGGTCCCAGTACCGGCTGGTACGGATCAGTACAGCAGACCATGGTTTCAACATTAGGAGATTAAAAGAAAACAAAGAACAATGATGAATATCAAAAAACCTAAAGTAAGCCAATGTATATTTTGTGGTTCTCTGAAGTCACCTTCCTAAAATATTCCCATAGTTTTACTACTAACACCCACTTATTATGATGACTTTCCCAATTCCAAACTCCAAATATGAGAGCTTGGCCTATAGCATAACAGCACAAGCCTTGGAGACCACACCACACAAAATCATATCATGGCAACAAATTAGATCGTATTTCCTTCTGTTGGAAGTGTCAGCGAAACATTAAATATACAACTTTATTACATGAATATCATTAAGTTCACCTGAAATGTAGACAACAAAAAGTTTTTTCTGCTTTCTTGCTTCAGCAATTGCATCTGGAATGGAACCCTTGTATGTCAAAGAATAAGTGGGTCCCTCCATCTGTGTTAAAATCACCAACAAACCAACCAGAAACGTCAATTAAGGACAAGTAATAGTATAAAGCCTAACAGTGGATTTATAATCAAAGGTAATCAGACTGCAAGAAAGTGACTCCAAAAGAGTCCACAAAGTATAAAAGATTAAGAAAAGCAACAGGCAAATAAATGTTTTATATGTTCCTCAACTTGTAACCAGTTAGCTATTAATTTATTAAAACCCCAATACATCTCAGAAACCATATATAGCTATGATTAAACTTTACATATAGCTAGTCAAGAGGCAAAATAACGGAAGGTGCTACCAAAATGCAAAATAAAATATAATTATTTAAAATTTAAATCTTAAGAAACTGAATAATTCACAACCCAATACTGTTTATTTGGTTGACTGGAAATCGCAGAAAGAACTCCAAGACATATTTCTGCATTATTTTGTCAAAATATTATCTCTTCTATATTAAAAAATCATGATCACGTAAGGATTACAATATTAACACCGAGATTTTAACTTCCAAGTCGTAGAATCATACCTGAGGAACTAATAGATGACTAAATTAAGGAAAACACTGAAGCTATGGTGTTAATCTCTGTTGAAAGGCACAGCCAATCAAAATCTCTCCCAACTCTTAATAACCACAATTCAATCGATCGCAACCAAGAGCAAATCCACGAATCGTTCTCTACCACAATACCACTCGAACTTAATCCCAAAGCCCAGAAGACCACCCTACTCCTCTATCTACTACCTTTCGGAAAAAAAATCCAATTTGAAACTTTCGTTGTTCCCGAAGACCAAATTCGACTAGAATTTTACCTAAAATCTACCACACATCCACGTCAAAAGAGAAGAAGAAAACGATCAAAAATCTAACTGCTCGACAATAAAACCCTAATTCTCAGGAAGATCCACTCGAAACCGGAATTCGAGAGAAGAAATTGGGAGATTTGTTGTTACCTCGGATGTTAGGGTTTTTCTGAAAGCTTTCAGCGTCCTTCGAAGATCCGCAGTTTCTGCTCTGAACACTCGTGAGGACCTTGGATACTTAAGAACTGTTATGGGCCGGGTCGTTTAGCTTATAACTAAATTTAGTTAGGCCCAGGCCGGCCCGAGCCCCCTTCTTACTTGGGCTTTTGAGGTTTCAGGCCGGGCCTCAATTTCTGGATATACAATTTAAAAAACAAAAAAAAAAACTTGTAAAAATTAAATATTTGAAAGGAGTTGGTTGGCCTCATGAGCTCAACTCTTTTAGTCTTCTTTATGGTTCTGAAGAGGAGTTGGTGCATGGAAAATGGAATGCATGAAGCTATAAAGAATGAGACCAAATGGGTGAGGCAATGGGTGATGGCATGCATGTATAGACTATAGTATTATATAAATCCGGGTCGGGTCAGGTTTACAGACCTAAGCTTGAGTCTAGCCTATTTAACAAGGGGGCTTATATTTGAGACCTCACTCAGCCCCGCCGAGCATAATCCAAGTCTAAATCCGTATATAAAGCTTCGAGCTTCAGCAAGTCATATAGGCCATCTGTCTCGTCTAAATCTAAGATTTTTGCAAATGAGATGTGTGTGACTTGTTGATAAACAGTAAATTTTTAAAATTCAAGTCTTGGATAAAGATTTAATAATTTTAAATGATCATTATGGTCTCTAACTAGTGTTAATTATGATATATGTTTAACATTATTACAATATAGGTTAAAAATATTTAAAATAAAATATAATATTTTATGTCTAACCATTGCATTATATGGATTTAAAAATTAAAATGCCTATTTTCTTATTATGCTAAAAGATGCGCGATATAATTTTTAATTTGAGAATTACTTTTATCAATCCTAATTTGCATAGTTTGATAGAAAAATCATGATATGAACATGTTAATACTTATTGCAACCACTTGATTTATAGGTTAGTCAGTACAAAAATGAGTACTTTTTTGGTTTCTAGACTTTAATATAGTGTAAATTGTGATCAATAGTGCAGATCTCCAATTTGGAGGTATAGTTATTAAATTTGGATTGTTAAATCTTTTACCAAAAAATTGATATTAAATGTGTAATCCGTTCAATAAAAGTGGAGGGCAATTTTGTAGACTTGTGAAAGAAGCAAAACATGAAAAAATAGAATATGCCATAATTTTTGCCTAAAATCCTTAAAATCATATATTGTATAGAAAAATAAATAAAATATGGTCTTTCATGGTATTCTTCTCTTCTTTTTTTTTTGGCAACGACTAAGATGCTTCTATATTTTTATCAGTTAGTTCAGATATATACTCCCAAATGTTTTATACCACTTTGGCTACATAAAAGTGGATCAAAAGTTCAACTTTCATAGAACAACTAAGTTTTATGCATCTATATATAATCTATAATCCATAGTCCATAATAATATACAAAGAAAATTCCAAAATTGAAGTAAATTAGCACTTTAATTCATATATTTAAGCCTTCCCGGAACAACCACACCTTGTGAGATCCATGTTATTAGTAGATCATAGGGAGCTCTCTCTCTCTCTCTCTCTGCTCGCAGAAAGGCATGTGCATCGCAGTGCAAAATACTAGTTAAAAAAAAAAACAAGTAATTTATATAGGAGTTTAAAGTTAGTCACATTTTTTGCAGATATTTGGACTATTACCAAGGGTTTGTAGGAGTTTAAAGTTAATCACATTTTCGAAGAGGACAATCAAGCAACAAACAAGATTGCTGGTTATGCTATTGATACTGATACTTATTTGTTCTTCCATAATTGCTTAATGCAATTTAATTCCATCCATGGGATGTATTTTTCTAGGCCTTAAATAGGTGTCTTGCCAACCAGTTTTCCACCAAAAAGAAATTGCATTTGCTTCTCATGGAGCTACTTTTAAGATCATAACCTTAACCATAATTATGTTGCTATCATATATCTTCAGTATGTTATCTACACATATTAGAGTTATATGCACATCTTTGATAACCACTTCAAAGAGTTTCCACACTTACATTCAAGAAAAATCAAAGTTTATATATTCCAACATTGTTTTGGGTAAAAGATTCCATCTTTATCAAAGCTCACTTGAAAGCATAGATGCAAGGCACTGTCTCATGGAACCAACTTTTAATTTGTATTCCACCAAAATGGAGAGGACATGGGAGATGGCTCAAGAAACATATCGAAAACCATAAAAAATAATTGGAAATTGATACTATCATGTATCACAAATCTGCTCTTTTATAAACTTCATGTGTCAGACAGGTATTTTTAAAACCAAAGATTTAATTTGTCAATCCATTTACAGTTGGTTGCATCATTTATCATGCACAACAACTGTGCCTAAAGAAGGGCCTGATTTCCCTGTAATTTACTTCAGTCTAGGACAACATACAATGACTGACCTGTGGATTGGAAGCAAAAGTGATGTGGGGAACCAATTCCTTTTGGCGACTTCATTTTTCCCATGGAAACTAGAGACCAACAATTTACTCTTTGGTATAATAAGAAGCATGGAAATTTTAGCTCATCGGATGCATGAATTTGGAGGAACATTCAATTAATTATTGCTGAAACTCAAAAAGCTAGTTACTGAAGGACTAGATCAATGGGAAAAATGCAAGTGATGTGCCAAAAGCATTTATTTGACCATCATGCAGCTCTAACAATTCTAGATTCTAAAAAAAAAAAAATCTCAAATCCTGACCTTAATAGTTATCCAGTCATTTTAACCTGGATCAGGACCCAAGAACAAAGATTTTAACCTGAGATCTCACTCATCTGAGTGAGTGGCTGACACTGAGATTGGAAGTTGGCAAAAAATTAGGAAGATTCAAGAAATTCCGGTATCCAGGCCGATAATAGGAACTGACATATCAATACTTCAGCGAATGATAACCCAAAATAACTACCATTTAAATACCATTCAAATAATATTCAAAGGGATTGATTTGAGTATTTAAAAATTAAAAATTAAAAATTAATTTAACATTGTTAGGAAATATCAGCCAATAAACCTTACTGCTTGCACAAGATAATCCATGAATAAATTCTTCCAAATCGACTCAGAGAGATGATGCACCAAGCATAATATCCTAGAAAAATAAGGATAAATCATTTGTTTTACAAGATGTTGCACCTAAAGCTCAGCATATTAATTATATGACATCCCTGTACAATATAAATTGATATCTTGGCCGAGATATGAGACCCTTTGACAAAGAATAGAAGAGGGTGGCACATGAGTGCATGTTTACCACCATTATTGCCAAAAAAACTAGATACATAGTGCTCCTGGAAAAATTGGATGGAACCTTGAGCCACCTGTTGAAGTAGTGAGGCAAATACTCCACTCAGAACAAACCTGAACCTACATTCCAGATCTTTGAGACAGAACATAATTTATTAATCTGGTTACCTCAATAACTAATCTGGTTAAGATGGTAAATAGAGATCTGAAACAAAAGATATGGAACCTAAAAAGAAATACGAAAGAATCAGGCGTAAGTGATTAAATTCAAAAATTCAATTATTAATGGTTGCCAATTAGATGCCTGCAGATAAGCAAATATATAAATAAAACAAAATTGCAATAAAAATGAGAATGTGATTTCATTAGATCTGCATTTTTAAACTGTATCCGATATGCTAACCAAACATATATATGAATCATATGGTTTAGTCACATCAACACCCAAGTCAAAATCATATAACTGCACTAAAAGCACCTGAACATTTTTCAGATGGTGTTGTGACTTCTTTCCTTGGGCTACATAGATATGCACCTCCCTGTTAATAATTATTGAACAAAGGATGCAAAAGACATGAGAGGTCCAGAGTTCAGACTTCTTGCAACAAAATTCAAGCTTGACTTAATTATTTACTGAGATGGACACCTTGGCTAGCTCCATCAATATTCCTTCCCTGTTGGATCTAAAAGAATCACAAATATGTGAAAAAACCCTAATGTTGGGAATAATTTGTTAGAGAGTGTGAATCTTGGTAGGGGCTGCAGCAAAAACTACCCCAGCGATGCATTTTGTGACATGCCTGCACCAGAATCTCAGATAACCCAAAGAAGCCCAGATTACAGCCCATGACAACTAAAGGTCGCTTCACAAACTACTGGCGGAGATTATCCAAGAATCATATCCAGATTAGCTGACAAAAGACAAAGAAAAGTTATTTATTAATTTAATTTGGCACAAAGAGAGAGGAAGGGGAGGAATGGAGGGACGGAGAGAGAGATAGAGCTCACCATGCTCAATCAGTTACCACTGCTTATTGAGTACAACAACTGTGTTTCTTCAAACAACACAAGCAGAGTCTGGCAACATGAGCATATTTTAAAGCATTAGTAGAACCAAGATAATTTGAGAGATAAACGTAAGAAGCAGAAAATGAGTACCATTTTACAGAAACGTAGCAGTCATCTCCATGGGTCCCTTTTGGTATGTCATAAACACTAGAAGCTCTTAGCTGGTGTATTCTCAATTATCAGTCCAAGCACTACCTTCTCAATGAACTGATGCTAGTAGAAGATTGAAGTGCTTGATCACTAGCTCCTGTCAAAGCCCTCCCGACTCTGCCAGTGTATACCCTATTTCAAAAGGTAAAAGTTAATAAATGAACATCAACAGTTGCAGAATACACTCTATAGGAGTAATACAAAGCTAACAAGCGCACAAGAGCATATCAGACATGCATGTGCAGTGACATCAATTAGATGAGTAATCTACTATCCACCACTTTTAATATAATACCATACACCTTTAAGCAAAAATCCCTTTGAAGAACTGAATTAATAAAATCATGTCAAACTTGAGAGAGTGCAGTTAGAAAAGTAAAAAAACAATGTAGAAGTTCACTACATTCACTATTTAGAAAGTACGTGCATGTGAAAATATGTAAAGAGCATGTTTGTGTCTCTGTCCATGAGTTAGTGCATGGGGTCTGATCATCTACCTTGTGGCATTTGAGCATATTATGGAAAATCTCTTAAGTTTTAAAACATTGTGGGCAACTTAGCTTTTCAGAATGATGTAGGAATTTTCTAATTAAACTCACATAGAAAAAATATTTGTTAGGAAAAATTAGCAAAAGAGGACTCCAGGATTTGATCATGGAATATCGCAGTTATGACTTGTTATTTGTGGTTACAACTTGGATAACTACAATAGACTGAAACAGAAAAAAAGTCATTACTTCAAGAGAAAAAAAATTGATGGCAGCAGCAGAGTTTAGCAATTCATCATGTTGCTGAAGTACCTAGTTCCATCTTCTCATACAACGAAAAATGAGATCATAAGTCTAACTAGGTATAACTTTTCTTTTTGCACTTCTACAAAGTTCTCTCACTAGGTTTTCCACCCATTATAAATCATACATCACTTCTTGGCTCCTGCCAATTACTTCAGAGATTCCTCTGGATACTCCCGGACAGTGAAAAACAATAATGGAATTACAGGTTATAGCCCCTGATCTGTTCCAACATGGCCAGTCAGAGATTTTCAGTCTGGACTCCATACCCAACTGTATTGAGCCCATGGTCCGTCATTGGTATTGCAGTCTAGGGGCAAGTTTCCATAATTTTTGCTACTTAGTGGTTGACCAAGAGAGTGTGTACCATGATATCATTCTGTTGCATTAAGGAAGATAAATCCAAGCCAACAAAGACCCTTCCACGCATAACTCCAGCTATATCAGCTGCCACTTCATATGAGAATATGAAAGTACAACCCACCGTATTTCCAGTAAGTTTTTATTCTATCAATGAGATTGCTAGTCTCAGATTTCTTCTTGTTCTTCACGCACTTGACTAAATCACAGAACGAGCACCAAATGAATACATAACTTCTTTCAAAGCCAAATTCCTAATTTTATACAAGGCTTGTTATCATCCAATCTGACACCTAATATACGAAAGCAGCATCAAGTATTCCCGCTGCTCCACTGATGATATGAAGTTGCTATATTTTATCATGTCCCCCTCCCTATAGATCTTGTAGACGGGAAGAGAGAACTTATAAACGCAATTGTTAAACAAAAATACCAGCATTATGTATTTTATCAGCCATTGCCCTTGCATAAAACAATGCAAACTTGTTACAAATAACAAATTGCTCCACAAAGTCCAGTTAAATGTTTCATTCATCAATGGCACCTTAAAACTTGAGCATGATCATGTGGTCTGTGAACAAAAGCTCTAGTTCAAAACTGATGCGGTTTAGGATGAATCCAAATGTTTTCAAAGTATAATCTTTATTAGTTTTGTAGCCATCAAAATAGGTACATCACAATAGTTTTCAAGGCTGTAACCAGAATTGCAACAAATTTGCTGTGACATATCCACATTGTTAGCAAAATCAATATTCAATATTATCTTCAAATTCCAATATATGGCAGAAATTTCTTCAAGTATTATACAAATCATAGTATCTTCATTTCACCATGGTGTCAAAATATGATAGTCATAGTATAATCTATATGACAAATGCTGACTTTTAAGGTGTCAACATGAAACTGTATGTCACAATGGCATTGCATCCAACAAATTCATAGATAATAATGACAACAATAACTCTGTTTCTAGTTGGTTAGTCCACACATACGTATCAACAAGTAGTTCTCTACTAGCATTATAGCAAGTTATGGAACATACAGCTCTCTGCATGAAATAATTAAAATTTGAATTATGCTCATTAGACATGTATCTTGAGTGATGAAGTCAATGTACAAGTTTAATGCCAAAAAAAGGTACTCGATATACCATTGTTCAGTTCACATTGCTCTCCAATTGTCTCCTTAGATACAAAGCACAAGGTTCTACACCTTATCTCCTATATCATGATATATGTCAGATCACAAGAAATTTAAGACCAAGCTCATGTGCCTATAATTACAGGAAAAAGTTCCCATTAACATACAATTTTAGCTTTTTAATTAACATATGGATTTCAATATCCAGTTCAAACCTTTGTAATGTGAGAGATTCCTTTCAATAGCCAGTTCAACTTTAGCTTTTTAGAATGTCAATGGTCCAGATTTTCATGCAACATAATATGGCTTCAGGTATGTCCCTGAAAGAAAAGTTGAATCCAAATTGGTAGATATATAGAAGTGTTATTATTTCATCAGGTATGACCCTGAAAGGTTAACATTAAGAAAAATAAGTCTAAAAGTGTTCACTAAAAGACAATACCTTTGCAGTAAATTCATAGGTCCTGAAATTTTAGTTTATTAAAGTAAAATTCTCTAAGCAGACATGTTTTGCTATCTATCAAAGAGATCGACAAGGAGTAATACACACCAAATTGCAAAGGGAGATGTAAGCACTTGGAGTCATAACAATTAAACAAGGACACAGAGTTATAAGCATTGTCAAAACTCTAGAGAGAGAGGGGTGAGACAGAGAGAGAGAGCAATATTATCCATAAAGAATTTAGAGATATGGGGCGAAAGCGAGACTGACCATGGTGGTATATGCAATAACAAAGTTGAAGAGCTTCATTCCACTTATTCACTCTGAGGAGTCCTTTGATGAGGCAAAACAGAACAGTTAGTTCTGGAACATGACCTCTCCTTGTCATCTCACTATATAGTTCAAAGGCTTTCTCAACCTTAGATGCTAAACAAAGGGCCTCAATTAAAGAATAATACATATTCTGGTTGCCAATAGATGAACATGATGACATGCCTATGATCTCCTTGTGCAATTCAAGGGCTGTCTCTAGCCTACCAGCTCTACAGTAACTCTCAATGAGTATGCTGTAAGCAGGAGCAATTGGCACTGAACTATATTCTGCCACTTCTTCTAAAAGACCAAGTGAGATGACAAACTTCCTGCTGAATCCTTGAATCATATTGGAATAATCTGCTGTATATCTTGGCCAGTAGGTCTGTTTCATCTCCTCTAGAAGTTCATGGGCCTTGTCTAAAAGGCCAGCAGCACAACAATGGTTTATCAATACTCTATATGTAATGAAATTTGGAGAACAGCCCTTTTTGCTCATTTGACTAAAAAGTTTTAGGCACATTTCAACTTTAGCTGCTTTACCAAATCCATCTATTAAGGCAGTATACGTGATGACATTCGGACTACAACCTTTCTCTTCCATCATTGTCAGAAGCTTATGAGCCTCTTCGGTTTTACCAGCTTTACAGAGCCCATCAATCATCTCAGTATAAGTGACGACATTTGGAGCACAAGAGTTCTCTAGCATTTTTGAAAGAACCTTCAACGCAAGATCAAGTCTTCTATCCTTAAACAACCTGTCAATCAAGGAGCTGTATGTGTACACGTTGGGAGTAAAACCATGCTCAGACATTCTTACAAATATCTCTTGTGCTACATCAAGTCTCCCAGCCTTGCAAAAGCCATCGATGAGAGCATCATAGACAACGTGATTTGGCTCACAACCAGCAGAAGACATTGCATCCAGTAAATCATGAGCCTCAGCTACTTTATGAGCCTTGCACAAGCCATCGACCAATGCACCGTACGTAATAACATTTGGCTCTGCGACATCAGCACCATCACCTTCAGAGGATGTCTTGGTATCTGGATCCTCATAATTACCTCTCATTTTAGAATAAATATGACAAGCCTTATCAATCTCGCCGGCCTTGCAAAATCCATCAATTAAAGCAGTGTACGTGACAACATTTGGATGACATCCCATGCTAATCATACTCTCGAAAAGCTCATTTGCCTCAGAGAGTCGCTTAGCTTTCAGATAAGCATGTATAAGGGCAGTATAAGTCACCACATTTGGAGTGCAACCATCTCTCTTCATTTCATTAAACCAACTCTGAGCCTGTTGAATGAGACCAACCTTACAGAAACTGTCAATCAAAATAGTATATGTATAAACATCAGGAACTATACCATTCATCTTCATTTCCTGAAACAAAAGAAAAGCCTTTTCCACCTTATGAGCCTGACAAAGAAGACCAATCACCTTTGAATATGTGCTAGTATCAGGTACAAAACCCCTCTTCATCACCTCCTTTATAACCCTAAAAGCCTTTTCAAATTTTTCCATGCCACAAAGGCACCGTGCAAAGTTACTGACATTTATCTTGTTAAGTACGAATCCAGCATCCAGCATTTCCTCATAAGCTTTTTCTGCCAAGTCCATCAGCTCAGAACTCGGTAGTTCCTCATTCCCACAAATCCCTCCAATAAAGATATTATATGTCACATAACCCGGTCGGCAACCACAAGCACTCATCTTTTTTAGCAGCTTATACGCATAAGTGTAATCCCCTGAGTTGCAATATGCATGAACAAGCGAATTAAACAATGATGGATTGGGATTGCAACCCTCTGTAATCATCATATTAATAATTCTCTTACACCAGCCAAGTTGCTTCTTCCTCAGAAAGCCTGAAAGCAGTGTCCTATACGTCACAACATTTGGGATGCAAGAGTTGGAGCGCATCCTATGAAGAAAAGACATGGCTTCTTCGAAAAGAGAAGCTTCCAACAACCCACTTATCATTTGAGTGCATAAAACAGTGTCGAGCGTGAAATCTTCCTTGACTATGATATTGAGAGCTTCCACCCACCTCCCGGCTTTGCATAACGAATGCGCAAAGCAACCCATAGTGAAACGGTCCACAGAAAAGCCCGAATCTGACATCTCCCTATGAACTAAAAAAGCTGAATCTAATCGGTCAGCACTCAGAAGAACCTGAATCAAAGCATTATAAGTCACTTTTGATGGTCTGTAACCAAAGTCCTTGAGCCTCCCAAGCTCCTCCAGTGCCTCATTCCAAAATCCGTTGCGGCAACACTTCCGAACCAATGTGTTAAGCATTCTACCAAGCACTTCTCTATCATCCCCTCCAATTTCCTTGAGGAAATGTTGAGGGACTCTAGTCTTCTTATCAAAACCTAAAATTTCTATTAGTACATCATATGTCGGACCTGTGTGGCTATATCCAATCTGCCGACCAGCCCAGATGAAGAACTTGACACCGAATTCAGGAACTTTGACAAGTCTTAGCACCTCGATCACCAGCGATTCATCCAACTTCCCTCTGAATTGCCTCAAAAACTTCTCAGTTTTGTCATTGAAGACTCCTCCACTTGCTCTAACTGCCTTGGCAATCAAAATGGCCTCCTCAGAGAACTTACCCGAATCGAGAGTCTTTCCAGGGAGAGCATCACGTTCTGCGATTGCCTCTTGTAAAAAGGCAAAGTCTTTCGGCGACACCGAGGCCCCCCGGCAATCCTCTCGATCCCGGCACGCTCCGTTCCATGGGGGGGAGAACTCGGGGTCGACCAAACCATTCAAATCGTCATCAGGGGAAGAACAGCTACTGCCGCTGCTGAAGAAAGAAATACCCGGTTTTTTGAACGAATGGAGGCGGGAAATCCCCGATTGCATTGGCGGCAAGCAGTGATTGGCTCGGAGGGAAGCGAAGGTGGCCGGCGATTGGGAAAGAACGATCGCCGCCGCGCGTCTGCTCATGCTGCGGCGGCCGAAGGATTGATGATTCTAGGGTTTCGGCCGTGAAGTTCGGGTTTTGATGGTGGAAATGTGATACTTTCGACGAAAAATTTGATCTCGGAGAGGGGTTTGTGGGGGAGGAGGGAGAGGAGCGGGGAGGGGAGCGCCATCCTTCGACGTTTCACCCGGGCTTCCCATAAACCCTAGGCCGCAGGATGGAGTGGAGATGGTAAGAGTATACAAGAACTCTATAGGCAGCGAGGCGATCAACCCAAGAGAAAAGATGATTACTTGATTTGATTAGAATGACGAGATTACTATATTTAATTGCACGATCGCAGTTAAATCATCATTACTTCTTAAATTACCACCAAATCTAATAAATAGATATCCGGCCGAAAATGTAAGATTCGGCCACCAAGGTGGTAGCCTAGTGGTACTGGGCAGCAATTCTAACCATAAGGTCCCAAGTTCGAATCGCTGCGGCGACGATTAAATTGTGGACCGAAGCTCATTACTTTGGCCACTGCTTGGACTTGTGGTGTAGGACCGCTCTTGAACCGCTAGTAGCCGGGGTGGTGCCGGGTGTGACGTACTCATACGTGGGACTCGAGCCAGAGCTCAGAGGAGTAGCTGAGCCGGGCCTACGGGTGGGGAGGGTACGAGTAAAACCGGTCGGGGTGCCCAACACACGGCCATTTCTGCCCGCATCGAACATTCTCCTGGCGGGGCGGGGGCCCAGTGGGGGCTGCTACGCGGGGGTGGGCTTGTCCCTTCCTCCCCCCTACCCCTTTTGCCTTAGCGCAAAAAAAAAAAAAAAAAAAAAAAAAAAAAAAAAAACAACGTAAGATTCCTATAAACTTGAGACAGTAAGTTTAGGCTAAAAGTTAAGAATAAAAATGTTTCTCTGTTAAAATACCAATATATTATTAATATATTATATCAATATATCTATATATATAATATTATATTATATTGACATTATATATATTATATTATAATATAATATTAATCATATTATTATTCAATGGCAAATTTAAATTATAGTAAAAATATATTATTGTACTTTATATTTACCTAATAAAAATATTTAATATATTACTTCTATTTATCTTAGTTTTAATCAAAAATATTATTAATATTAAAAATAATATATTATAAGTATAAATAAAAATACTAATTCTATAATGACAACTAATATATTTTTATAGGATTAATAATTTATAGGACTAATAGATATGTTTTTACAAAATATATTATATGATTAAAAATATATATATATTTTTATGAGATATATTAAGGGTAATTTTGGTATTATATGATGGGTGATTATGGATTTCTATGGAATACTAAATAACTTACTCGTGGATACCTTATAAACTTTAATTATTGGAACATAGCATACCAAATGCGATGATTTTAAATCATTCGTGATCAGATTACCTAGGGACAAGGATCAATGGTGATCTAAAATCAACTCGATGATTCCATTTGGGTCGCTAAAGGTCACCTATATGGTAAGCAACATCAGTTTCAATTTTGTTCATCAAGTAGGATCCTAAAGTGTTGTGTAACCTTCGATAGCAATGATGGACTGCCATCAAATAATACAATCTAGAGTGTGTGCCATATTACATATAGTACACATTATTTAATGGCCATCCATCTTTTGATAACGATCATCGAGGTTGCACATCATTCTATAGTGCCGCAGAGAATTATGCTCATAACATAACTCCTAAAATTAAATAGGACCAAATTTTGATTATACTTGTTGAAATCTCCCAAAATACCCAACACTCTTTTTCACACCATAAACTCACATTTAACCATATTATTAACAAAATCAAATTTATGGATTACTAAGACTTATTTATAATAAATTATGTTGGAGCTAGGGTTGTAGATGGATTAGGTCGAAGTAGGGTATGCTTGATTCCAACCTAACTTAATTTTTTATTGGGTCATGATTTTGGACCTGTTCCAACCCATTAGCTGATTAGGTCAGTCAGGTTGAGCCAGATCCATGGAAAAAAAAAAAAATAGACTCAGTAGGTCATTCAAGTCAATTCAAGGTCAAGTATGACCCAGATCCAACCCAAAATGTTCAAATTCAGATAACAAGATCAAATTGAGTCTACAATTCTTCTATAGATTAACTTGGAACCAAGTTGATTATCGTTAAAAATTAGGTAGGATGATCCTTGACGTGAGTGCTTATAGTTGTGATCTCAGGTGGTGCAAGTGGGTGTCTATGTATTGCTGGATTGAAATCAGCTAAGATTTTTGATAATAGGAACAAAAGCTAAAATATATATTTTTTTCTGCCACCTATATAAACCTAGAAAATATTGATATACTAAAAAAGTTAAGACAAAATTGGAGATATATCAATAAAACAAATATTATATATATATATATATATTTATATAGAAATAGATTTGGTAATTAGTCGAATTTCGATGACTCTAACTTTGAACTCATACCCAACTCATTATTGGCATATTGGGGCTGGGTTTGGATACAGAGATTAATACGTAAATATGAAGTTTGAAAAAAATAATTATAAAAATATGGAGGTTCGTATGCAAAAAGCTTAAAAAAAAAATTGCACACGGGCCAGATGTTGATGCAAACTGCTGGTTCGTGGGTTACCATGAACTGGTGTACGGGGTAGCACAGCTGCCCGTTTTTGGGCCATCCTCCATTTTCCAGGCCCAGCGAAGTTAAATTCCCCGGCCTAGGGCTTGGGTTTTTAGAGCCCTCTTTGCCTCTCCTTCCCCGCTGCACTAATTCTTTGGGGGATTCCTTCTGAGGCCGAGGTACCTTTTCCATCTCTCTCTCTCGCGCGCGCGCGCGCATGTGATTTCAAGCACGGTTTACAAATTTTTTTTTTTTTTTTTTAAGAGATGGCTTCTCAGATTGTGTGTTCGTGTTGCTTTTAGATTGTTCCTTCAATGGTAAAAACTTCAGCTTTATCTTGATATTGAAAGGGAATTAGCATCTCTTTCTTTGGTTTCATTTTTAAAGAGAATTTATTATGGAAGAAAGAAAATAGAACATTTTAGGTATGTTGAGTGTTTTTTTTTGGGCGTTAAGTCGTCAAATTTCATAAATCAGAACATGAGGACACTTTTCCATCTTCTTGACTGCTATTTGGCTGCAATCTTGTTATTTACACTATAAACGATGACTGAAAACCTGAAAACGAGCAAGCTTGCTTTGGCTATCCAGCAGTGGGCAGGGGTGTAGATGAGCAAGCCCATTTAACTATGAGCTCGACTCAATCTATTTATGAACAGCTTGTTTGAGAGATATGGTGAGTTCTCGAGATCTCTTACGACTTCCATTTACATTTTTTAAGCTAATTATCTGCATTATGTATTTGTGTTGTAATAAATATACATTCTGTTTTATAAACTATGTTGATTTACAATAAATAAATTTTAAATAGTTTTTCATCTATACTGTATATTCATAATTCGAGCTAATTTATCCAAGCTCAAGAGAGCTAAGCCCTAGCTGTAGGTCAGCTCATTTTCTCATTCAACAGGCTGAAACTCATCCCAAATTTTGAGGTGAACATGAGCTGGCTCATGAATGGCTTGCATGTTTGACTGCCCTATCGTGGGAGCTTAAGTTAGTTGACTAGCAATCCTACCTGATAAGATATATCATCAGGATGAAAGAGCTCTGTTTTCTTATGGGGTCAAGAAATCAATTAAAGTGTTCAATATGTTTAGTTGCAAAAACCTTCTAGTCGAACCATAAGAACTATGGTTTTCAGTAGGGATTACACAATAATTTTTTGTAAAATACAACGACACTCCAACGTTGGGCGAGAAACACATTTATCCCAAAAGTTTTAAAATTTTCATTTTACCGTCAAAATTATTTTTTTGTATCAATTGGCCTGGCCATCCATCTCTGTTAGTAAGCATTACGATGTGATTATCACGTGATAATAATGTTGCTATTCTTGAAATGCCCTGGGAGGTGAGTCATGTGGCAAGTACTTAATTCTCTTCTCCCATTAATCCCTTGAAGAAAGAAAAAAAGAAAACAAAAGCCCTGAATGATAGCCTCCCCCTTCATTCCCCCAGTCCATCTGCAGCGCATAACATTCTCTTGCACCATCGAGTTGGCGATCCAAAGGAGGGACACCAACATCGGAATCACCCTTGTGGATCCAATCAAAGTTGAAAGTCTCACCGGTGTCATGCCAGGAGGCAGTGCCGCCACGTATCGCTTCAGCCCAATTGAAGTCCGGTTCAAGCCATCAGGGAGAGGTTAAAAAGGGCAATGGCTGTGTTATCCTGCACTGCTCCTGCGGACTCGATCAAAACCTGGAAGTCCGACCAGTGCCGCGGTAGGACGCAAAGCGTTGCTGTCATGTCTCGCTTCGCCTTGATCAATGCTCGGTTCGAATCCTTTAGCAAGAGGTTGAACAATATGGTGGTAGCGTTATCTAGCGCCATGCTCTGGAAGAGGGGGCTCAGCACCGAGTTTGAGTAATTCGAGAGAAAGCAACAGTTTCTTTGACAAGGATGATCCAATAATGCGAGAGAGTGCTAGGGTTTCTTTAAGGAGTCAAGGCTCACACAATTGGATGATCGATGGTGAATAAATTAGTTTCTCATGGTGATCGTAGTGGTGATGGTGGATCAATGAACTCCAGAGGAACAATTGATCATCCAGGGAAGGTGAATTAACCTCTTGTGCTAGTGGATCATTCTTAAACAAAGGTATCTTTATGTCTTTAATGAAAGGAACAGGGAAAAAAATCTAAAAATCCAAGATTCTTCTCAACAAAAATTACAGCTAAAAAAGCTTTTACTATTGGATTTGCAGGTTGGTGACAGGGCCTCGGCTCAAGTATCTAACGGAGATGTTGGAGTTGAAATTAGACAAGTTGGAGGAGTTGTGAGGGAGGTCATGGAGATGTATCGCATCAATGCTCGAGACCATGAGGACATGGGCTTAGCATTAGAGGATCCCACATCGAGCTTCTGGGGCTGGAACTCAATGATGGATTCAGAGACAATGGTTGAGTTGTGAGGAAGGGGTTCCGAGTTTACTTTTTTACTATAATTTTTTACAATCAATATTAAGGGTATTTTAGTCATTTTACTCAATTAATAATGTCAGGGGATAGATAGATGGCCATGCCACATTGACACAGAAAAATAAGTTTCGATGGTTAATTGAAAATTTTTAAACTTTTGAGGACAATGTGTTTCTCGCCCAAAGTTGAAGGGGCATCGCTGTATTTTTTTCCAATAATTTTCTTTGCTGGTATAAATATGCTTGTTTAAAAATTATTTTGCAAGAAGAGATTCATTTTTATTGTGAAGATGGAACCGAGAAGATTGTTGTTACATTTTCCCCCTAATTTTTGTAGCTTGTTGGAGCTACAGTTCAATAGTCATACAAAGTTAAGTGGTCTTACATGTATTGCATCTGGCTTATAAGTTCTAAGCTGATATCTTTAGAACTATTTTGTGTAGACTTAAAGCTATATGTAGCCTTTCCAAATGATTTCTTAAGTCTAAATAACCACATATTTTCACCAGGATTAAACTACTTTTTGAATAATCTGTGCAAAATTGTAGTGTCCATAGGGTAGTTGCTATTTGAGTCATTATCTTAAATTGATAGATTTTAGTCTCCGTATTGGCTCTTCATAATGGTGGAAGATGGGTTCACGTTGAGCTTTGGCACAATGGTAAGGTTGCTCCACTATAACCTTGAGGTCATGGGTTCGAAATATGGAAATAGCTTCTCCTGGGTGGGGGTAAGGCTACATATATCTAACCCTTTGCATACCCCACAATGGCAGGAGCCTCGTGCATTAGACCACCTTTTTTTAGTCTCCATGCTAACCAAAAGTAAAGTACATGGGAATTGGGTTTTGTTTTTTGTTGGGATCCCTGGACATTGTAGGTCTGAGCATGCAGTATCATTGATGATATATAAGAAGTAATGACAAACAAATGATTTGTCAAGATTTATCATCATAGCTATGTATTATGATCTTGATCATCATCTTTGTCAAATCTCTGTAACTTGACATATTTCTGGTTCTTTTATATTTTTCTGATTTCGAGAATGTTTAGACTTCCAAGTGTGTCTTTTCACACCTGGGAACCCAAATAGTGAAACATCAGGAAGTATCTGCTCATGTCCCGGAGAAGAAATTTGCCCAAGTAACTGTTATTTCTATAAAATCTAGAGCTAACTCATCTGGGTTGTGCTTGTGGTCTGGATGAAGTTGTTTGGTGGCTCAAAGGACATTTTGCGACTTTTTTAAACCTCCAAAAGTTTTTTCCTCTATTTCTTCATATATTGCTGCCACTAGCAACTTTTTCGAAGGTCTTAATCTGAATATCAAGTGTGCATGCTGCATGTTTTTATTTATTTATTTAGAGCATTATGTCTTTGTATTCTGACTTTTCTTTTGATTATAGTGTCTCCAATGGCATGTGGTTCATTATCTGTCCCTGCTGCCCTTGCCAGCCTTAGCCTTGGTTCAGAAACAAAAATGTTTTTTCAGAGATCCAGAATGCCTCCTCGTAAATACTCATCTAGGAACCTCAGAATCCGTGCAGTACAAGAAACTGAGGGGCCACGGAGGTTGGTTGACATCATTCGTATCATCCCAGAGGTCTCAAGGAACTATTTCAGAAGCCGTTCTCGGCGAGCGCTTTTTGGTGGTATCTCATTACTAGGAGGCTTCTATGTTGCACAGACCATTTCTCTGTCCTTCGGTGCTTTGGGTGTGAATGATGTGATTGCTGCAGTGTTGTGTGTTCTTCTTACAGAGTATGCCACTAAATTTTATTATAGTCGGCCTAAGATAACCTTTCCTCTTGCCCTCCTCAACAACTTTAAGATGGGATTCACTTATGGCCTTTTTATTGATGCTTTCAAGCTGGCTAGTTGACAGGAAGTTCCCAAAAAAAGAAGTCATGAATCTCTCTGTTTAAAATTGTGAGAGATTGCCTTGTCTTGGCTTGAAGTACATACCATGGTACAGATTTACTTTCTATTTAAGAGTTCTGTTCGATGTGTACTGATCTGATTGAATACAGATGTGATTATGTGACCAGAAGACTTTTATTTTGTTGATACGACCTCCTCATTAGCAATCTGTTCCTGTCCTTTGTTGTTGCTTTAAATTTTCAGCTATCAACGGGATATGTTATTGGAACCTTAAAACATGTGTAAGGAATCCCTAGTCCTCTTATATGATATATCATTGCATTGATTATTGTGGTTCCTTTGGCAGTATGCATCGGGTCATGAATGTTGAAACTTTGCAATGCCAGGGTCTTCTCACTTTAAAATCAGGCCATTGATTGCCAAGAGGAGCATGGTCAGATCATTTTGGGTTAATATAATCCAGTGTGCTTCCATCCTCTCTCCTAGATTATGTACAGAATGGTGGGAAAAATCTGCAAACTGTAATGTCTCAGAAAAACTGCAGTATCCTTAGCTAAAGGCTTAAAATATGGATTCTTTATCATCTTCAGTATCCCTTGACTTCTGGTTTCTGCTAACTTTGAATTCAGCCCTTGGTATGGATGTTCTGGCAAAGTGACTTAATCTGATAGCTGTGGAAAGTGTGGCAGTTTCTTCCTATTGCAGTCCCTTCCTATTTATCTCCTTTTGATTATTCTGGCTTCCTTGGAAGATGGCATTTGGCCATCCGTATATGCCAAGTTTCTGGTGGACAATTAGTACTTTTTTCTGCCATTTATATTTACTGTCCTATGTATTAATGTAAAATTGCACTTCAGAAGTGCAAATAGCTGTATAATTTTTTATTGCAGAATGTAAATTATTGTGCTGTGGCTGATTGTATCACATGGACACGTTATCAATTAGCATTAATATTTGTGTATTAGATCAAGTTGTTCTTGTGTTTATGGCAATGAAACAATTTCTTATGTAAATTCCTATCTTTAAATTTTATGGAAAATGTTAATACCTTTCTACCAGTTCTTTTATGAAGATGGAAAATGAGAGTAAGATTATATGCACTGCAAAACATAGGTTTCATGGATTTGGAAAATTGGCAGCACTAATGTACCGGATCCCATCAGAACTCCGCAGTTAAGCGTGCTTGGGCGAGAGTAGTACTGGGATTGGGGAGTGCGTTAGATGTTTCGATGATTATTGGCATTTCAGTTAGATTAGTTTGGACATTTGAATTATGTTAGCAAATGTTATTTTGAAATTTTGTAAGACTGCTTTTGAATGACTTTAATTATTTAGGTTAATTTAAAGCATATGTGATTAACCCTTAAATAAGTTTTGAACATCTGTATTTGCTCCGATATGTTCCGATGCCTTGCACGCCTGTGCGGCCCGCCGTGCGGGCGTGCGGCGTCTGCCGCGCTCCGGGCTCTGGGCGTGACACAATGATTGCAGATAAGCACTGTAAGTAAGTATAATGACCGTCACGTATCATCTTGGGATATCTTGTTCCAAATATACTTTTTTTTTGGTGGTAAAACGACGTTTCATATTGCTCTTAAATGAGTACAACCAGCTACATTAGCAGAAAGAAAATAAAATAGAGAATTAGGAATATCAATATCCCTAGTCCAAATAAACTATCCAAAATACCGACCAATAAAGGAGGCAACCCAATCAACTGCTTTGTTTGCCTTCCGATACACATGTGCGGCATGAAAGGAATCTATCTCCTTAACCAATCTGCGGGTCTCTCGAATCAGTGGATGGCCATCTCCAAATCTATCCACTCCTCGTATCCAGTCAATCACCGTAGAGGAGTCACCCTTTAGGTAAACCCCATCTGCACCAAGTACCCTTCTCGCATAAGAGACGCCCTCCCAGGCTGCCCGAAACTCTGTCTCAATAGCAGTCGAACCAGGGGTGCATCGGTCTCCTGCCGCAATCAGCCTGCCCTGATGATCTCTGATCACAAAGCCTGCTCCTCCGTGAACTCTATCCGCCGACCTACCGCCATCGAAATTAACTTTGAAATGACTAACAGGTGGGGGTACCTAGGAGAATAGGGCGAATCTGGACGCTGTGACAACAGAACGGGTACCCAGATATCCCTGGCCAAATATACATTCAAGTGTCGCAAGATTAAAGGGGCGTGCAGAGTGTAACATGTGTCCTCTATTCTGGTTATGTTGCACGCTTGCTTTTCAGAGTGTTAGATGTTCCGTCGTGAAGCCATCTGTGGCGTATGTGTGTACACGTAGATGATCGAATGGCTGCAAGGTCAGCTGGCTTCGATCGTCCTCAACAATAGGAACGGTGGACATTTACCCGCGTTCTGCTATATGATCTAGTGGTGCATGGCCGTCGATCTTGGTGGGCCGATGAGCATGAGGCATTAGTGATATAGAGAGAAAAAAATAAAAAAAATAAGTTAGTATTGATGTGGTGCCTTTACCCTTCATTTTCTACATCATAAGATAATATAACTTTTAAGAACTTCCTATCATCATAATCTACTTTCTACAAGTTTAAATGTTAATTTTTTTTTTATTTAGCTTGACCGGAGGAGTTTCCGAACCGACAAATAGATTAATGATAAGCTCTGATAATTAAGAGAAACAAAATCCAATCATCTACGTATCTATTTCATCGATATTATTATTTTTTATTTTCTACATATTTATTAACAAACCATCGAGCAACACGGCTCCCTTGGTAGTATCCATTACATGGCAAGTTAGGAGTGCACCCGTGTCGATTGTGTTTTCCTTTTCAGGACGGTTATGAACTTTAGCTTTGAATTATGGACGGGAGATGAAGACATAAAAAGAAATGTTTTTTTTTTAATGAAAATATCAAAAGAAATGTTATGAAGTATGTTTTTTTTTCTTTTGGGTAGATAGTATGGTTTATTTCTTTATCAGATGGAAAATGTTCATGCAATTTATTTTGTTTTCATTTCTTTTGTCGAAACATGTCACAATTTTTTCAGATGTTGTAGTTTTAAGATTTCATAAAATCATAATTATAACTATTCACCAAAAAAAAAATATATATTAGAAGAATGTTTTTACATATACTTGTATTAACCTGTGCATTCGTTAATTACTACTATGAATGTGCTCGTTAACATGAGTATTTGTAAGAGGATAAAGGGACAATAGTCCATAAAGTTGAAAATTAAAAATCAATGCACTTTTTTCAGAAAAAAACAAAAATTTTGGAAAATAAACAACTACTGACATCTAACAAAAAATCTTTTCATTTGCTATTATATGAGGCTTCTGAAAATAATGAATCACCTAATTGATTTCCACAAGCGTATTTCCAATGCGATGATGACGATGTAATGTATAATTTTCTTCATCCATCTTTATCACTGGATGCTTCCTCTGTGCAAACACAGTTCTCCCATCAATTGGATGGCGATTAGATAGCTCTCCTCAATGCACTGGACGAGATGGAAGTGCTGACCAAATCACAAAGGCATCAACTTGGTGGCCATTTGAAGGGGTTGGAAGGGTTGTAAGGTCATTCTGAAGTGGGGAACAGCAAGGGCTTTTGGAGTTTTCCACCTGTCTCCATGGGAGATCTTTGTTGGGCAAGGACATGAAAAGCCTTATCAAATGACTAAAAATTAGAAGATAGCTATTTTAAAATTCCAATTAACAAGCACTATCCATGGACATAATATGTTGAGAGTCTGAGTTCAACCTACCAAACACTTTATTGAAACTTTCATTAGAATCTCAGAGTCAACCAAGCATGGCAAGATGATGGATAGACAACGATCATATTAGGTTTTTGATGTAAGACAATGAGCTATTAGGTTACATGGCGCACTAGCAGCTTTGTAAAACATTTTGCAATGGTGGTTAATTTTGCCTTCAAGAACAAAAAGAGTATGTTTGTAAGTTGTTAATAGCCCGTGGAGGTAGAACAGGCCGGCTCCCCAGATGTGAGAATAGTAGCAGCAAAATTAGTATAAGAGGAAGAATAAAAGCTTTCTTTTCCGAACTTCACCATTATTTTTGTGGCTAACATTCAACTTTTGTTATCCTACTTAGGCCCTGTTTGGGGGAATTTTTGGAGGGCCAGAAAGCACTAAATGTAGTTTTAGATAAAAAATGGTGTTTCGTAAAATTCTTGGAAAGCTGTTTCAGCTTTTGCGGAAAGCTGAAAGCAGCTTTTGCGGAGAAACTCTAATTTGGAGCTTTTAGAAAACACTATTTTCAGCTTTATCGGGAAGCTATTTTTTGGACAAAAATACCCTCATTTAAATCATTTTCCCCCTCAAAATCCTCATGCCGCCTCTTCCTCTCTCACCCATCCTCTCCCTCTCCCTCTCTATTTTCTTTTTCCTCTCAATGCCGCCGCCACTATTCCTTCTATCTCTTCTTTTTTTTTTCTTTTTTTTTTTTGTTTTCGAAGCTCATGGCTGCCCACGGTGGCAGCCACCATGTCGGCCACCAGCCATGGCTGGCGACCCCTCTATATTTCAATGAAATAAAATAATAAATAAATAAATAAAATAAATAAATAAATAAAAAAAATAATGAGTGAGTAGCAAATAATTTGATCTAAATAAATAAATAAATAAAAATAAATATTAGTAATTATTTAACCAATTTTATCACCTAGCTAGAAAATTTGTTAGAGAGATAATTGGTCATTAGAAAGATGAAAAATTAATTTACACTAATAATTATAATATTTTATATATTTATTATTATATTATACTATAAATATAATATTATATTACATTATATCATAATACATTGCTATGTTATGTTAAATAATTTAATATTATATTAAATTATTATTCTATAATACATAATGTTATAGTACTATATTATAATAATATTACATTACATTACATTAATATTATACTATATCATATATTTATGTATTAATACATATTATACTTTATTATGCTCTGTTATATAATACTGGTAATGTCTTTTGGGGTCATTTTGTCACACAAAAGTACTTTTACAATTTGTTTACCAAACACATGTTAAAATGCCACAGCACTTTATAAATGTAGTTACCAAACAACAAACAGTTGTTTATAAACGCTCTGCTTCAAATAGCTCTACTTCCAACAACTCTACTTCCAAAAGTTTTACTACTAACAGCTCTCCCAAACAAGGCCTTATTTCTACAGCCGCATAAAACTCAACTACTAAAAGATCAGACTGATATGGATAGTTTAAAAAGGTTAGAATACTTCGATGACTATATGGATAGATTCAAAGAAACAAATAAAACTGAATAGTGGATGAATTATAATTATTGAGATTTGGTGACCTTTACAGAATATAGGAAGTTTTCTTTGGTAATTTATTTGTAGTTTTCATTCACTCAGAAATACATATGTACTTCTTAAAACCAACCCAAGGCATATATGATAGTATGTAGCAGATAATGCAATATAAAAAAGATATAACCTTAGAGATATTCTCAAAAATTAAAATAACCTTAGAGAAGCAAATGTAGACTAATTGTAGTCTCAACAAGGCGCATTTTATTCATTTGGCGATAAAGACCAGGCAACTTAAGTAAAATCATTATAATCAACAACAGAAACAGCATAAATGATTTTTTAAAGTACAAGGCATGATTCTTCTCATGCTTTATCGTGGGAAAAATTGCTTGTACATATACTTCATAACAACACGAAAAACCCAAGAATTACTATAAGCCATTGATTTGGCCAAAATTGGGATTTTCCGTATTGGTATTAGATCATCCCACCTAGAATAAAAGGCGGAATAAAACTATTTCTTCCAATTTACTCAGTAGTTTGTATTTTTTTTTTTATCTATTAAATTAACTTTTGTTTAGAAAGCAATATTAGTTGTGGTATTTGTGAGGGCATGCGAAAAAGGAATCAATATTGCAGCCCTTTGATATTTCAAGGTAAACACATTGCATATTTTGATTTCTTATTGTTGAAACGGCCGACAACCATGTTTTGCTTCGATAGTGGGAGATAGTTGTGCTTATTGCAAGGTCAATTAATCCCGAAATGAAAGACTTACATGGGTCGAATCATAACAGCGTGTTTGTAGCCTGCGATTTTGATGGAACTTGTAGCCTGCGATTAGTCCAAAGAGTAGCCATGAAAGCACTGAAAGATGGGAAAAAAACTGTTTTGGTTGCACACTGAAAGCAATGTATGTATTACTTTATATATAGGGAATTCTGTTACAAGTATAAGGTGATAAGGTTACAATGATAAAGATCAATAACACAAAATAAAATAGAAGCCGTGTGGAACCGTGTGAAAGCCAGGAAGATCAACATTATTGTCACGCCCCGGATCCGGATCCGTGACACGGCCGTGCTATTGCCGACTATCGCCCACAGTAGCACGCAGCCTCATACAGGGGTAACAGGTAGCCAAAAAGGATTCATCCTTATATATATATTAAAAGTTTGCAGTACAACCTTCAAGTTTGAAACCAAAAATACAGAACTTCTATGCTATTCAAATGTACAGAAGTATATAAGCTTCTCCATAAATACGAAGCTCTGTAACAAAATAAAAACATATCTGATGGCGATCACTGGTGAGGATCTGAAAGAAAACGAAACATAAACAGATGTGAGCTACACGGCTCAGTAAGTAATCCTGCATAATCCTACCGGATCAACCAGTAGACTAAACATGTAAATCAGGGTTTTGAGAAGCTGACATGCATGTTTATCTAATAATCATCCTGGCATAATAAGTATGCAATTTAAACAAAGCAGTAGTGCAAATCACAAAATTTTCATATTATATGCATATGAAACCGTGCCCCCCCGGCATGCCGTGGTCCTTTTACTCTCGGATGCTACTGCGAAGTCAGACTCGGCCACTGGCGGGGCCAGCTCAGTTACTATTCAGCCACTGGCAGGGCAAGCTCAGTTACTATTCAGCCACTGGCGGGGCAGGCCCAATTCCAATTCAGCCACTGGCGGGGCAGGCTCAGTTACTATTCAGCCACTGGCGGGGCAGCTCAGTTACTATTCAGCCACTGGCGGCTCAGTCATTCTCAGTAGCATCTTTGAGCCCATTATAGTGCCTCTGGGCTAGCTAAGACTTTATAAACTTACATGCATGATTATAATATCAGTATCATCATGTTGCATACATAGCCATAGCTTCTGGGATCATTAAAGTTACTTATGCATTGTAACATATCATGTATGAAACATATATACTTAAAATAAATGCTTAGGAAACATTAATAATATAACATGATCCATAACAGGATTAGGACAGGTTACTTACAGTGATTCGTTTTCTCCCAAGTTTCTTACGTCCTGGTGACGGATCCTGAGTCACCTAAAATCACATTATAATGAGCATATTATTTCCTTTTACTTGTTTGGATTCTACCCGAAATTTAGCCCAAGTCTAATGTGTTCATATTGGAGCCTTGATTGGGTCCATATGGTTTAATTGGCCTTCTAATTGGTCATTAGGCTTAATCCCAAGTTTAATTTGGGTTTAATTTTGGTTAAATTTATAGTCTGGCTTGTCCAGACTTAGCCCAAATTTGATTGGGCTCGGGTTTAGTCAAATTTGGCTAAACCCTTTCCCCCCTTTTTTTTTTTCCTTTTCTTTTTCTTTTTCTTTTTCTTTTTCTTTTTCTTTTTCTTTGGGCTTAACGGGTTGCGGGTTCGGATTCGGATCCGACCCGCGAACCCGTTATCAGGTTTTCTTCCCCCCTTCCAGAGGCTTCCGCCTCTTCATCTCCCGCTCTCCTCTCTCTCCTCTCTTTTCTCCTTCGTCTCCACCGAAACCCACGCCTCCGGCCGGTCCTCCGGCCCCCTCCTTCTCCTCCGGCCAGATCTGTGGCCTTCTCCCTCTCGGTCACTCCCTCTCCTTCTCTCTCTCTTTCTCTTTCTTTCTTCTTTGTTTTCGCCGAGACCCTAGCCTCCGGGCGAGCCCTCGGCTTTCTTCTTCTCCTCCGGCCGGATCTACGGCCTCCTCTCTCTCTCCTTTCCTCCCTTGCTCTCTCTTTCTTCTTTTTTTTTTTTTATTTTCACCGAAACCCTGACTTCCGGCCCACCGAAACCCTCCTCTTCTTCCTTTTTCTTCCCTTGCAGGCGGCCGGGGAGACGAGGCTCCCCCCGATCTACCAACCGAGGTGGAGTTTCCCCCCCGGAGCGCCGGCGGAAGGGAAGGCCAGCCCTTCCTCCCTCCGAAGTAATGCCGGAGAGGGGAAGGGCTCGGAGATGGGTCGGGATCCGGCTATAAACGAGAGCCTCCACCCGCTCCGTCCACGGCAAGGCATGGCCGGAGGGGATGAAGCCTCAAGGTCCGGTGAGTTCTTTTTTTTTTTTTTTCTTTCTTTCTTTCTTTCTTCTTTTTCTTTTCTTCGGTCCTTCCTTCCGGCACCACCACCCCTTGCCGGAGAAGAGGTGGTGGTCCGGCCGGGGCTGGCGGCCCTGTGGCCGCCTCTGTTGTCGTCCCGGCCAGATATGGCGGCCTGGGTTGCCCCCCCCGAACCCCAAGGTACCCGCGGCCGAGGCCGCGGTGTCCGGTTCGTCAACAGGCCGAACCCGGTTGGGTTCGGTCCGGATGGTCGCGGCCTGTGAGTCCGGCCCGACCCAGGGATTGTGGGTTTTTCTCCCTCTCTTGTGCCGGCCTCCTCCCCTCTATGTCACTGTTGACACAGAGGGGAAGAGCACCCCACAGAGGGGTTTCTCCATGCTTTATAATTTTATTAACAGGGAGTCCATACCTGGTTTTAGTCGGGTGTAGTCGGGCAGTGCTTCCTCCCTGGTAGTCCCCCCTTCTTCAGAGCTTCAGGGCTCCTTGGCCTTAGGCTCCAGGGCTTCGGCTCCCTCTCTCTTTCTCTCGTTCGGTGTTTAGGGGGGTCTGTGATTTGGGGTTGCCGGCAGAGGCTTAAATATTTGTTTAGAGGATGAAACCCCCCTCTGAGAGGTCCCATCCTCTCCTTTCCTCCATACTTCGGGACTGGCCGCCGCCCCCCCTTGTCTCCGGCGCGCCGGCATTGGCTGCCAGCAGGGGGTGCGGTAACCTCTCCCTGTCGGTCTTATCCCTTCGTTTTTTTTTTTTTTATTCCTGATAATAATTATGCTGGCTACAGTGAAATTTGGGCCCAACCCTTAACTGGGCCTATTTCTTATTGGGCCTAGTAGGTTGTGGGCCCGGACATTACATCCTTCCCCCCTTAAATAATTTTCGTCCTCGAAATTAAACATACCTCGGTTCTCGAAGAGCTGAGGGTAGCGTTGTCGCATCTCTTCCTCCAATTCCCAGGTAGCTTCCCTTTCAGTGTGGTTGGTCCATTGGACTTTAACGTAGGGAATGGTGCGCCTTCGGAGAATTTGCTCTTTTCTGTCTATGATGCGCAGGGGAGCCTCCTCATAGGTTAAATCTTTATTTAATTGCAGAGGCTCATGTGGTACCACATGGCTGGGATCCGGAACGTACCTCCGTAACAAAGAGACGTGAAAGACGTTGTGTACGCCTGATAGCTCTGAAGGTAGGGCCAATTTGTAGGCAACTTTGCCTATTCTAGCAAGAACCTCAAATGGGCCAATGTAGTGAGGACTTAATTTGCCGTGTCTTCCGAATCGGGTAATACCCTTTGATGGTGAAATTTTTAGGAAGACAAAGTTCCCCTCCAAAAATTCCAAGGCCCTTCTTCCTCTGTCAGCCCATCTTTTTTGTTTATCCTGGGCAGCCTGAAGCCTTTGCTTAATTAGTAGTACCTTGTCTCTGGTGTGCTGGGCCAGTTCGGGGCCTAGCATTTTCCGCTCCCCGACATCATCCCAGTGTAAGGGGGATCGGCATCTTCTCCCATAGAGAGCTTCGTATGGGGCCATCTGGATACTGGAATGGTAGCTATTGTTATAAGCAAATTCCACCAGTGGTATGTGACTATCCCAGTTTCCACCTAGGTCCACAGTGCAAGCCCTCAGCATGTCTTCCAGAGTTTGGATTGTCCGCTCTGACTGGCCGTCAGTCTGGGGGTGGTATGCTGTACTGAGCCTCAGTCCGGTACCCATGGCCTTCTGAAAGCTTTCCCAGAATCTGGACACGAATCGGGGGTCACGATCAGAAATGATACTCACTGGTACTCCGTGCAGGCGTACAATCTCATCGATGTATAATTGGGCCAGCTTGTCTAAAGGAGTACCAATTCTGAATAGCAGAAAATGAGCTGATTTTGTAAGGCGATCAACAATCACCCACACTGCATCATTCTTTCTCACCGTTTTGGGGAGTCCTGTAACAAAATCCATCGTGATGTGCTCCCACTTCCATTCAGGAATTTCTATTGGTTCCAGCAACCTTGCTGGCCTCTGGTGCTCTGCTTTTACTAGCTGACAGGTCAAGCATCGGGCCACAAACTCAGCTATTTCTCTCTTCATCCCCTTCCACCAGTAATGTTCCCGAAGGTCCCGGTACATTTTAGTACTGCCTGGATGAATAGAGAAACGGGATTGGTGGGCTTCTTCCATGATTTCCCCTTTTAGGTCAACATTTGCCGGTACACACAGTCGGTGGCCAAACCTTAGAGTGCCATCTGGGTGCATTTGGAGTTCGGGTCGCAACCCTTTCTCCACTTCATCCTTGAGCTAGCAAATGTGCTCATCAGACTGCTGGGCAACCTTTATTCTATCGATCAAGGTTGGTTGTATACTCAAGGCGGCCAGCAAAATTTTTGTAGTTTGGGTAACCACCTCAACCTGCATTTTATCGAGATCCTTCTGAATCTGTGGTTGAGTGGTGAGTAAAGCGGCGGAGCTTATAACTGACTTTCTGCTTAGGGCATCCGCCACCACGTTGGCCTTTCCTGGGTGGTATTTAATACTCAGGTTATAATCCTTCAAGAGTTCCAACCACCTTCTTTGCCTCATATTCAATTCCTTCTGGGTGAATATATACTTCAGGCTCTTGTGGTCGGTGTACACATCACAGTGTTCGCCATACAAATAATGTCTCCAAAGTTTCAAGGCGAACACTACTGCGGCCAACTCTAGGTCATGTGTCGGGTAGTTCTGTCTCTCTCTCCTTTCCTCCCTTGCTCTCTCTTTCTTCTTTTTTTTTTTTTTTATTTTCACCGAAACCCTGACTTCCGGCCCACCGAAACCCTCCTCTTCTTCCTTTTTCTTCCCTTGCAGGCGGCCGGGGAGACGAGGCTCCCCCCGATCTACCAACCGAGGTGGAGTTTCCCCCCCGGAGCGCCGGCGGAAGGGAAGGCCAGCCCTTCCTCCCTCCGAAGTAATGCCGGAGAGGGGAAGGGCTCGGAGATGGGTCGGGATCCGGCTATAAACGAGAGCCTCCACCCGCTCCGTCCACGGCAAGGCATGGCCGGAGGGGATGAAGCCTCAAGGTCCGGTGAGTTCTTTTTTTTTTTTTTCTTTCTTTCTTTCTTTCTTCTTTTTCTTTTCTTCGGTCCTTCCTTCCGGCACCACCACCCCTTGCCGGAGAAGAGGTGGTGGTCCGGCCGGGGCTGGCGGCCCTGTGGCCGCCTCTGTTGTCGTCCCGGCCAGATATGGCGGCCTGGGTTGCCCCCCCCCGAACCCCAAGGTACCCGCGGCCGAGGCCGCGGTGTCCGGTTCGTCAACAGGCCGAACCCGGTTTGGTTCGGTCCGGATGGTCGCGGCCTGTGAGTCCGGCCCGACCCAGGGATTGTGGGTTTTTCTCCCTCTCTTGTGCCGACCTCCTCCCCTCTATGTCACTGTTGACACAGAGGGGAAGAGCACCCCACAGAGGGGTTTCTCCATGCTTTATAATTTTATTAACAGGGAGTCCATACCTGGTTTTAGTCGGGTGTAGTCGGGCAGTGCTTCCTCCCTGGTAGTCCCCCCTTCTTCAGAGCTTCAGGGCTCCTTGGCCTTAGGCTCCAGGGCTTCGGCTCCCTCTCTCTTTCTCTCGTTCGGTGTTTAGGGGGGTCTGTGATTTGGGGTTGCCGGCAGAGGCTTAAATATTTGTTTAGAGGATGAAACCCCTCTCTGAGAGGTCCCATCCTCTCCTTTCCTCCATACTTCGGGACTGGCCGCCGCCCCCCCTTGTCTCCGGCGCGCCGGCATTGGCTGCCAGCAGGGGGTGCGGTAACCTCTCCCTGTCGGTCTTATCCCTTCGTTTTTTTTTTTTATTTCTGATAATAATTATGCTGGCTACAGTGAAATTTGGGCCCAACCCTTAACTGGGCCTATTTCTTATTGGGCCTAGTAGGTTGTGGGCCCAGACATTACATCCTTCCCCCCTTAAATAATTTTCGTCCTCGAAATTAAACATACCTCGGTTCTCGAAGAGCTGAGGGTAGCGTTGTCGCATCTCTTCCTCCAATTCCCAGGTAGCTTCCCTTTCAGTGTGGTTGGTCCACTGGACTTTAACGTAGGGAATGGTGCGCCTTCGGAGAATTTGCTCTTTTCTGTCTATGATGCGCAGGGGAGCCTCCTCATAGGTTAAATCTTTATTTAATTGCAGAGGCTCATGTGGTACCACATGGCTGGGATCCGGAACGTACCTCCGTAACAAAGAGACGTGAAAGACGTTGTGTACGCCTGATAGCTCTGAAGGTAGGGCCAATTTGTAGGCAACTTTGCCTATTCTAGCAAGAACCTCAAATGGGCCAATGTAGCGAGGACTTAATTTGCCGTGTCTTCCGAATCGGGTAATACCCTTTGATGGTGAAATTTTTAGGAAGACAAAGTTCCCCTCCAAAAATTCCAAGGCCCTTCTTCCTCTGTCAGCCCATCTTTTCTGTCTATCCTGGGCAGCCTGAAGCCTTTGCTTAATTAGTAGTACCTTGTCTCTGGTGTGCTGGGCCAGTTCGGGGCCTAGCATTTTCCGCTCCCCGACATCATCCCAGTGTAAGGGGGATCGGCATCTTCTCCCATAGAGAGCTTCGTATGGGGCCATCTGGATACTGGAATGGTAGCTATTGTTATAAGCAAATTCCACCAGTGGTATGTGACTATCCCAGTTTCCACCTAGGTCCACAGTGCAAGCCCTCAGCATGTCTTCCAGAGTTTGGATTGTCCGCTCTGACTGGCCGTCAGTCTGGGGGTGGTATGCTGTACTGAGCCTCAGTCCGGTACCCATGGCCTTCTGAAAGCTTTCCCAGAATCTGGACACGAATCGGGGGTCACGATCAGAAATGATACTCACTGGTACTCCGTGCAGGCGTACAATCTCATCGATGTATAATTGGGCCAGCTTGTCAAAGGAGTACCAATTCTGAATGGCAGAAAATGAGCTGATTTTGTAAGGCGATCAACAATCACCCACACTGCATCATTCTTTCTCACCGTTTTGGGGAGTCCTGTAACAAAATCCATCGTGATGTGCTCCCACTTCCATTCAGGAATTTCTATTGGTTCCAGCAACCTTGCTGGCCTCTGGTGCTCTGCTTTTACTAGCTGACAGGTCAAGCATCGGGCCACAAACTCAGCTATTTCTCTCTTCATCCCCTTCCACCAGTAATATTCCCGAAGGTCCCGGTACATTTTAGTACTGCCTGGATGAATAGAGAAACGGGATTGGTGGGCTTCTTCCATGATTTTCCATTTTAGGTCAACATTTGCCGGTACACACAGTCGGTGGCCAAACCTTAGAGTGCCATCTGGGTGCATTTGGAGTTCGGGTCGCAACCCTTTCTCCACTTCATCCTTGAGCTGGCAAATGTGCTCATCAGACTGCTGGGCAACCTTTATTCTATCGATCAAGGTTGGTTGTATACTCAAGGCGGCCAGCAAAATTTTTGTAGTTTGGGTAACCACCTCAACCTGCATTTTATCGAGATCCTTCTGAATCTGTGGTTGAGTGGTGAGTAAAGCGGCGGAGCTTATAACTGACTTTCTGCTTAGGGCATCCGCCACCACGTTGGCCTTTCCTGGGTGGTATTTAATACTCAGGTTATAATCCTTCAAGAGTTCCAACCACCTTCTTTGCCTCATATTCAATTCCTTCTGGGTGAATATATACTTCAGGCTCTTGTGGTCGGTGTACACATCACAGTGTTCGCCATACAAATAATGTCTCCAAAGTTTCAAGGCGAACACTACTGCGGCCAACTCTAGGTCATGTGTCGGGTAGTTCTGTTCATAGGGTTTCAGCTGTCTCGAGGCATAGGCTACCACCTTGCCATCTTGCATCAGCACACAACCTAGCCCATTCTTGGAAGCATCACTGTAGATGGTAAATTCTCCAGTTAAGGACGGTAATGTCAAAATTGGGGCAGAAACTAACCTTTGTTTAAGCTCCTGGAAGCTCCTCTCACACTTGCCGTCCCAGATAAACTTGGCCCGTTTCTTAGTCAACTGGGTCAAGGGGGTAGCTATTTTGGAGAACCCTTCCGCAAATCGCCGGTAATACCCGGCTAATCCCAAAAAGCTTCTTATTTCCTTGGCGTTGGTGGGACGAGGCCAATCCACCACCGCTTCTATCTTCTTGGGGTCCACTGACACTCCTTCCTTGGAGATTATATGGCCGAGGAACGCCACACTGTCTAGCCAGAACTCACATTTGTTCAGCTTGGCGTACAGCCTCTTCTCTCGAAGGATTTGTAGCACCACCCTCAAATGGTCTTCATGTTCCTTCCGGCTCTTTGAGTATATCAAAATGTCATCGATAAAAACTATCACGAACTGATCCAAATATTGTTTAAAGACTCTGTTCATCAAGTCCATAAATGCAGCCGGGACATTGGTCAGTCCAAAAGGCATAACCAGAAATTCATAATGCCCATACCTGGTTCGAAATGCAGTTTTTGGCACATCCTCAGATTTGATCTTCAGCTGATGGTAGCCTGACCTCAAATCTATCTTGGAGAAGACTTGGGCGCCTTGCAGCTGATCAAACAGGTCATCGATCCGAGGTAGGGGATATTTGTTCTTTATGGTTATCTTGTTCAATTCCCGGTAATCGATGCATAGCCGCATACTCCCGTCTTTCTTTTTCACAAATAGGACAGGAGCTCCCCATGGCGACGCACTGGGCTGGATGAACTTTTTATCCAGGAGTTCTTGTAGTTGTACCTTCAATTCTCTTAACTCAGCAGGGGCCATCCGGTAAGGAGCCTTGGAGACTGGCCCCTCTCCTGGTGCGAGGTCGATTGTGAATTCGATCTCTCGGTCTGGGGGTAATCCTGGTAATTCCTCCGGGAAGACATCCGGATATTCTCTGACTACTAGAATATCTTCCAGTTTGGTCTCTTTCTGGGCATCCATTACACAGGCCAGATAGGCCATACACCCTTTTCTCACAGCCTTTCCAGCTTTCAAGGCAGAAATAAAGTGTAGTGTAGGAGCATCTTGAAGGGGTATATCGCCCTGAAAGAAAAATTCTTGCTCCCCAGGTATCCGAAATACCACCCTCTTGTGGTAACAATCAATGTGGGCGTGATACTGTGACATCCAGTCCATGCCCAAGATAATATCAAAGTCTTGCATGTCAAGCTGTAAAAGATTTGTCTCTAATTCTTTTTCCCCTATCTGAATTATGCAATCTTTATATTTAGTGTCAACAATTGCGGTTTTCTGAAGGGGTGTAGCAACATGCCATGGTTCCCCTAATTTCTCAGATGTGCTATGTAATTGTCTGGAAAAGCTAACCGACACGAAAGAATGCGTAGAACCAGAATCAAATAGAATGAGGGCAGGAACCAAGTTGACCAGAAGTGTACCTGTCACCACTTGATCGCTAGCACTGGCATCCTGTCGAGTCAGTGCAAAAACCCGAGGGTTACCCCTCGATCTCTGGTCCTCTGGTGCAGTATGTCTGGGCTCGTCCTTCTTTCGGCTAGGGCAGTTGCGGGCGATGTGTCCTGTCTGCCCGCAAGAATAACAAGCTCCGGTCTTCTTCATGCAGGTACCCCTGTGGTTTCCGCCACAGGTGGGGCAGCCTCTGCTCTGTCTCTTCTTGGGCACAGACCCCTTGCTGCCTCCAGCCCCACTACTCGGTGCTCCTGATGACCGGGTCCTCTTCAGGTCCTCCCTCTCTCTCCCGGACCGTATCAGGTCAGCCTCAACCTTCAAGGCTCGGTCCAGTACATCTTTGTAGCTGGAGAATAAATGGGAGGATATTCGGGACCGAATCCCGTACCTCAATCCCTACTCAAACCGGTTCACCTTACTTCTCTCATCCTCCATAAACTGGGGGCAAAATCGTCCCAGTTCGTTAAATTTATTGGCGTACTCCAGAACGGACATCTGGTCAGTCTGGGTTAGTGTCAAAAACTCATTCTGCTTCGCCAGGTGCACTGAGTCCGGAAAGTATTGATTGTAAAACATCCTCTTAAAGTCCCTCCAGGTGAGTCTGTCAACGGCATAAGCCGTCTCCATGGCCGTCCACCAGTATTCGGCGTTTCCTGTCAGCATAGAGGTCGCCAGCCGGACTGTCACCTCATCAGGAAAGTGGAGGGCTCGGAACATCTTTTCTATCTCCCGGATCCATGTTTCAGCCGCCATAGGGTCAGACCCACCCTCAAAGGTCGGGGGGTTCAGTCGGCGGAACCTCTCATAGCAGGAGTCTGCTGATGGCATAGCGGCCAACTGCATCATCTGCTGCTGTTGCAGCACTTGCGCCATAAGCTGATACACTCCGGCTAGGCCTGCCTGACCTGCTGCAGACCGTGGAGTATCCGGGGAAACTGACCGCTCGCTGGGCTCCGAGGAGGGTGGTCTCCGGTCGTCATCCATATCTTCCTAATGATCACCTAGCAGTCAAAAATTTTTAAAGTGAGGTTATGATAAACTAGCATATTATAACATTTTCTATGACGGTGACATTCTTAACTATCCTTTTCCTTAGGCATTTTATGGTTATTCTATTGTTTAACCTAAGGCTCTGATACCACTAGATGTCACGCCCCGGATCCGGATCCGTGACACGGCCGTGCTATTGCCGACTATCGCCCACAGTAGCATGCAGCCTCATACAGGGGTAACAGGTAGCCAAAAAGGATTCATCCTTATATATATATATTAAAAGTTTGCAGTACAACCTTCAAGTTTGAAACCAAAAATACAGAACTTCTATGCTATTCAAATGTACAGAAGTATATAAGCTTCTCCATAAATACGAAGCTCTGTAACAAAATAAAAACATATCTGATGGCGATCACTGGTGAGGATCTGAAAGAAAACGAAACATAAACAGATGTGAGCTACACGGCTCAGTAAGTAATCCTGCATAATCCTACCGGATCAACCAGTAGACTAAACATGTAAATCAGGGTTTTGAGAAGCTGACATGCATGTTTATCTAATAATCATCCTGGCATAATAAGTATGCAATTTAAACAAAGCAGTAGTGCAAATCACAAAATTTTCATATTATATGCATATGAAACCGTGCCCCCCCGGCATGCCGTGGTCCTTTTACTCTCGGATGCTACTGCGAAGTCAGACTCGGCCACTGGCGGGGCCAGCTCAGTTACTATTCAGCCACTGGCGGGGCAAGCTCAGTTACTATTCAGCCACTGGCGGGGCAGGCCCAATTCTAATTCAGCCACTGGCGGGGCAGGCTCAGTTACTATTCAGCCACTGGCGGGGCAGCTCAGTTACTATTCAGCCACTGGCGGGGCAGCTCCGTTACTATTCAGCCACTGGCGGCTCAGTCATTCTCAGTAGCATCTTTGAGCCCATTATAGTGCTTCTGGGCTAGCTAAGACTTTATAAACTTACATGCATGATTATAATATCAGTATCATCATGTTGCATACATAGCCATAGCTTCTGGGATCATTAAAGTTACTTATGCATTGTAACATATCATGTATGAAACATATATACTTAAAATAAATGCTTAGGAAACATTAATAACATAACATGATCCATAACAGGATTAGGACAGGTTACTTACAGTGATTCGTTTTCTCCCAAGTTTCTTACGTCCTGGTGACGGATCCTGAGTCACCTAAAATCACATTATAATGAGCATATTATTTCCTTTTACTTGTTTGGATTCTACCCGAAATTTAGCCCAAGTCTAATGTGTTCATATTGGAGCCTTGATGGGGTCCATATGGTTTAATTGGCCTTCTAATTGGTCATTAGGCTTAATCCCAAGTTTAATTTGGGTTTAATTTTGGTTAAATTTATAGTCTGGCTTGTCCAGACTTAGCCCAAATTTGATTGGGCTCGGGTTTAGTCAAATTTGGCTAAACCCTTTCCCCCTTTTTTTTTTCTTTTTCTTTTTCTTTTTCTTTTTCTTTTTCTTTTCTTTTTCTTTTTCTTTTTCTTTTTCTTTGGGCTTAACGGGTTGCGGTTTCGGATTCGGATCCGACCCGCGAACCCGTTATCAGGTTTTCTTCCCCCCTTCCAGAGGCTTCCGCCTCTTCATCTCCCGCTCTCCTCTCTCTCCTCTCTTTTTTCCTTCGTCTCCACCGAAACCCACGCCTCCGGCCGGTCCTCCGGCCCCCTCCTTCTCCTCCGGCCAGATCTGTGGCCTTCTCCCTCTCGGTCACTCCCTCTCCTTCTCTCTCTCTTTCTCTTTCTTTCTTCTTTGTTTTCGCCGAGACCCTAGCCTCCGGCCGAGCCCTCGGCTTTCTTCTTCTCCTCCGGCCGGATCTACGGCCTCCTCTCTCTCTCCTTTCCTCCCTTGCTCTCTCTTTCTTCTTTTTTTTTTTTTATTATTTTCACCGAAACCCTGACTTCCGGCCCACCGAAACCCTCCTCTTCTTCCTTTTTCTTCCCTTGCAGGCGGCCGGGGAGACGAGGCTCCCCCCGATCTACCAACCGAGGTGGAGTTTCCCCCCCGGAGCGCCGGCGGAAGGGAAGGCCAGCCCTTCCTCCCTTCGAAGTAATGCCGGAGAGGGGAAGGGCTCGGAGATGGGTCGGGATCCGGCTATAAACGAGAGCCTCCACCCGCTCCGTCCACGGCAAGGCATGGCCGGAGGGGATGAAGCCTCAAGGTCCGGTGAGTTCTTTTTTTTTTTTCTTTCTTTCTTTCTTTCTTCTTTTTCTTTTCTTCGGTCCTTCCTTCCGGCACCACCACCCCTTGCCAGAGAAGAGGTGGTGGTCCGGCCGGGGCTGGCGGCCCTGTGGCCGCCTCTGTTGTCGTCCCGGCCAGATATGGCGGCCTGGGTTGCCCCCCCCCGAACCCCAAGGTACCCGCGGCCGAGGCCGCGGTGTCCGGTTCGTCAACAGGCCGAACCCGGTTTGGTTCGGTCCGGATGGTCGCGGCCTGTGAGTCCGGCCCGACCCAGGGATTGTGGGTTTTTCTCCCTCTCCTGTGCCGGCCTCCTCCCCTCTATGTCACTGTTGACACAGAGGGGAAGAGCACCCCACAGAGGGGTTTCTCCATGCTTTATAATTTTATTAACAGGGAGTCCATACCTGGTTTTAGTCGGGTGTAGTCGGGCAGTGCTTCCTCCCTGGTAGTCCCCCCTTCTTCAGAGCTTCAGGGCTCCTTGGCCTTAGGCTCCAGGGCTTCGGCTCCCTCTCTCTTTCTCTCGTTCGGTGTTTAGGGGGGTCTGTGATTTAGGGTTGCCGGCAGAGGCTTAAATATTTGTTTAGAGGATGAAACCCCCCTCTGAGAGGTCCCATCCTCTCCTTTCCTCCATACTTCGGGACTGGCCGCCGCCCCCCCTTGTCTCCGGCGCGCCGGCATTGGCTGCCAGCAGGGGGTGCGGTAACCTCTCCCTGTCGGTCTTATCCCTTCGTTTTTTTTTTTTTTATTCCTGATAATAATTATGCTGGCTACAGTGAAATTTGGGCCCAACCCTTAACTGGGCCTATTTCTTATTGGGCCTAGTAGGTTGTGGGCCCGGACATTACATCCTTCCCCCCTTAAATAATTTTCGTCCTCGAAATTAAACATACCTCGGTTCTCGAAGAGCTGAGGGTAGCGTTGTCGCATCTCTTCCTCCAATTCCCAGGTAGCTTCCCTTTCAGTGTGGTTGGTCCACTGGACTTTAACGTAGGGAATGGTGCGCCTTCGGAGAATTTGCTCTTTTCTGTCTATAATGCGCAGGGGAGCCTCCTCATAGGTTAAATCTTTATTTAATTGCAGAGGCTCATGTGGTACCACATGGCTGGGATCCGGAACGTACCTCCGTAACAAAGAGACGTGAAAGACGTTGTGTACGCCTGATACCTCTGAAGGTAGGGCCAATTTGTAGGCAACTTTGCCTATTCTAGCAAGAACCTCAAATGGGCCAATGTAGCGAGGACTTAATTTGCCGTGTCTTCCGAATCGGGTAATACCCTTTGATGGTGAAATTTTTAGGAAGACAAAGTTCCCCTCCAAAAATTCCAAGGCCCTTCTTCCTCTGTCAGCCCATCTTTTCTGTCTATCCTGGGCAGCCTGAAGCCTTTGCTTAATTAGTAGTACCTTGTCTCTGGTGTGCTGGGCCAGTTCGGGGTCTAGCATTTTCCGCTCCCCGACATCATCCCAGTGTAAGGGGGATCGGCATCTTCTCCCATAGAGAGCTTCGTATGGGGCCATCTGGATACTGGAATGGTAGCTATTGTTATAAGCAAATTCCACCAGTGGTGTGTGACTATCCCAGTTTCCACCTAGGTCCACAGTGCAAGCCCTCAGCATGTCTTCCAGAGTTTGGATTGTCCGCTCTGACTGGCCGTCAATCTGGGGGTGGTATGCTGTACTGAGCCTCAGTCCGGTACCCATGGCCTTCTGAAAGCTTTCCCAGAATCTGGACACGAATCGGGGGTCACGATCAGAAATGATACTCACTGGTACTCCGTGCAGGCGTACAATCTCATCGATGTATAATTGGGCCAGCTTGTCTAAAGGAGTACCAATTCTGAATGGCAGAAAATGAGCTGATTTTGTAAGGCGATCAACAATCACCCACACTGCATCATTCTTTCTCACCGTTTTGGGGAGTCCTGTAACAAAATCCATCGTGATGTGCTCCCACTTCCATTCAGGAATTTCTATTGGTTCCAGCAACCCTGCTGGCCTCTGGTGCTCTGCTTTTACTAGCTGACAGGTCAAGCATCGGGCCACAAACTCAGCTATTTCTCCCTTCATCCTCTTCCACCAGTAATGTTCCCGAAGGTCCCGGTACATTTTAGTACTGCCTGGATGAATAGAGAAACGGGATTGGTGGGCTTCTTCCATGATTTCCCTTTTTAGGTCAACATTTGCCGGTACACACAGTCGGTGGCCAAACCTTAGAGTGCCATCTGGGTGCATTTGGAGTTCGGGTCGCAACCCTTTCTCCACTTCATCCTTGAGCTGGCAAATGTGCTCATCAGACTGCTGGGCAACCTTTATTCTATCGATCAAGGTTGGTTGTATACTCAAGACGGCCAGCAAAATTTTTGTAGTTTGGGTAACCACCTCAACCTGCATTTTATCGAGATCCTTCTGAATCTGTGGTTGAGTGGTGAGTAAAGCGGCGGAGCTTATAACTGACTTTCTGCTTAGGGCATCCACCACCACGTTGGCCTTTCCTGGGTGGTATTTAATACTCAGGTTATAATCCTTCAAGAGTTCCAACCACCTTCTTTGCCTCATATTCAATTCCTTCTGGGTGAATATATACTTCAGGCTCTTGTGGTCGGTGTACACATCACAGTGTTCGCCATACAAATAATGTCTCCAAAGTTTCAAGGCGAACACTACTGCGGCCAACTCTAGGTCATGTGTCGGGTAGTTCTGTTCATAGGGTTTCAGCTGTCTCGAGGCATAGGCTACCACCTTGCCATCTTGCATCAGCACACAGCCTAGCCCATTCTTGGAAGCATCACTGTAGATGGTAAATTCTCCAGTTAAGGACGGTAATGTCAAAATTGGGGCAGAAACTAACCTTTGTTTAAGCTCCTGGAAGCTCCTCTCACACTTGCCGTCCCAGATAAACTTGGCCCGTTTCTTAGTCAACTGGGTCAAGGGGGTAGCTATTTTGGAGAACCCTTCCGCAAATCGCCGGTAATACCCGGCTAATCCCAAAAAGCTTCTTATTTCCTTGGCGTTGGTGGGACGAGGCCAATCCACCACCGCTTCTATCTTCTTGGGGTCCACTGACACTCCTTCCTTGGAGATTATATGGCCGAGGAACGCCACACTGTCCAGCCAGAACTCACATTTGTTCAGCTTGGCGTACAGCCTCTTCTCTCGAAGGATTTATAGCACCACCCTCAAATGGTCTTCATGTTCCTTCCGGCTCTTTGAGTATATCAAAATGTCATCGATAAAAACTATCACGAACTGATCCAAATATTGTTTAAAGACTCTGTTCATCAAGTCCATAAATGCAGCCGGGGCATTGGTCAGTCCAAAAGGTATAACCAGAAATTCATAATGCCCATACCTGGTTCGAAATGCAGTTTTTGGCACATCCTCAGATTTGATCTTCAGCTGATGGTAGCCTGACCTCAAATCTATCTTGGAGAAGACTTGGGCGCCTTGCAGCTGATCAAACAGGTCATCGATCCGAGGTAGGGGATATTTGTTCTTTATGGTTATCTTGTTCAATTCCCGGTAATCGATGCATAGCCGCATACTCCTGTCTTTCTTTTTCACAAATAGGACAGGAGCTCCCCATGGCGACGCACTGGGCTGGATGAACTTTTTATCCAGGAGTTCTTGTAGTTGTACCTTCAATTCTCTTAACTCAGCAGGGGCCATCCGGTAAGGAGCCTTGGAGACTGGCCCCTCTCCTGGTGCGAGGTCGATTGTGAATTCGATCTCTCGGTCTGGGGGTAATCCTGGTAATTCCTCCGGGAAGACATCCGGATATTCTCTGACTACTAGAATATCTTCCAGTTTGGTCTCTTTCTGGGCATCCATTACACAGGCCAGATAGGCCATACACCCTTTTCTCACAGCCTTTCCAGCTTTCAAGGCAGAAATAAAGTGTAGTGTAGGAGCATCTTGAAGGGGTATATCGCCCTGAAAGAAAAATTCTTGCTCCCCAGGTATCCGAAATACCACCCTCTTGTGGTAACAATCAATGTGGGCGTGATACTGTGACATCCAGTCCATGCCCAAGATAATATCAAAGTCTTGCATGTCAAGCTGTAAAAGATTTGTCTCTAATTCTTTTTCCCCTATCTGAATTATGCAATCTTTATATTTAGTGTCAACAATTGCGGTTTTCTGAAGGGGTGTAGCAACATGCCATGGTTCCACTAATTTCTCAGATGTGCTATGTAATTGTCTGGAAAAGCTAACCGACACGAAAGAATGCGTAGATCCAGAATCAAATAGAATGAGGGCAGGAACCAAGTTGACCAGAAGTGTACCTGTCACCACTTGATCGCTAGCACTGGCATCCTGTCGAGTCAGTGCGAAAACCCGAGGGTTACCCCTCGATCTCTGGTCCTCTGGTGCAGTATGTCTGGGCTCGTCTTTCTTTCGGCTAGGGCAGTTGCGGGCGATGTGTCCTGTCTGCCCGCAAGAATAACAAGCTCCGGTCTTCTTCATGCAGGTACCCCTGTGGTTTCCGCCACAGGTGGGGCAGCCTCTGCTCTGTCTCTTCTTGGGCACAGACCCCTTGCTGCCTCCAGCCCCACTACTCGGTGCTCCTGATGACCGGGTCCTCTTCAGGTCCTCCCTCTCTCTCCCGGACCGTATCAGTTCAGCCTCAACCTTCAAGGCTCGGTCCAGTACATCTTTGTAGCTGGAGAATAAATGGGAGGATATTCGGGACCGAATCCCGTACCTCAATCCCTGCTCAAACCGGTTCACCTTACTTCTCTCATCCTCCATGAATTGGGGGCAAAATCGTCCCAGTTCGTTAAATTTATTGGCGTACTCCAGAACGGACATCTGGTCAGTCTGGGTTAGTGTCAAAAACTCATTCTGCTTCGCCAGGTGCACTGAGTCCGGAAAGTATTGATTGTAAAACATTCTCTTAAAGTCCCTCCAGGTGAGTCTGTCAACGGCATAAGCCGTCTCCATGGCCGTCCACCAGTATTCGGCGTTTCCTGTCAGCATAGAGGTCGCCAGCCGGACTGTCACCTCATCAGGAAAGTGGAGGGCTCGGAACATCTTTTCTATCTCCCGGATCCATGTTTCAGCCGCCATAGGGTCAGACCCACCCTCAAAGGTCGGGGGGTTCAGTCGGCGGAACCTCTCATAGCAGGAGTCTGCTGATGGCATAGCGGCCAACTGCATCATCTGCTGCTGTTGCAGCACTTGCGCCATAAGCTGATACACTCCGGCTAGGCCTGCCTGACCTGCTGCAGACCGTGGAGTATCCGGAAAAACTGACCGCTCGCTGGGCTCCGAGGAGGGTGGTCTCCGGTCGTCATCCATATCTTCCTAATGATCACCTAGCAGTCAAAAATTTTTAAAGTGAGGTTATGATAAACTAGCATATTATAACATTTTCTATGACGGTGACATTCTTAACTATCCTTTTCCTTAGGCATTTTATGGTTATTCTATTGTTTAACCTAAGGCTCTGATACCACTAGATGTCACGCCCCGGATCCGGATCCGTGACACGGCCGTGCTATTGCCGACTATCGCCCACAGTAGCACGCAGCCTCATACAGGGGTAACAGGTAGCCAAAAAGGATTCATCCTTATATATATATTAAAAGTTTGCAGTACAACCTTCAAGTTTGAAACCAAAAATACAGAACTTCTATGCTATTCAAATGTACAGAAGTATATAAGCTTCTCCATAAATACGAAGCTCTGTAACAAAATAAAAACATATCTGATGGTGATCACTGGTGAGGATCTGAAAGAAAACGAAACATAAACAGATGTGAGCTACACGGCTCAGTAAGTAATCCTGCATAATCCTACCGGATCAACCAGTAGACTAAACATGTAAATCAGAGTTTTGAGAAGCTGACATGCATGTTTATCTAATAATCATCCTGGCATAATAAGTATGCAATTTAAACAAAGCAGTAGTGCAAATCACAAAATTTTCATATTATATGCATATGAAACCGTGCCCCCCCGGCATGCCGTGGTCCTTTTACTCTCGGATGCTACTGCGAAGTCAGACTCGGCCACTGGCGGGGCCAGCTCAGTTACTATTCAGCCACTGGCGGGGCAAGCTCAGTTACTATTCAGCCACTGGCGGGGCAGGCCCAATTCCAATTCAGCCACTGGCGGGGCAGGCTCAGTTACTATTCAGCCACTGGCGGGGCAGCTCAGTTACTATTCAGCCACTGGCGGCTCAGTCATTCTCAGTAGCATCTTTGAGCCCATTATAGTGCCTCTGGGCTAGCTAAGACTTTATAAACTTACATGCATGATTATAATATCAGTATCATCATGTTGCATACATAGCCATAGCTTCTGGGATCATTAAAGTTACTTATGCATTGTAACATGTCATGTATGAAACATATATACTTAAAATAAATGCTTAGAAAACATTAATAACATAACATGATCCATAACAGGATTAGGACAGGTTACTTACAGTGATTCGTTTTCTCCCAAGTTTCTTACGTCCTGGTGACGGATCCTGAGTCACCTAAAATCACATTATAATGAGCATATTATTTCCTTTTACTTGTTTGGATTCTACCCGAAATTTAGCCCAAGTCTAATGTGTTCATATTGGAGCCTTGATTGGGTCCATATGGTTTAATTGGCCTTCTAATTGGTCATTAGGCTTAATCCCAAGTTTAATTTGGGTTTAATTTTGGTTAAATTTATAGTCTGGCTTGTCCAGACTTAGCCCAAATTTGATTGGGCTCGGGTTTAGTCAAATTTGGCTAAACCCTTTCCCATTTTTTTTTTCTTTTTCTTTTTCTTTTTCTTTTTCTTTGGGCTTAACGGGTTGCGGGTTCGGATTCGGATCCGACCCGCGAACCCATTATCAGGTTTTCTTCCCCCCTTCCAGAGGCTTCCGCCTCTTCATCTCCCGCTCTCCTCTCTCTCCTCTCTTTTCTCCTTCGTCTCCACCGAAACCCACGCCTCCGGCCGGTCCTCCGGCCCCCTCCTTCTCCTCCGGCCAGATCTGTGGCCTTCTCCCTCTCGGTCACTCCCTCTCCTTCTCTCTCTCTTTCTCTTTCTTTCTTCTTTGTTTTCGCCGAGACCCTAGCCTCCGGCCGAGCCCTCGGCTTTCTTCTTCTCCTCCGGCCGGATCTACGGCCTCCTCTCTCTCTCCTTTCCTCCCTTGCTCTCTCTTTCTTCTTTTTTTATTTTTATTTTTTATTTTCACCGAAATCCTGACTTCCGGCCCACCGAAACCCTCCTCTTCTTCCTTTTTCTTCCCTTGCAGGCGGCCGGGGAGACGAGGCTCCCCCCGATCTACCAACCGAGGTGGAGTTTCCCCCCCGGAGCGCCGGCGGAAGGGAAGGCCAGCCCTTCCTCCCTCCGAAGTAATGCCGGAGAGGGGAAGGGCTCGGAGATGGGTCGGGATCCGGCTATAAACGAGAGCCTCCACCCGCTCCGTCCACGGCAAGGCATGGCCGGAGGGGATGAAGCCTCAAGGTCCGGTGAGTTCTTTTTTTTTTTTTTTTTTTCTTTCTTTCTTTCTTTCTTCTTTTTCTTTTCTTCGGTCCTTCCTTCCGGCACCACCACCCCTTGCCGGAGAAGAGGTGGTGGTCCGGCCGGGGCTGGCGGCCCTGTGGCCGCCTCTGTTGTCGTCCCGGCCAGATATGGCGGCCTGGGTTGCCCCCCCCCCCGAACCCCAAGGTACCCGCGGCCGAGGCCGCGGTGTCCGGTTCGTCAACAGGCCGAACCCGGTTGGGTTCGGTCCGGATGGTCGCGGCCTGTGAGTCCGGCCCGACCCAGGGATTGTGGGTTTTTCTCCCTCTCCTGTGCCGGCCTCCTCCCCTCTATGTCACTGTTGACACAGAGGGGAAGAGCACCCCACAGAGGGGTTTCTCCATGCTTTATAATTTTATTAACAGGGAGTCCATACCTGGTTTTAGTTGGGTGTAGTCGGGCAGTGCTTCCTCCCTGGTAGTCCCCCCTTCTTCAGAGCTTCAGGGCTCCTTGGCCTTAGGCTCCAGGGCTTCGGCTCCCTCTCTCTTTCTCTCGTTCGGTGTTTAGGGGGGTCTGTGATTTGGGGTTGCCGGCAGAGGCTTAAATATTTGTTTAGAGGATGAAACCCCCCTCTGAGAGGTCCCATCCTCTCCTTTCCTCCATACTTCGGGACTGGCCGCCGCCCCCCCTTGTCTCCGGCGCGCCGGCATCGGCTGCCAGCAGGGGGTGCGGTAACCTCTCCCTGTCGGTCTTATCCCTTCGTTTTTTTTTTTTTATTCCTGATAATAATTATGCTGGCTACAGTGAAATTTGGGCCCAACCCTTAACTGGGCCTATTTCTTATTGGGCCTAGTAGGTTGTGGGCCCGGACATTACAATTATCAACTGGGAAAAATTAAAAACTTGAAGCAATCGTATCTGATTCAAATCAATCTGATCCTCGACTCTTATCACAACCATCTAAAGCCACTTTATAATTAACATTATCTCCTCCATCTCTATCTTTTCCCTTAACGACCCCCCTTAAACTAGCGGGGAGATCACAAACAGAGAGTTTGTCCCGAATAAAGCAAAAACGATATGCAGTATGGCCGTTGGTAAAAATATCAGCTAACTGATTAGAAGTGGAAAGGTGGTGTAGGACAATGTTCTTGTTAGCTACCTTGTCACGCACAAAGTGATAATTGACTTCTATGTGTTTGGAACGAGCATGAAAAATGGGATTGGAGGCAAGGGCAATAGCACTAAGACATTATACGTTCATTGTTTATACTTTTGTAGCGATGCATAAACATTTACACTCTAATTTTTATAATAGCAGCGAGTACAATTTTATTGGCCTATGCAGAGACCCAGATGTAGACTCAGATGCGCCACCTATTCACTACAGTAAAAGAGGAAAAAGCCGATGCTAGGGAGAAGCGTCGGTAAATTCTGCTCCCGCGCCAAATTTTGCCGACGCTTTTAATGAGCGTCGGCAATTCGAAGTAGTGGACGACGCTTTTAAGCGTCGTCGTAGGCCAAAAGCTGAACGACGCTTTAAAGCATCGTTTTTGTGGCCTAAGACGATGCGTATAAGCGTCGTTAATCGAAAAGCTAAAACAACGCTTATAAGCGTCGCCGAAGCCCCCTTCAAACCTAGCGGCCGACCCCGAGCCCGCATACTTGCCCTAGCTACTCCTTGAGCCCCCTCATTCTCCTCTCGGGCGCTGCCCTAGCCTTCGTCTTCCTCCTCTTCGGTGCTGCCTTAGCCCCTATCTTCCTCCTCTCCGGTGTGGACCGTCCGACTCCTACCTCCTCTACTCCTCCCTCCTCTCTGGCGTCGATCGACCGACCCCAACCCCCTCCGTCCGAGGTATTTTTCTCCTCCTCCCTCCTCTCCCTCCTCGCTCCTTCTCGTCCTCCTCTTCTTCGGGTATTCGTGGGTTTTTTTCCTTTTTTAATTTGTTCTCTTGCTCTCAAGCCTCGATCGAGCTTCGCCTCCACCTGTGGATCTTCTCTTCCTCCCTCCTCTCTGGCGTCGACTGACCGGCCCCACGTCCCGATCGATCCAGGCCCGCCTCCGCCCGAGGTATTGCACTATGCATCATCAATTGCTTTTGGTTCAATATGGAATATGGAATGATTTGTTCAAATTTGCTTGATTTTTTGGCGTAAAATCTTTTGAATTTTAACTACCTCCATCCCTAAATTTATAACCCTTGTATGACATGAATTTGTATCTCTAATTTTCTCTCTCTGTTCTGCATTAGAAGCGCACTCCACAGTAATCATGATAGTTACCCTTCTTCTTCACCAGCTTCAATTGGTCTAGCAATTACTAATTTATTTTTGTTTTTCTGAAAGCAAAGACTTCCTTTGTTATCAACCTAGTCGTCACATTTCTATTACAATTTAAGGTTCTAGATGAAAGGTGGATCAAATTTAGGACTGAGATTGAATACACGGCAGTAGGTCTATGTAATATATATATAGATTGCAAATATATACATTGAATCATATTATACTGTGTGCTTTTATTTTGGCAGACATATTCTAATATTATGCGAGACGTAGAAATGAATTCGTAAGTTCTTTTGAAACTATTTGAAACTCTACTAATATATAGCACGTATCATCTATAGTTTGCCAATATACTTTCCGTATGTGTAGATAGTAGAGCATGGAAGGGAGCCTCGTGAGGTAGAGTTTTATAAGATGACGCACACCCACCAAGATGACAGCTTTGTCCGAGACAAGTCGAGAGATATAGTTGTATGTATTCATTTTTTATTTGCTCAATTTTTTTATTAATTTTACTTCTTTTAAAATATTAATGTGATTTTTTTTTGAGAGAGATATAGGAAAGAGCTACAATTCTTTTTTCAGAGCGCGTCGGAGAGTCATCATCATCCGACGCGGCCAGTTGCGTCGAGGCTCAGGTCTATGCCGAATTGATGGGCCCAGAACATTATGGTTGCATGAGGGGTTACGGTGTCGGAGTTACCCCCACTCAGTTGTCTGCAGTGAGCCGATATACCCAAGATGCCAGACAAGGTAGTAGCACTGCAGAGGTTTGTAGTCTGAAGACAGAGATGGCACAGATAAAGCAGTCATATGAGACAAGGATAGAGAAGATGAGGCAGAGTCATACAACCGATATGGAGGAGTTGAAATAGAGCCAATAGTTGAGGATACAATCTTTACAGGATCAGCTTGACCATATTTCATCTTTTTTGCAGAGATTTGCTCCTCTGGTATATAACTAAATCTATATGAATATTTTACGTAATTATAATGTATTCTTGTATGAGCGTGATGACTTTCGTATTCTTAGTTTCTAAAGTATTTTTTTTTCTTGTAGGTTGCTGATACTTCATCTACTCGTAGAGACGATGATGCCGTCGACCCTTGATACATCGTAGATTGTTTACTTAGGAATTTGAGATGTATATTTTTAGCGTGTTTTTGAAGTACAATGTAATCAAATATGATAATATGAACATTTTGAATGAAAAGTTCTTGTTTGTGGCGTGCATTTTGTTATCTATGTGATTTAGTGTATTTGTTTTGTTAGAATTTAATGTATACAATATTAAAAATTGCTTTTACGAGAATTTTTTTAAAAAAATTTCTATTGCCGATGCTTTTAAGCGTCGGCAATAGCAAGTGGCATGGAATCTGGCACGCCTTTAACGGCGCTTTATAGTGTCGGGCAAGAACGAAGATAAATCGACGCTTTTAAGCGTTGGCCTAGTCCGACATAAACCCACGGTTTAAACGTCGGTCCATATTAGCCGATGCTTTTAAGCGTCGGCTAACTCGCAGATGAACGACGCTTAAAAGCATCGGCGTAAACTGAGCCCATCCCCACCTGCCTGACGTCTTACCCATGCTTTGAGGGGCGTTGGCAGAAAATTAAGCGTCGGTAAAGACCAAACAAAGCGCTAGGATATATTCTTTCTTTTGTAGTGATTGCAAAAAAACAAATAAAAGATAATACAACTTTTAGGAACTTCCTATCATCATAATCTACTTTCTACAAGTTTAAATGTTAATTTTTTTCTGTTTAGCTCAACCGGACGAGTTTCCAACCCAACAAAAGATTAATGATAAGCTCTGACAATTAAGAGAAACAAAACCAATCATATATGTATCTATTTCATCACTATTATTATTATTTTTTATTTTCCACATATTTGTTAACAAACGACCGAGCAATACAGCTCCCATGCTAGTATCCGTTACATGGCAAGTTAGCATTGCACCCATGTCGACCAGCCGAAGCTATAACTTATAATACTTAAAAACAACAACAACATAACGAAGCAATCCTGATAACAACTAATAAAACTTGGAGCAGTTGGTAATTCGCGGGTTGTAATCATGTAGAATAGTTGGCACGTGCCACCGGAATTGGGTTGGACGGTGCCACTTGTAGACATCCAATCAGCGTCTACAAAAGGTTCATGGATAATACTTAAATAAAAGAAGATTTTATGTATAGGATCAAGGATCTAAATAACACCTTCCGGCTAACCATTTTGGGTGAGGTCTTGAATTGTTACATGCTATTAGTCCAAAGAGTAGCCATGAAAGCATGCAAGAAATCTTTTATAACTAATTATACTATGGGCAAGGAAGGGGGGAGAGAGAGAGAGAGAGGAGAGATCAGTTTCTTATGCATGTAGTACTTGAATGTTACAAACTAGACTTCGGACATACGTACAGTATACGTTGCAGGGACTATAATGGCTGTAAGTCTAGAATCTGAATTATGAATAATTTAATAATTTACATCCTATTTTGAGAGCTTCATTCCTTATACCTTTCCCTGAAAGTGATACTGAAGTGCATATTATATTAGGATCTTTTTAGCAGCATGAAGATGAATGATCATAATGAAGAAATAAGACAACTGTACTTTTCATAGAACACATGCTACAATGCAATGAGACAGCTATACTTTTCAAGATAAAGAAAAAGAGTTCTTGATGTAAAAAAAAAGAAGTAAGACAAATCTACAGCATACAAGATGGAGTAGATGAGGAATATGATCCATAACCAATTCAAGGTGTTTTTCATTCAATTCTTATTCAGAAGCAGTGCCCAAAACTTTCGAAACTGTGGGGTACTGCTCATGCTATGGTGGATACAATGGATGTAGATGACACAGGCCTTCACAAAACCTGGAGTTTTTGCTTCGAAGTGGATCTTTTGCACCGTTATGCTCCTAGTATAGTGGAACTGTAGGTTTATGGAGATTGTTGGAATTACAGCCATTGCTGTTGGATAGTTAGTCCTAAGGAAGCTCAATGTTGATGGCTACAACTTTTACTGCAAACCTTCCACCGCAGGGCACGTGAAAGCTTATTATCCAACTGAAAGTGAGACTCATCATGTCCTTTCCTATGCATTCTTAGCATCATTTGCTGATGTTACATGCTGACCTTTTCGAAAGCTTCTCAAGAAGGTCCTGCTGCTGCACAGATAAACAGACCACCAAGGGAGACTAAAATGAAACAGTTAAATCATTCTTTGTTCTTAATGAAGTAAGTCGATATAGGCATTATAAGTGAAGCACCACATCAATGGTATGATTAAACCTATAGCTTATTCCCTCCTTGTTAAACTGATTATAACCTTGAGATTTAACAATCTTTATCTGTTCAGGGTTTGCTTCATTGCTTTAAACATCTTTCTTTGCCATGTCTTCATTTATTAGAGTTTTCTGCATCATGACGCTACTTTCTGCAAGGTTTCCTCACAAACTGTCTTTAATGTTTGTTTTTGTTCCACTTTAACTATTTCAATGAATTCTCCATTTTGGTCATCTATTGTATGACTACTTGTTTGGTGTCTAAGAAAATGCCTCTGGCAATTTTATACATTTCTAGGATGGTCGCACAAGTTCGATAACATTCTAACCGTCACCTCTCTTTCTATGGGTTTTCTGGCTCGCCTTGACGTTTAACACTATTCCCTCACTGATGGGCATGAGCACATTCTCAATGTGGTGGCCGACTGGGTTGACTTGCCGAGAAAGATGAAATTGCAGTGAAAACTACGAAATCTATATAAGATTTTATGATTACTCAGTTAATTGATTTTACTTTTAGCTCTTAAAAGTATTCACAGAAGTAGAACAAATCAATCATCATCTGGACTTGATGACCATAAATAATGCTACAAATTGTCTAATTTGCTGTCCTGAAAGTCATTTACACCGGACTTTCATTATGCTTTTGCTGCTTTGTATTACATTTTGGTAGGCATAGAGCTTCCGGATTTCCACAATTAGTACAATAATGTGGCTTTTCTATCCCACAATCTTCTTCCTTCAGTATGGTTCCTTCAACTCTGAATAAGACGTTCATATTTATCCCATTTAATTCATAATATTCACCTTTTGGGTAGCCGGTTTGCAACTTTATTATAGTACTTGTGCTGAAATTGTGCAGATGGATTTTCTTCACCAATTAATTGTGAATTTACTATGTTTTTTTTTTGAAACTTTATTGCAACTGTACATTCTCCGATTAGATTATAACTTAACAACCTAATTCATTCCATATCTGACATGAAAAATTCCTGTGACTGTGGTTCAACTTGGATGAAAAGAAAACCATCTCTAACTTCTGTAGCAGAAAAGTGAAGGTAGTAAAGGTCAGCAAGGAGGCCTTTTCAGGTCTTTAAATGACTGGAGGGGCAGTAGGCTTAAGGAAGCAGCGAACAAGAGGTTGGCCAATTACTGCCATCTTATAAGGAAGGACTGCCCCGAAAGCAAGTAAAGTCTCGAGGACGTTACTCAAAGCAATTCTACGTGATGTGCGCTTTGAAGAAATGGAGTGGGTGAACTCATCTTCACACAAACAGCGGAATGAATAAATGCTGCATTTAAAATGAGAGTGACACTTATGTAAGGAGCTTAATTTCTACTGCAGTGGTGATGAATAAAAGAAGATTATTATGCAATTAAATGCAGCAGTGCTGCACGAAACAAGTAGAATAGCAGTAGGTTGGTTTTCATTGTACGGCTCATTTGTTGGTAGCTGAAGTGTTTTGATGAGGTTCTGGGATAGTAAAGGAAGAAGCCATTTGTTTCATTCAGTGATCAGTACCCACTGTGGATCGAGACACTTTGTTCTCTTGGGAAACATTTATCTTTTGCTTCGCACCATGCATCACTTGTATCATTGTTTCACTTGTATTATTGTTATTATTTTTGGAGAAATAGTTTTATTAGTTATTATTACCTCTATCTTTTTTAAGCCTCATCTCCATAAGTCATACATATTGGCAAGTCAATGATATATTGTGTTGCCTAGAAATTAAAGATATTTGGCAGGTTGAGCATATACATGTTCTATCAATATAAATAGATATTCAAGGACCATTTCATATGTTTTCTAAGGTTTTACTATGGTGAATTTCGCATCACCGAGTCCAAACTCTAATTTGTTGGTGATGAGGGGCAAATATTTAAATTATTATTATGAGCACCATGCATCTTGGCGTTGCTTTTCTTATTTGTTTGGCATTAGTTGCTCTTCTATGTCTTACATAAATTTATCGATTCACTTTTAAGATATTACTTGACTTATAAGAATAAAACGTGGAACAGGATACCCAGTTTTTTTATTCAAGAAAGAAGAGAGAAAGAACAGGATACACAGTCAATTCATATTTAGTGGGAAAAATATCATTATCACCTTTTTTGTCATTAAATTCCAGGGGGACAGAGTGCTCCCGACCAAGCCACGAAACTCTTCTCCGATAGATGAGCTCCAAGCTTAAAGCAAGTAATGAAGGGGGAAACCAACAAGATGAACAGAAATATATTGGTAAGGATGGTGATATCACTTCATTCTTATCTTTTTGATGCTAAGGTGCTGTGGCAGGTTAATTAGCTAGTCACTGAAGATTTAGGATCTCTATGGACCATCCATTAAGTGACATAACATGAATTCATCCTGCAATGGCTTGATCAGAAAAGAAACCTGAAGAGCTGGAAAGCCTAGACCAATGAATGAATTTTTAGCTCAAATCAACAACTGGCCTAATTAGTACACCACTCCAAGAAGAACATCAACGACTATTTTTTCGATTCTTGCCATTGCTGGATTTCCAAAGAGATACCCTGAAAATCTCATTTCCGAGTACGCTTAGAAAGAACTGACATTAAAGTCTAGCTAGTTCTAAAGTAGCGCCATGTGGGTGCAGAACTTGACCTTGTAGCACAGTATAAGTTTTAGGTATGATGTCAGGTTCTCAATCAACAGCCAAATATTAGCCTTCAAAACTATCAGAAAACATATTGCTTGATCTTGCAAAACAGTGCCAGTCAAAGATATCAAATGAATTTTAATTTGATCTGAAACATCTATAGTATTGGACCGAGGCGACCTGGAGATTAAAAAAGCCAGTCAGGAAAAATGCAATAGTTTTCTTCTCCTCCTTTTCCTCCTTTTGGGTATGTATGTAGAAAGAGATCCACAAACAATAGGCTACGAACTCTGGGTTGGTGTTAATAAGATCAAGGAAAATAACCAAAACAATTGATATCTAAACCTAAAAGGTCAGTTATTATATTAAATTATTAGATATATAACATGTGGACCCACACAAACAATTCAAAATAGAGCTTCCATTAATTCCAGGTATTGTCAGGGGATTAAATGGACTTGAATAGATACCAGTGTGGCTCTACCTCTATATATATCTGAATAAACAAATTTTAGTATTTGATTGTCATCCACAACTCTATTTGTATTCGTCTAAGAAAAATAGATCCACACATAGATGCACACAAATCTGATTTGTACCTGTATGTTTGATTCCGATATATAGTCTGATATAACTCTTGTAAACTTTGAAAGAATACCATATAATTTTAGATTTCATTTTCTTTTAATATCTTGATATCTTTGATTTGGTGATTTGCATGTTTAATATTTAGTTTTTCAATTTAATGCATGCAGTTTAGCCATTATTACAATCTACTAAGAGAGTGATATAATTCTGTTTATTTTGGAAAAATAATTAAAAACATAGGCGACTTGTACTCCATAAAATATAAAGCAGCATAGTATCTTATCCATAAAATTTAATTATCAGTTTTACATATCCATTTATATCTCCACTATGAACATTTGATTTGCGGTCCTATTCATTTAAAACAAATATGCACGCTTATTTTATTAACCGAATTAATAACATCCATGTACATATGCATATTACCAAACAAAAACAGATAGAAATATGGTTAAGGATATATTGATATTTGATATGTAGTTTCGACCCCACAAGTATGCGTCAATACTTAAATTTGCATCAAATATGACAATAAGATTGCCCTAGCACATTCTTTTGATGTGAAGGCTACTCAAAGTTCCCTATGTCCTTTCCTATTTGATCATACCTCATGATGGGGATGCCATATTAAATACCAATTTGTGCCAGAAATTAAGATGTCGATGACTTACATCACTCATTGCATTCCACCAATCTCTAAGTGCATAAATGGGACATATCATGAACCAACCCTAGACCAATACAGTTTAAACTTCTTTTTCTTTTTCTTTTCTTTGTTATTGAGAAACAACATGGTAGGAATATTTTGTTGTATTGATAATAAGTCTTCATGACATTTGTTATCCTTTTATAGGGATTTTCAACTACATAATGTTGAGCATCGACTAGGATGACATACTATGTTTTTCATGATACATAATAATGTTGGTGTGAGAATTTGAATACTAATATTTCCTAGAAGCATGGTACAAAGAAACATTGCGCACATAGAACTATAGCGAGATGGAGCTGCACCATTCTTCTATTTGATGTGAAGAGGTTGTATGTTTAAATCTTGGAAGATATTTTACCAAGTGCTTGATTTTGGTAATCCTTTTATTATTTTTAATAAAATATTTTATTATTTTTAAATGATCCATGGTATTCTTCTTATTATTGTTTTAAAGTAAAAACATTAAGTACAAATTTCATCACATCAAACATAATTTAGACATCTAAATATTTAGAAATATATAAAAAATGAGTTGCTTTGAAAGCTTTCCCTGTGCAGGATTGTATGTAACCTGACTGTAAGTATTTATGCATGGCAAACAAAAATCATATGAAATAAAATAAAATTTTCAATTATTAAATTTTTACGTAAGGTGAACAAGGCCTATAATCTTACTATTTGCGGAAATGGAGAAAGATTGAAAATGATAGGGTGACCATAAAATTAAGTAGTGATATTTAGGAGGCTTGTGTGTTGGGATCCCGTCAAATTGTGGCCCATATTGACAAATGGCGTCAATATGGTCCAAGTGGGAGAATGCTGGATCCTATTTTAATTAAACCCTGATCCCGTTTAATTAGAACCCACGTTTGATAAGCGACGCGTCCCTTGAATTTCGTAATTCTGATAATCTTAAGGGTATTAAGGTAATTTCATCTTAGCGAAGAGTTACCTCGATGGGGGGTGACTCTTTATGGGTGTAACTAACCACGGCGTTTGGTCCCTGGAGAGATGGAATAATTAATCTTAATGAATCATAAATCATACCTTGACTCGCTAAATCCATCTTGAATTGAACTCTGATATACGTGCAATCTGATCTACTGTCGCGATCAATCGAGATTTGCTCTGATCTAGACAGAGATTAGCGAGAGATCTTCTAGAGAAAGAGCTCTTAATGCGTGTATTAAAGAAGAGGTCTAATAGGCTATTTATAGCCCTCTCCAGGGACCAAACGCTATGGTTAATTACACCCGTGAAGAGTCACCCCCCATTAAGGTAACTTTTCACTAAGATGGAATTACCTTAATGCCCTTAAGATTATCAGAATTTACGAAATTCAAGGGATACTTGTCAAACATGGATTCTAATTAAACGGGATCCAACATTGTGGCCTCACAATAATAGCTTTTGTTGTGTATATCTTTTTTATCCTTTGTATTATATTTTTCTTTTTCTATTTTTACCTTATATATATGTCTTAGGGTTTTGCCAAATTTTGGCAAGCTCTTCTTAAGTTTATGAAAGATTAGTCCAGTTTCTCGTAGAGGCAAGGTCTTTCTGGCTGCATGAATATAGTAGCTTTCCTCGACATGAGAGATTTTTTTTTTTAAAGGTACTCAAAAATCCCACAAATTATTGGACATGTATCCACATGTGTATATTTAAGTAAATGAATAAATTCGTCCTGCTAAATCCAAATTTAACCATAATGATAATGATCATTAACAGCTGCTTTATCAGGATCTGATGAAGGTTCCTGGTATCCATGTTAAGGGGGGGCCTATCACATACCAGCATGCTTAATGACTTGCATCCTTTTGTAGTTTTTCAATATATCTTAGGGTATGCAATTTCGAAAAAACTGTGGTTCCTCAAAACTTGGATTCGACCACATACTTATTTAAAGAAGAGTTTGACAAAGTTTTCTCAATTTCGATACAAATTAATTGCTTTTTCTTGTCAACAAAGTAGGTAATTAGCCACTGAGGAATGCAACCATGAATAGATAGATGGTCTCCTTGGAAGTTTAGGTGGTTAATTTGCTCATTGGCTGTACATTGTTCTTCAATCATTTATATCTAGAAGGTACTTGAATCTTGAGAAAAGCAAATCTAGTAAACGGTCATGTAATATTAGTCTTGAGGGATACTCCATTTTGCTCACACAAAAAGGTGGCTTTGGGACTTCATGATGGTGAACTCGTGGATTAAGGGATGACAATAATGTTGCCAAGCAATTATTGTTGGATATTTGGTCTATAGATGATTTTTTTTTTTTTTTTTTTGATACAACGGCAGCTCAAACAGCTCTAGTGTGAGTACAACCAGTAGAATCAAGAAAAAGAAAATAACGTAATATGAAGGAGTAGCTACATCAGTAGTCTATAGGACTGTACCAGAATGCCGAATAGGTTGCAACTCTTAATCTATAGGTAGTTAGTTAATCTGGCAAAAATTGCTCAACCGTGCATGCAATATCTATCTATTGTTATAATTGGAAAAGGTTTTGAGGTTGGCTTCATGCAGCTAGCTCCAAATCTCAAAGTCGAGCTCCACCTCAATTATAAAAAAAAGAAGATCAGGAGTTCCTTATTTCTCTTTCCACGTGCTTCCAACTTATTAATTTGCCCCCTAAAATATGATAAGAGAGAGGGAAAAAAAAAGATGAACATTCTTTGACCCATAATCCTCTGCGGTGCACCTTCTATACTATATAGTATTGTATCACAGTGAATAGCCACCATATCATTCATTTTGGAGACGAATGATTTACTCCTCAAGGACACGCACCATGTATGGTACTAAGCGCAGCCATTTGGATTTCCATAATAGGCAGTGGCGGTCCATCTTCGAGATGGATGACGTGATGGCTATCCAAAGCATTACAACCCTCCATGCAAAAAAATGCACCGCTGAGGATCCAAGCTCATATTTCTCTTCTTGAGTGGGCCCATCTATAGAGGAAAACAAAAATGTATCTAGGACTCTGGCCATCATAGTTGAAAAATCCAACTTTCCTCAGCCAAAGCGAATGTTAATTGGTATATGGATGGTGGCTTTGTTGGTTCTGCTAACAAAGGTTGAGGACGAGCCTCCTATACCAAAACGAATCACCATCTACTTTTCCTCTAAGAAAATAATTATTCTTCCTATATGCCTAAGAAAATAATTATTGAAGTAAAAAGGATTGTATGACTAGCTTGACAAGTTTGCATTGAGTAATGAGTGGGATGGCCTTATGCGCTTGAACACGAGAACCTAGAAGGACACCAGAGTGATAACGAAGTGTCTTCGTTGTTTAAAGTCACGTACCATTGCTGAAGAAGCGGAATAATTTTCCTTTGCAACTCCCTGTTGTGCTCTGCTTTTTCTGATTCCAGTTCTACTTTCTGACTGTTTTGTTTTCCTTTCTCCTCTAAAACATTTGCTTCTCATTTGAATTATATTTGTATCTCTTTTTTCTGAAGTTTAACAAACAAGTGGGATACTCACTCTCTTTCCATCAAAAATAAGGGATGGCAGTTTTAGCTTGAGGAAATTAACCTGGAATCTGATTACAGGTTAGCTATGAGCCTAGCACCAGTCATCTGCAAGTTATAAACAGCCAGAGTTTGCATAACGTTGAATCATTATTATAAGAATATATTGGCAGAATCACCATTGGGATAATACGGAAAAGCATTATGTTGAGCTCCTCATGGAATTTTCTTTCCACTTCTATATACTGATGGTTATAAGAACAAATTATGCAGTCATACTGTCAAAGAGAAGAAAAAGAAAAAGGTTAGGTGGGTAGGTGGAGCTAAAGGAGTGGATCATGCGTTGATGAACTATAATTTGCTAGAAGATATCCAGACGTCCATATAAGACTAAGCTCCTCCACAAGATATATGCGAGAGACGTGCCTAAATGTTTGGCATTTCCCCTGCTTTTGCTTCTCAGTTGGGACAAAGCATTATTTTTATTTCTTATTTTTTATTTTAAAAATAAAATTATAGCAATTGAGATAAAAAATATGTTGGTACTATTATTTTTTTTATTTTTTAAGATCACATTCGTTATTTATAAAAGAAAATAAGAAATGCCTGCTTCCAATATTTTCAAAATAAAAATTTACTTTTTTATCACCACCAATATAGCCGCCGTCGCTCCAACCGTCACTATCTCCACTACGTTACTGTATCTATCACTATTGTTACTGCCTCTATCATACTAATGCTACCTCAGTCGTTGCCCCTCCTTCACATTATTGATATCCTTACTACAACCACCATGGCCTAACCACCATCATTATCGCCTTCACCTCCAATACGCCACCGCCATCATTGTTATCAAACCTTTATTATATAACCACCAAACTTATCATGAACCCTACTGCCGCCTTCATTGCCTCTACTGCAACTACCATCACGACCATCATCATCATTTTTGTTTTTTTAAAATGGATTGATTATACATAATATATTTATAATTTTTAAATAAAAATATAGAAATAAAATTTTTATTTTTTATTTTTAAAAATTTTAAAAATGAAAGTGACATCCAATTCTTAAACAATGATGACCCATCTGAGGGTTGAACCAGAACTATTAAAGCAAGTACATTTTAGTAAGGTTAATCCAAGGAAGGTGCTTATAAAAGCTATGCAAATTACTCAACAACATGGTGTTAAGTGATTTATTTTAGCTGCACTCAACTCCAAGCCAAATTGACCTGATGTCAGGCAAGTTCAATTGTCCCACAAGCATGCATCACTGATGCTCACCAGTGTGCATTTGATGCTCATGCCTTCAACCACCCAATCTCATTCTCTACGAGCACTGCACTCAGCAACCAAGCAGCAGCTGTCAGCCCATTAAGTAGCCCTCATTTGTGTGGGCAAGTCGAGACTAAATGCATGACATCGGCATTGCAGCTCCCACTTCCAGAATTGGGAGAGCGGGGCTCAGGAGCACTGCACTGTGAAGAAACGAGCTACAGAGCGGGGCTCAGGAGCACTGCACTGTGAAGAAACGAGCTACATTTGATGAGTTCTAACCCTTATGTGATCACAGTTCGGCCATAAACATGGCATATATATATATATGCACGGTCTCCCCTAAGGATGCATTGAAGGCACCTTGGTTCATTTCATTTGATGTAATGTAATACCTGTGAGGATCGATGCGGGCATTTATTTAGTCTCATATCGGTTCTTCGCTGGGTAGATCTTGGATACTTATACAGGATCAAGAAATCCAAATAATATCTTCTGGCTATCCATTTTGGATGAGGTACTGGGTTTTTACAATACCAGTTGAAAAAAATTCAAAAAGAGAGATGTGCATTTGCAGCATAATTGGGCATAGTTTTTTTTTTATTATATTTTTTTTAACGTGTATGTGTTGGACCGGCTCCTCGCATCGGCTTGTATAATGTCATGAAGATAAGTGGATAAAATTGAGTTTAGCTTGCACTAGCAGGCATAGTCTTTGTATTGATTGGGGCTGCGAGTGCTCGGCCAAACTAACTTCCAAGTCATATGGCTTCGAAATTTTAGTTCAAGCTGTTTCAATGCTAAATGCTCCGAACTCATTGAACCCAACCGGCTTAGACTTTTTTCTTGGAGAAAAGTGTAACCAGCATGAGAGAAAATATGGCTACAACAGGCCTGGTATAGCCAGGTTTGGGCATGATCCAAGTCTAATTCATAGTGGATTTATGTCTGAAAGCCAAAATCAGTATCGATCCAATTTGAATTTGAATAGCCTGCTTTCCTTCATTCATTCAGATTTTTCTGTTCAGGGTTGGTTCCTAGCTAGAGAACTCAAACCTAGTCCACTGGAAATGCGGTTTAATTTATGAAACAAAAAAAAATATATTTTGAGACAAAAATATTGATCAGTCTGGATTTTATTCTCACTGCATGTAAGGAATCATTACATTTAAGCACATTGTTTAGTCACATGCCATAGTTTGAAGGATGGCAAGGAGGGCGTTGTGTTTGTAATCCAAGATTATCTTGGTGGATCGCTTGCAATCAGTGTCCTTCCATCTATTAAAGAGTGTTTAATTGAACTTTGAGGTGCATGAGAGGGCATTTGATATGCAACTAGCATAATGCATGCCAAGGTACTACAGCTAGAAGGTGATTCACATACTGTTATATCGTTCTTATCTTGTTGACAAAGCCTGAGTTATAGCTCATTTATGTATCCCTAGCATGTGGGATTTGTTGGCAGAGCACTTCAGGAATTCAAATGTTCTCATTTATGTTGGGAGGGCGCAACCAGGTACTTGATAGTGCTGCCAACCTTGCTACAACTATATCTGCAAAATACATAAGGATTACTGACTATGGTACGTCGTACCGGTCCGAACCGGACAGTACATGAAGTACCATACCATATCGGTTCGGTACCGGTACTCAGAACGGATGGCATACTGACAATCAGTACGTTAAAAAAATTCCGTACCGTATTGATACTGTACTAGTATAGCACCGGTATGAGGTTCGGTACCGAGACGGCAAACCTTGCTACTGACTCTCCAATTTCCTGTATTGTGGCCTGCCATGACCGATGCTCAAGATTGTACATTTGAATTCGTGTAACTCTAGGATTCTCCCTTTTTACCCCCCCAAATGAAAAGTCACATTACATGCTTATTACTAACACGAGGTAATTTATTCAGAAATTAGTATTACTCACACCCAAGTAACCAAAATTTGTTGATAGCAAAAATATGCGCAAAAACTTTACGTTGCAATGTGTTCATAGCAGTTGTAATATAAGAAACATGAGTCTTCATTGGTTGCATGGAGAGTCAAGCCATTTTCATTTGTGACATGTTAACCATTGGGATGGTCAATTGCGAATATGTCATATCCTACACCTGATCTATTGGATATTAAATCTGGTTGGTTTTGGATCATGTTGATTAGGGATCCATGATATGGACTAATTTTTGGATGAGTATTGCTCAGGAGATCCCCGCGTGGCTCGAGAATTAATGCAATTTATATTGTTTCTTTTTGTTTTTGGTGGGATAGAGAAGACTTAGTGATGCAGTTGGAATCAAGGGAAGCCCAAGAACAAGTACTCATCAGATATAAATAGCTTGTTAAATAGTTTAACAAGTCTATTTATAGATCACTATCTTTTGTAAAAAAAATTATTTTTCTTTTTTGCAAATCTTTTATAAATAATTCCTATAAACTCCCGTTTTTTAATAAAGGCTGAGTGGCTTTGCCTCCCTCTTCATCAAGAAAAGACATGTTAGCCCACTCAGGTATATTGTTTGAAAACTGATCTACAAAGCAATTATCATCAAAAATTGATAAGGCTAGGTAATGCATGGAAAACAACCTTCAAAAGAAAAGAAGGGCATATGAGTGCCTTGTGATGCCTTTGTTTTGGCTGACATATCAAGTATATTTATGTGGGCCATGAGCTAAGTCTTGAAGTAATTTGTAGCTAGGTAAGTTTGTTGCTGTCTATTTTGATAATATTTTTATTATAGCAAAGGAGCAACTAATCCTTTTTGGTAGTAATGAGAGCCTTAAGGCAAGAGAAACTATTCATGAACCTAAAGAAGTACACCTAGTTATGGAGCTCGAGGTCATCTTCCTTGGTTCATTATCTCAATACAGAATTAAAGTTGATCTAGCCAGAATTAAAGGAATCACTTAATGGCCAACTCCTACCAATGTTCATGGGGTCAGAAACCTCTTCTATCCCTAGTTCATCAAAAACTTGAGCATCATGATGACTTCAATCACCAATTGCATGAAGAAGGGAGACTTCAACTGGATGAAAGCCACAAACAAAGCTTTCGAAGAGATCAAGTAGTGGATGACTGAAGTATTAATCTTGCAACTATTAGACTGACAAGGCGTTCGAGTTTTCCTATATGTTGGAAAAAAATACAATCAAAAGAATCAATGATGCCGCAAACTCCTTTTCCCTCTTTGTATAATTAAATAAGATATCACTCAACAAGGAACAATAATCTCTACAATCTGCTCAAGCTATTAATAACCAAAATAATCAAACAATCCAAAAATAACAGGCAATAAAATTTTTAACGTGGAAAACCCTTCTAAGTGAAGAAAAAAATTACGAGAACTAGTCCAGACAAAAACTTCCATTATTTAGAATAATGAAATTATAATAGATCCTCTCTAGTTCGACTAGAGACTGTATAAATATTAATAAGATTTAATCTTAGCTTCTATATCAAGAACATTTAATTACCAATAAGACGGATTTCAATAATTAATAGAAAAATAGAGAATGAATCTCATCAAGCGTTGATGTTTGAAATAATTAATAGAGAAGGCTTTTTAACGATCTAAATATTCAATCTGTAGTTCTCAATATCGAAAACAAAATACTGAGCCCCCCCCCCCCCCCCCCCCCCCTTTTTTTTCTCAGCCTCAGTCAGACTCTACCGTTTCTTTTTGATAAACCACCAAAGCCGGCGGTTCCAGTCTTATTTTTCTTTTTAAATCAAATGAGGTGGGTCCCATATGAGGAGGGACCACACCAAGTCACCAACGCTATGATACCTTTCCTATCGGGATTGGAGGAGTCCTTCGCTGGAAAGAACAACCCTGCATGGCCTACTCTCAGTAATGCTAGAAAAGATATTCCATACGTGATGTTGATCAGTTCTATGCTGTGATCCATGCCCTAAAGAACTAAAGACACTACCTCATCCACAAGGAGTTTGTGCTTGACTCAGATCATAAAACCCTCCGCTCCTTTGAACTCCCAAAGTAAGCTGAACTCTAGACATAGCAAGTGCAGTAATTTCCCATAAGCATATATTAATTTCAATTTGATCCACAAGGCGAGTATAGAGAACAAAGTTGCCTACGACCTAAGTCAACAAGTTTTCCTTTTAGTATAGATATCAACCAGAAGTATAATGTTCAACTATCTCAAAGACATTATAGGCACTGAAGGAAGGAGAAGATCGAGATTTTCCTCAAAAAAAAAAAAGAAACAAAAAAAAAAACAAAAAAAAAGGGTTACTTGTTCTACGGGCATGAACTTTACATTCTAGGGACCCTTATGCAAGATCAGAATATATCGGAGCTCTACCCAGGAAGCTTAAGCTAGCCGGACACGTTGGCCATGACAAGATGCTCTCGTTCGTGGACGAGTGATTCTTCTAAGCATGAAGGACATGGCAAAAGAAATCAAATGGTATCACATCTGTCAAACCACCAAATCAAAGCGTCGACACTTGGGCTTATGAGCCATTGCTTGTCCCTAAATGCCCTTGGGAAGACCTAAGCATGCATGAACTTTTGGAGGACCTAAGCATGAATTTTGTCATAGGGTTACCCAAAACAACAGGAAAATATGATTTCATATTAATGTTGGTGGATTCATGCTCCAAGATGGCCCACTTTATTCTGTGCAAGAAAGCTGCTGATGCCTCGTATGTTGCTTGCCTATTCTTCAGGGAAGCGATTCAGTTGCATGGAGTTCATAAAAATGTAGTTTTCAACAGAGAGATGTCAAGTTTACCGGTCACTTTTTGAAGACATTATGGGACAAATTAGGCACTAAGCAACAATTTTCAAGTACCTTCCGTCCCTAGAATCATGGACAAATAGAAGTAGTTAGTAGAAGTTTTGAGAACTTGTTAAATAGCTTAATTGCAGAGATCCAAACCGTATGGGAATTCATCTTACCGTAGACTAAGTTTGTATACAAAAACAACATCAGCTGTACAACAGACCAATAGCCATTTGAGATCATGCAGGACTCGCACCATGACAACCACTAAACCCAGTATCGTTAGCACTTTCAGGTAGAACTTCAATCAAAGGAGGAGACTTATCATCGAAAGTTTTCGACGTAGAGAAGGGACAACTCGAATCAGAAAGATCATAGATAGCTATTAAAGATTTATAGCACCTAAATCCTAATCTCTCTGAAGAGTACCTTGCACATAGTTCACAGAGCCGTTCTTCTCCAAGTTGGAAGGATCTAGCGTAGATTGGAACCAAGCCAGACCCAAAAAAATGAGGCAACGGGATCCAAAACTCTACTAACAGTGAACTATGCACTGTTCAAAAACAGTCGATAGTACAATAATCACCATTAGAAGACGATCAATGGTAACCATCTACAGTGACGGAAGGACGACACACGTATTGATCACCAACGAGACAAGATTTCCTCTAGAAGACTAAGAGCAGCAAGGTAGCTCAGTTTAGTTAGACTATAAGTAATATTTCTTGTTCGTTCGAACTTTGAGTATACCTGGACGTCGACCCTAGCCTTGTAAGGGACCTCGAAGCCTATAATATGTTTCCTCTTATACTCAGTTTTGATTATTGAATATTGAATAAAGTTTTTCTTTTTCTGAGCACACAACTTGTATCTCTTTTTTGCATGGTGGATTCTGTACCCCAGTGGATTTTGGGGAACAGCAACTCAGCTAGTTGGTGGAGTCCATTACATTTCAAAAGCATCAATTAATAGATACTAGCGACAACGAGAACCCCTCTTGCGAGCAAAACAATTATGTGCTACTAGTTATCCTTCCTGTATTTTTTTTTATAATTCTTAGCATGCATCTAAATCTTTTTGCCTTTAAATTTTTGAAAACAATAATTGCTTCCAAAATTTTAGGCTTAGTTTATTCTAATCGCATACACAATTGCTTAGTCTTCTGTTGGTAACTCTGATGCCTGCGCGAGGACTATAGCCTGTCACCTAGAGCCAGCCCGTCCTTGACCCATCCTGGTTAGATCCTAGGCTCCTAGGCAGACCAGTGCTTGTACTCATGGAACCAACACTCTTTAAATGGGATCCCACGTAAGGGTTGATGCACTGCAAAATCAAACTCATAGTATCTTTTCTATGAGGCGAGAGGTGATGCCGTCCAAGCTAATGCTTAGTGGCAGGAAATCGGTGCACACATAAGGTTGGTCCAGGTAGGGAGACAAGGTTTAGGTAAAGGTCACTATATTCAGTGACTACAACTCCTAACCAAATGGAAATTGAGAGGGCTACAACCCCTTAACAAATGGCATTAGAGAGGGGCTGGGTGCTAAAATCCAAGTCTCCCATGTATTATGCATGCCTGTTTCCCCAGTTCACATAGGAATGATGCGATCCACAAGGGTTGTTGGATTTCATGAGTTCCTCCAGTTCCCCTTAGTTCATCGAGCTGTGACCATCAGTAGTTGCAGGATCATGTCTTATCGAAAACCAATCCCCTCCTGCCACATAGCAAGCCAACTGAACATGTCTTATCGAAAACCAATCCCCTCCTGCCACATAGCAAGCCAACTGAACCGAGAACCCTTTTGGTAATAGATTTGTGGCCCCTTAGCATCTTCCTTCTTGGATCCGTGTAGATTTGATCGGCTTGCAGTTCCAGTTGGGATTTGGTAAAAGCAGCAGGTGTGAGTTGAGAACTTTGAGATAGGGAGTGACGAAAGCTATAAGCCTATAACATCAAAACATTAAATGGGTTCATGCCCCAACAACCAAAGAGAGGCGCCCTCAATTTATTGTTGTAGTTGGCACTGGTGAGAACAAGAAGAAGCTCCAACACGCCATATTTATTCCCTCCGTAATGCCTTGGCCAATTTACTGCATCGAGCTGGGTGGTGGGGGAGGCTGCCATTGCTATTAGTATAACACACCCCCCCCCCCCCCCCCCCCCTCTCTCTCTCTCTCTCTCTCTCTCTCTCTCTCTCTCTCACTCACTCACTCACACCACACACACACATCAGTCTTTCTTTGCTTCTTTACGAGAATAAGGGTTCGGGTATGGCCATGAATGCTCACCTACAAGAACCAGTTCGTGATTTTATGGTAGTTAATGGCGTAGGTGTATACAAAGGATGATGATGGTCACATGGCACATGAGAGATATCAAGAGATGTTGGATGACATATACCAGTGTGTCACTTTCTCTTTTATCTAAAACATTTATAAACAACTGTGCAGTTCAAACATTTGTTAGCTTCTAATACCTTCCAAGGGCCCCACATCTAACTTCAATGTTGCAAAGAAGACTGCTTGTGCATAGAAAGTTATCTGCCTAATTGACTTGCAATATATCATCTTTGGAGCACATGTTTTAAAATGTAGACCTTGATGAAGTTAATACTACATTGTACCTCTCATTATATTACAACTAATCATGTTTATTTTATCTATAATGGTAAATTAATTAACCTTAGCCATGATAGGTGAGAGAAAGTTAATTAAGCTGGAGACAGATAATATGCCAAGTAGTAGAACTTTTACTGAAAACCACATGCTAGTGTCAATGATGAACCAATGACAATTATAGATTTTTAGATGTGGAAAGATAACGAATCCATATTATTACTAGAAATGTCCAAAAAATTACTCAATCAAATAGTTCATAACAGGGCATCCTATTTAGTTCCAATGTTCATTTGGCGTCAACTTTTCTGATGCAGCTCCAATCACCAAAGTTTCTTTGTGATACTTGATTGCAACTTAATTATTAAGCTAGTGAAGTGAGAGATAGTGAGAGCATCAAATTAGGGGGTGGAATAAGAGTCCTGCGTGGGATTACGAAGTAAATTACATTTGGGTGGTTCATGAAAGCATCATGACGCGACTAGTCCGACCATGCAGGGAGGTTTTAAATGGCGTGGAGGAGGAGAGATTTGAGGCATTTAAGGTCGCTAGTCACTTTTAATGCTAGCCTGCCCTCCTTTTAATGGGGTTGGATGAAGCCCATTTAAGAACCCTCTTTAGTATCCACGCCTCCTCCTGCATGACCCCATCAATCAAAAGGGAGAGAAGCCCCCCCTTCGTTTCATTCCACAGGCTAAGCTCTCTCTCTCTCTCTCCACTTCTCCTCTCTTCTTTGTCGCATGCCGATTGGATCTCCCTATGTGTAGATACTATCATAGTGAAGAATGATCAAGAAGCTGCTACAACACAAGGAGTTCTCTATCGGAGAAAGCAGGGAGAAGGTGGATAGTGAGCAAGCTTTGACGGTGATGGATCAAACGGAGCTGTCTCTTGGCCCTTCTTTATCTGCCTATGTCAAGAGTGCGAATAGCTCGTCTTCGGAATCAGATGCTAACTCTCGGAGGAAGCGAAAGCACGCATGGGACGAGCCCATGACACAAACTAGCATTGAGCTTCAGCTTAACGATCCCTTGCCCTTGGATTGGGAGCAGTGCCTAGACCTACAAGTGAACACCTCTCTCTCTCTCTCTCATACACACACATGTTCTTTTTAACTCATAGATATCCTTCAAGGTAGTTCTATAATTACATTGCTTCCACATAGTATCACCCACCTTGTACTTAGCATTAGCAGTAGAGAATCTTCAGAAGATTTTGGAGTGTCGTTGTCTCCAAGAGGATGCTTCTTGATGTCATGATATCTCTCTCTCTCTACTTTTCTTGAACGGCTACATAAGTTGATAGTATTACCAACACGTGTCATGATGTTATCCTTAATAGATACAGACTACTATGATTTTTGAAGCGATAATCTCTATAAAATTATGTCAAAGATGTTGCTACGATTGGTTTTGTCATATAGTTCCCTTCTTCTTTCTTTTATAACCTGTCTGAATTGTCCTGGGGCAGTCTGGAAGGATGTACTACTTGAATAGGAAAACATTGAAGAAGAGCTGGATCAGGCCCAAGGAGCAAAAGCTAGACTTGGAGCTCAACATCTCAACCCTCCCAATCTCAGAAGGGAAGGCAAGCTCCACAACTCCAGACGATCAAAAGAAGCATAACAGCTCAAGTGGCAACATGGTTGCGGTGGTGTGCGTCAACTGCCATCTCCTCGTCATGATCTGCAAGTCCTCTCCGTCGTGCCCGAATTGCAAGTACGTGCACGCGTTGCTGCAGACACCACACCAAACATCTCCTCGCAGGATGGAGGCTGTGAAGTCTTTGGAAACCCTGAGCCTCCTCCACTAGCTAGCAAGCATACCAACGTAGAGGACCCAACTAGGGACTCTGTGTTCAAGAAACCCTGATAATAAGATCAGGTTCAGTGTAAAAGAAGGTGTGTTAATACTATGCTCTAGCTAGTGGGACACGTGGATGTAAAACTTTCAAGCCAAGTACTTGATGGTTGTTACAAGGTATCAATGAGAGATAGGAAAACGAAATATTGATGGAGCCCCTACCTTTCATTTAAAGAAGAGCTTGAGCCATGTCCTGCACCACAAAAGCTTTGACTGTCTGCATTCCAAAAAGCAGTGCATGGATGGTAGTTTGGGCTAGTGGATGAAGGGCGTGAATGCCACCTAAACTCATTACACATTCCATTCCCTTCCTTGTCTCCTATTTCTACTGCATATGGGGTTTAGACTGACTGCAGGAATTAAAATTTGGGGCCCGAGGAAATTGGCACTCACTGCTAAAAGATGGGGAGGATCCCAGGTGTGGGAATTGGGAAACGTATCTGCAGCTTCTTCGAGTGTAGAACACCTTCCAAGGCTGAGGCCTGAGAGAAGGTGCATTTCCCCATGCAAGGGCTGCTTAATTTTCTAATAAGTCCTCCCACCCCTTCCCAATCTGGACCATCCAAAAAAGAGGGTCCCACACCGGGCCACAAGCTATTGCACCAAACGTAAACGCCTCGGCATGCATGGCGTCGGTGTGTCGAAACTTTTGGACGGTGTGTTGATGCGAGTAAGTAGGACTGGTAACCGGTACTTGGTGTCTGATTCCAACCATGTCCTCTGCCCAGTGAGTTAGGTGGCTTAATTATCTGGGCCATATCTTTGGGCGGAGGTGTCATTATAGTTAAGTGTGGATTTGTTGGACTGGTTTCAGAAATTTTGTTGGTAATGCCTCAATGCTTATAGCATAACAGAGAATTCTCCATAATTAGTTCCTTCTTATGTGGATGGAAAAGATGACACATAGATTGAATAGTTTGAGTGAATCAATTCTACTGGTTTTTACGATCCGCGTAACATTCAGAGTCATAATCTGCAAAATAGCATTAAAAATTTCAAGTAACATTGGTTGTTCAAGTCCAAATCTGCAATATTAACTTGTCTAATTAGCAGTTGTTTAAAAGGAACCCAGATGAGGGATTCCAACAATGTGACTCAATGGTCTGAACAGTTTTCTTCCCATATACCGTGATTTAGATTGCAAATGTTCGTTTGAATATAGTACATGGATATAAAGATAGCTTTCAATCCAATCGTTTCCAAGAATCCACAAAAAGATTGACTTTCTATGTGCTTTTGCATGCTTTCTATGCATTTCTTTTATATTACAACAATATCCTAGCTAAATTTGCTGTCATGAACAGTTCAACAACTAGGAACAGTAAGGTCACTCTTCCACATCATTATTCCTTGCATGGCTTGTGGTTGTAACTCCCTCCAACTGTAAGCACTGGGAAGTTATAAATCGGCACCTTCTGGGAAATTGATCACATGTTTCATTGGAGAAGCATAAGGCATAGAAGATGCATGAAATACTGATCCTAAGTCCACGAAGACAAGCTTCTTTGGGACCACTTCTAAAAAGCCAATAACACTGAGAGGTCATGTCTAATCTAACATGAGCAGCCACAGATGCACAGCTCTAATTAAAGTAATAGTTTTCTGACCCAACCTATCATTTACTCAAAACACTGTCTATGACTCACCTCGAGAATAATTAAGTCCAAGCATAAGGCATTGGTGATATCTCATGTTGATACATATTTCCATGTTATTTCTCAAAAAGACACATTTCTCCATGTAAACTAATTTGAGCATGATCCCTTCACACACACACACACACACAAAAAAAAGAAAAAAAAGAAAAAAAAAAACTATTTTGGGCATGATGGATGGGGACCTTACATACAAGTCTAATATCAAGTTTTGGAGAATGAAAGTACTTTGGTCATCCTTCATATCTCATCTAAAACCACATTACTTTATAAGCATTTTGTAGTCTGCACCCGCAAGACCAGTGATCTTCTCACCAACTTCTGTCGAGCTAGAAGGTTTATTCAGTTGTTCTTTGCAGCCGATACCCTTGCCTAATTCAGGATGTGCATGATTAATTCTTATCGATTTCCATGAAATACTTATCTTGAGGTTTGTAGAAACATCATTGCCAATCTCCTATCATAATTCAAGTCTTAAGAACATAGCCTTCTTTCCTTGATTATAAGTATATATATGTTATCCAAGGTCATATATATATATATATATATATATATATATATATATATATATATATATATATATATATATATATATATATATATATATATATATGTCTTTCAATTGAACATGTAAAGAACATGTGATATGTCTGCAAGAAAGAAATCGTGAAACTTCCCATCCACCTCTATCAAGCTACAGCCAGGAGTCTTCTTCACTCCATCTCTCATCGTTCTCCTCCTTCACATCATCCCATTTGTTTCTAGTATCATACATATTTGACAGGAGCACATTGATACCACTATCTCCTGGATCCAAACCCAATAATTTCTTCCTTGCACACTTACCCAATTCTACAGTATACCATGCATCCCGCATGCATTAAGAAGGGCATCCACCCTGCCACATCTGGTTCCATTAGCATGATCCTTACCAACTTGAAGGCATCTTTCAGGAGCCCAACTGCCACAACTCAGGACCTCACCCAAAAAGGCTAGCCGGAAGATTTTTTTTTTTGGTTCCTTAGTTCTATATAAGTATCGAATAACCGGCATGAGACTAAACATATGCCCGCATGGGTCCTTACATAATCTTTCTGTTTAAGCCCTGTTGTCCTCATCAGGCTAAGGGTTCAAATCCATTCAAATCTAATCATAAGCACCACGATCGGCTTGTGGTCAGCCTTCATTAACCCATATTATAGTGCCCCCTAGTCGACATATACTATAGGCCGAATTCGCTCTGATATTATTTGTCACAATTTAGGATCTCACCCTAAAAGACTTGTTGGAAGGTATTTTTTCATGCTCCTTAGTTCTGTATAAATACTCAAGATCGGCGAATAATCGATGTGAGACTAAATACATATTCGCACAGGTCCTTACACCAACTTTATTGAGCAAGTGTAATTGGCATGCATGACGTACCGCCTTCGATGCTGTACCAGACATGGATTTCATGTCATTGAAATGCTTATGACCTTCCACAACTAAGCCAACATGACTACATGCAGATAAGACACCAACAAACATGATATCATCTAGCACCATCCTCTCACTCTTCAACTGCTTAGAAAGCGTGAGGCCCTTATTGCCATAACCATGAACTGCCTATGATATCCTATAGTACTCCAAGATATATACTATGTCACTCTCTGGCATCTCATTGAACAACTTGGCCATGGCATTAATATATATCTTCGCATTTGGCATACATGTCTATGAATGCATTTGCCAGATTCACGTTGAGTTTGATTATTTTCCCATCAATGAAATGGTCATATATCCATCTACCAAGATCCAAAGCAGCTGAATTCAACAACCTATTTTTCGCACAAAGGTGCATCAAACCATTCTGTACAAGCCTATTTGCGCATTCAGCATACCTCCTCCCTTTAGAAGTTACAATCCCAGGATGGGTCATTGGTCACAATCTTGCGCATCAGCCTCTCTCTACGTCTATCATCTTGTATCCAACCATCATCATGGGGTGCCTTAGTGTCACCATGTGAGGATCCGTGCGGGTATGTATTTAGTCCTACATCGGTTATTCGCCGAGGAGATCGTGGATACTTATACAGGACAAGAAACTTAAATAATAACTTTTGGCTAGCTATTTTGGGTGAGATCCTGGGTTATTATAAATGGTGTTAGATCAAACTCGGCTCATATATAGCCTATGTAGACTAGAGGATACTGCAGCACACCATGATCCTCATACCGCCGTTTACACTCCATTCTCATGCTAATGTGCATGTCATTGCCTTGATTGTATCTAATGAAGTTATGGGTCACACAATATGCCATGATAATTCTCATGCTAAAGTGCCTCTCTCATGCATGCAAGAACTGTAGTTAAAAGAACATGCAACCATGACATTCTAGAATGTCCATTCCTTTCTGTTTTGGCACCCTGGCTGCTTGCCCTGCTAAATGGCTACATGGATATGCAAACCATGAATGCAACCTATGGCATTTTGCAATGAAATGCATGTACATGAAATATTAGTAGATGGGATGTTAAACACACATCATTTAGCTGCTAAGGGCCTTCCAAAGGATTCATTGTTGACAGTAAAATCAAGCACGAATAAAAATGTAAAGAAAAAGACCAACATGATCACCGTGGAATCAGGGTGTGGCCTCAAACCGAGCCAAGGAAGGAACCAACGTGATCACCATGCATGGTATCAGTTCGTGGACTCAAACTGAGCAAAGGAAGTGACCGCGAGAGGGCAGCTATGCTGCAAACCTTAACAAATTGAACCCATAGCTAAGAGCTCACGTGAAGTCATAGGGGGTAGAACATGAAGTAACCATGGCATTTCGAGGCCATGGCATCTATTGGAGCCAAGAGACCAAGGTGGCGTGGATGTGAGAAGAAAAAATGGTGGCAAGAAAGACTCACCTAATCCACAGCAATCGGGGTAGGAGAGCAAGGCTATGATGTGGATCTGGCCACCTTGCCAATCTTTGGAACAAGGGGTACGTATGCATGAGTCATGTCGGGGTAGGTTTGAAGATATATGTATGGTCCATCCGGTTTAAATCGTATCTGAACCGACCATTCTGCTTGAAGCTGACTGAAGAAATTCGATTCCATTTGATTCAATTTTCGGATTGATATTTAATTGAATTGGGCTAAATAGGTTGGGCGAAGTATAGACATATTCTTCCATTTTATATACAATACAAATATAAAAAAACTTAAAGAATTAATATATATATAAATATGTATATATACATGCATACATGTATATAAACACACACACACACACACACATATATATACACATACATACATGCAAACATTACATACATACATTTATACATCTATATATATATATATATGTATGTTTTTATGTATCATATAAAATATATACAAATGTATAAATATGCATATACACACATGCTTTTGTATATGTGTATTTATATATATATATTACATATATATTACACATATATACACATATATACACACATATATATACATATATGTACATATATATACATATATGTACATATATATGTATATATGTGCATATATATATACATATATGTGTGTACATATAAAGATTACACACACACACAGAGAGAGAGAGAGAGAGAGAGGAAGAAGGAGAGAGAGAGAGGAGAGAGAGAGTTTTGGTAAGGCTGCTACAGATTTCTTTGACCCATATATATATAAATACACACACACAAATATATATATATACACACACACACACATACATATATTTATATTACATATATGTGCACGTATGTATGCAAATATACATAGGTAAACATATATATATGTCTCTGCGTGTGTATATATATGTGGGTGGTATATATATATGTCTCTGCATGTGTATATATGTATGTGCGTGTGTATGTATGTATGTATATATGAAGATCACACAAAGAGAAAGAGAGAGTTTTAGCCAAGCCCTAAAGATCACACGAAGAAATATGGCTACTACACATTTCTTTGATTCACGGGAAGATCTTATTTTGATTGTTGGTGCTACTCTCTCGAGGCTTATTATAACTGCTTACCTTGTAATCCTTCCAATCCCCTTCCTTACACTAGATAAGGATAATTGTATTGCTTTATTGTGGAACAAGAGGACCTATGATTGCCGAAAGATATATTTAGCTAAACAATTTTGTTTGTTGCCTATTATGGGTTCCTTACGTGTTACGTGTTGCTATGGTGTCCATTTGGTTACGTGTCAGTTGAGTTAGTGTTCTGTTAGATAACATGCAGTCGTGGGTTTGGTGTTCTGTTTCATGGGATGTTTCATGGGATGGTGTTCTGGGTTAGTGTTCTGTTCATGGGATGGATGGTGTTCTGTTAAGTCGTGGGTTGGTGTTTATTTCATGGGATGTTTCGGTGTTCTGTCAAGTTTATTTTAGTTATTTTATTATGTTGTACGTGGGTTCATGGCAGTTATGCCAGCATGGTATTTAAGTTACATTAACAATGAAAAAAGGAAGATTTGATCACCCAAATATTTGGCTTATTGTGGAGGTCGGGTTCCCTCGAAGAAACCCAAAGTTGTTTGTTGTTCAACTCTTTCTTTTCCTTCTTCTCTGATCCATATCATTTGGTATTAGAGCGGTCGTCCCCATGGCCGAAGTTACGCGCCTTTCCCAATTGGCAGAGCTCTAGCCTCATTTCAAAACTCACTCAAGAGAAACAGCAAGAGGAGCATCAAAAGGCTATTGCTGAACTTTCGTTGCAAGTGCACGCTCTAATAGCTGTAGTGGAGTCCCAAGGTTCATCTCGAGAGAGGCAACCTGAAGATTCGACTACTGGCCACTATGGCTGCCAAGGCAATCTGCTCTATGAGCCCATGCAGGAATCCACCACCAGGTCTATGAAGTTGGATTTTCCAAAATTCGATGGTGACAATCCTGCTGGATGGATTATATCAGGCAAAACAATTTTTTGCCTACCACCAAACGAATCCGTTGCATCGCATCCTTATTTCTTTCTTTCATATGGAGGGATGCGCTCTTACTTGGTTTCAAGATATGGAGGAATCTGGCAACCTTACTAGCTGGGAAGCCTTGAGAAGGCTCTTCTTGTTCGCTTTGGGCCTTCTGCATACGATGACCCAATGGAGGCTCTTACTCGTCTTCGGCAGACAATAATGGTCGAGGCATATAAGGAGCAGTTTGAAGCACTTACCAATGGATTGCGCAGGCTTGATGAAGATTATAAAATTAAGCTGCTTCCTCAGTGGCTTACGCGAAGATATTCGATTACCGATTCGTTTACTTCAACCTCCTGCACTCATTGCAGGCTTTTGGTCTTGCAAAAATACAGGAGGAGCATGCTGGTAATATGCGGCGTTCCTTTCGGGCTGATTGAGTGCTATAACCACCGCCTACCTCAACGGCGCTTGTGGTGGCACCCCAGCAAACTAGGACCACCATCAAACACCATTACTAAGCGTCCTGCTTTGCCTATCTAGCGCATTTCACCAGCATAAATGAAGGAACGAAGGGAGCGTGGTTTATGTTACCACTGTGAAGACAAGTGGGCTCCGGGACATCGTTGCAAGGGGTCCGAGACTATATTTGATGGAAGGGACGGAGCTTATTGACATGGTGGAAATTGGTGAGACTTCCGGTGTAGCCGAGGAGGGTGTTAAGGAAGAAGAGCTTGTTCCAGAAACTGACAAGAGTAAGGCCCCATTCATTTCTTTACATGCCATCTCTGGAACTCCCACTCCTAAGACGATACGCTTAAGGGGCCAAATCCTGGGTCACATAGTCACGATTTTAGTGGACTCTGGGAGTACACATAATTTCGTTGACCCCTCCATTCTCCACGAGCTCACCTGCAGCGTTTGGCGGCCCCATCTATGACAGTTATGATCGGCAATGGTCAGAAGGTTGCTTGTCAAGACCGTTGTGATAATGCTCCTTTAACTATACAAGGAAATTGCATTGTGGTGGACTTCTTAATCCTGATGTTGGGGGGATGCGATATTGTATTGGGTGTTCAGTGGTTATCTACTCTTGGGCCTATCTTGTGGGACTTTCACAAGCTTACAATGCAGTTCACTATGGCTGGCCAAACTATCCAACTTCAAGAAAAGTCATCAACTGGGTTTGAAGTAGTGGGAGAAGACCAACTAAGAAGGACTTCTAAGAGTCAACAATGTGGTATACTGCTGCAACTACTACCTGCAGAATTTGAAGCATATATGCGTCAAGAATCTTGGTGCTAATCCTCCCAAATTCGGGTTTGCAATGTCTCTTACAAGAATTTCGCCAAGTATTTGATGAGCCAAGGGGACTTCCTCCAATCCGCAAGCAGTGATCATCGAATTTCTCTCCAAAATGACTCCAAGCCTGTCATGGTGCAACCTTACCGTTACCCATATTTTCAAAAGACAGAGATCGAAAAAATCGTCAATGAGATGCTCGAATCCGGGATAATCAGACCAAGCCAGAGTCCTTATTCGTCTTCGGTCCTATAAGTGCGCAAGGCGGATGGTAGTTGGCAATTATGTGTGGATTACAGGGCCCTCAATAAGGCGACAATTAAGGACCGGTACCCCATTCGGTGGTGGATGAACTCCTTGACGAGTTCCATGGTGCCACTGTGTTTTCCAAGCTCGATCTCTGTTCAGGTTACCATCAAATTCGAGTCTCTCCTGCAGATATCCTAAAACGGCATTCCGTACTCATCAAGGTCATTATGAATCCTCGTGATGCCCTTTGGTTTAATAAATGCCCCCGCAACCTTCCAAGGGCTCATGAACGACATCTTTCGCCCTTACCTTCGGAGGTTTGTTCTTGTGTTTTTTGATGATATTTTGTTTATGGTCGTTCTATGGATGATCATTTGCAGGCATTTAAGGGTGGTTCTTTCAGTGTTAAAAGAGATAAATTGTATGCAAAGCTAACCAAATGCAAGTTTGGATGCTCTCAAGTTGATTATTTGGGGCACATTATTTCAAGTTCTAGGGTAGAAGCTGATCCAGGCAAAATTGAAGCAATGATCTCTTGGCCGGAGCCTCGAAACATTAAATCTTTGCATGGGTTTCTGGGGCTTACCGATTACTACCGAAAATTCATCAAGGATTATGGGAAGATTGCTGCCCCATTAACATCCCTGTTGAAGAAGGACTCCTTCCAATGGACCCCTGCTACAATGGAAGCTTTTAACCAGCTCAAGCTTGCTGTGTCCCATTCCCCGGTGCTTGCACTTTCTGATTTTACAAAGCCTTTCATCATTGAGTGTGACGCTTCCGGTTTAGGCATAGGTGCAGTTCTTACACAAGGAGATCGGCCAATTGCATTCCTAAGTCATGCACTCAAGGGTCGGAACCTACACTTATCCACTTATGAAAAGGAACTCTTGGCTCTTGTTATTGCTGTCCGCAAGTGGCAACCTTACCTCCTTGGCCAACCCTTCAAAGTTCGCACAGATCAACAAGCACTCAAGTTTCTTTTGGGGGCAACGAATTGGTACACCGATGCAACAAAAATGGGCATCAAAGTTATTGGGGTATGATATGCATGTGGAGTATAAAGTAGGGAAAGAAAATCGGGTGGCAGACGCCCTTTCACAATGCCATGAAGATGACTCGGAAGAAGCCACTCTTATTGCTATCTCAAGTCCAATTGCCAGCTTGGGCAGGGGAGCTGAAGTCTGAATATGACACGGATTTAAAGTTTCAAGAACTTCTCCGGCAGTTAAGTCAAGGTATGTTGGACTCTTCCAAATATCAACTGCATAATGGACTTTTATATTATAAGGAAGGGTGTACGTGGGTTCTAGCATGCCATTCGATTCAAAATTCTTCAGCAAATCCATTCTAGCCCACTTGGGGCCACTCTGGGTTTCACAAAACACTGCAGCGTGCCAAGCAGGAATTCTACTGGAAGGGAATGAGATCCGATATCAAGAACTTTATTCGTGAATGTGATAGCTATCAATGCAACAAATCTGAGAATATCTCTCCGGCAGGTCTCCTACAACTACTTCCAATTCCATCACAGGTATGGACTGAAATTTTCTATGGATTTTATCGAAGGTCTCCCTATGTCGCACGGCTGTGATGTAGTCTATGTGGTTGTTGATCGTCTGAGCAAATATGCTCATTACATTAAGTTATCACATCCTTATACTGCTGCCAAAATAGCTCATCTCTTTCTTGATAATGTTTTCAGTTACACGGCATGCCAACTTCTATTGTAATGATAGGGACCCGATTTTCACCAGTCGGTTTTGGGAAGAATTGTTCCGTTTGCAGGGAATCGTGCTCGCTCATAGCTCTGCATATCATCCCCAATCTGACGGACAATATGAGATTGTGAACAAGAGTGTGGAACATTATCTTCGTTGTTTTGCTGGTTCACGCCCAAAAAGATTGGTCCCAGTGGCTTTCTTTAGCTGAGTTTTTGGTATAATACCAACACTCACACGTCCACACAACTCACACCTTTTGAAGCTGTATATGGGGTTGCTCCACCTCGATTGGTTTCCTACATTCCAGGGACTACCAAGGTACAGGCGGTTGAAGATAATCTCAAGTCCCGTGACCAGATCCTAAGCTTACTCAAGGAACACCTACATCGAGCGCAGGAGCGCATGAAACAGACTGCTGATTTGCACCGAACAGATCGAGAATTCAACATTGGGATTGGGTCTTTTTATGCCTCCAACCATATCGGTAACATTCAGTAGCTGTCCGTCGCAACTTCAAGCGTTTCTCCCAGATTTTATGGACCTTTTCAAGTAATACAATGCATTGGAGCAGTCGCTTACAAACTAGCTCTTCCACCAGAGACTCGCTTGCACCCTGTTTTTCATGTCTCCCTTCTCAAGAAGAAGCTTGGGTCTGGCGCTATCACCTCCCCAACTCTTCCTCCTTTGACACCAGATGGGACTTTCCATCCTGAACCAGAGGCTATCCTCCAGCGTTGCATGTTCAACGTGGAAACAGAGCGGGCTACCGAAGTTCTTGTCAAATGGGTCGGTGTTGATGTATCCGATGCAACTTGGGAAGACTATCACGTGCTGCCACCAGAAATTTTCTAACCGTGGGGACACGGTTGCTTAAACAGGAGGGCGATGTTATGGGTTCCTTACGTGTTACGTGTTGCTATATATGGTGTCCATTTGGTTACATGTTAGTTGAGTTAGTGTTCTGTTAAGATAACATGCAATCGTGGGTTGGTGTTCTGTTCATGCGGATGGTGTTCTTTTAAGTTCAGGGGTTAGTGTTCTGTTCATGGGATGGATGGTGTTCTGTTGAGTCGTGGGTTGGTGCTTTGTTTCATGGGATGTTTCAGTGTTCTGGTCAAGTTGTTTTAGGTTATTTTACTTATGTTGTACGTGGGTTCATGGCGGTTATGCCAGGGTATGGTATTTAAGTTACATTAACAATGAAAAAGGGAGATTTGATCACCCAAATATTTGGCTTATGTGGAGGTCGGGTGTTCCTTCGAAGAAAATCCAAAGTTGTTTGTTGTTCAACTCTTTCTTTTTCTTCTTCTCTGATCCATATCATGCCCCACATGTCATTCTCCTTGACACACCGACATTTATTCCCAAAGAATCAATTCATCCAATATTTGATGTATATCAGTGGTCATGGGTTCTTTGAATTTTGTGGTTATTGTATAGTTATCTTTTGGGCAATAAATTTCTACACGTATTTGATTGATCTCAGTATAAAGTGCTGGAATTTAATTAGTGTATAGGCCTCTAGAGCAAATTTTAGAAATTATCTGAGTGGGTTTTTTATTTTTTTTTTTGTTTTGTAGAAACATATGGATTTTCTGCCTCTAGATGCTTGCAAGATCACCTCGGGGCAATTATTTTGGGCCGTTCGAGCATCGAAGACTAATTTTTTTTTAATCCATACTTAAATCTAAATGAAAATGAAAGTGCCCCTTAGTTTAGTCGGAAAAACTTAGTATATCAATGCATCATCAATATATTATATGTCATTATTATATATGTATATTATATTATGTTAATATTATATATATTATTTATAATATATATTATACTATAATATATTTTGATCATATTATTGTCATATTATTATTCAACGATAATTTGAAATTATAGTAGAAATATATTATTGTACCCTAATATTTATACAACGAAATTATCAAAATATACTACTTCTATTTGCTTATTTTTATAATCAAAATAAATATTAGTATTTAAAAATAATATATTATAAGTATAAATAATATATTTTATTCAATATTTATTAAAATATATTTTAAATATATTATGATGGAATATGTAAGGAGTTGTTTTGTATTATATAGTCGTAATATTGGATTTTTATAAAACATCAAATTTGTTATTTATGAATATTTAAAAAAAATTAATATTAAAATATAGCATACTATGATAATTTTAAATTATTGGAATCAGATTATTTAGAATAAAATTATTTCACCATCGTTGATGCCATTTTGATAGCCAAACGCCACTTTTCTCTCTGCCTCTCTCGCCTCCGTCTCTATATCACGGGGCATCTCACGTGCGCGAGGGGAGAGGGAGGGGGGAAGAGAGAGAGAGATGAGCTCCTTTCTTCTGCCGACTCTGACTCGGAAGAGGGAGGTGGACGGGATCATCAGGGACACCCTCGACAAGGTCCTCGTCCTCCGCTTCGGCCGCAGCTCCGATCCCGCCTGTCTTCAGCTCGGATGACATCGGTATGCCCCAATTTCTCTTTCAGATCACAACATGTATCTTAGTTTGTTGCCAATCGCATCAGGATTCTGTCTTTCATTAGGTTGGCTTTGATGATGCTCTCGCAAATACATGAAATTCTCTGTATTTCATGCTCTACTTTGTTATGTCACTTTGCCGTCACTGCAATGCTTCGGTTATTTGCGATTGCAATGTTTAATTTATGACCTAAACTCTGTTTTTACCCTTGCTGCATTGATTCTGATTTTTTAGACATTAATTTTGAATGATGAATTGATATTATTGTTATTAATCTACGGAAAAAAAAGAGAAAAAATCTTGTTTGCTAGCTAACATGTCATGTTACATTGAAATAGTTTATCAAGAACATGAAAATTTGGCAAAAGGATTTTCTGACTTGCTTTATTTTGCTTGATTTTCTTTCTACAATCTAATGTTTTAATAATTTTTATGTGTTTGAATTTTTCAAATCAGTCGGCATTACCGGACAGCCTATTTAAGCACTATACATCTCATCAACGCTCTAACCTCGCATGACTTCTTTGTGCATCTCATATGATTTTTGCTTCTAATATGATGCCTTTGCCATTGCAAGCTATTACTAAGGGGTTTCTGCATGCGCTTGCATTCGATTGATTTTTAGGTTTGGAGCTTTGTGGTTTGCATTGTGCTTTAACAAATGCTATTTGAAGTTGCCGCATCTCACAAGGAAAAAAGAAGACAATCTTAAAATAGTTGAATGTCAGGATATCATTATTTTTGGTAATTAAATTAAAGAAAAAAATTATGATCTAAATTTTGTAGGTGGGAGAGGAGTCCCGCAATTACTATGCATTTTCAAGGAACCGTGACAATAGTGTGTATAATGTAGAGTAAATCTTGTTTCGCCATCAACTATTTAAGCCTTCTTCGCTGTGATTCCTGGTGTCTGCAAACGCCCTTTTTTCATCTCTGCTCTCATTTCTCAAAGATCACTTTGCGTTATGTCATTGGCTATTTGCATAGTAATATTTAATATTTTAATGTTCTTATTCATTTTTTTATTTTTCCTGCTTTTCTTAACATTATGCTTTCCATCATCTGATTTGAAACAGCTTTCCAAGTCTTCTCGAGAAATTTCAAAGTTTGCAACGATAGCTTTAGTTGATACAGATGCTGAGGAGATTCAGGTTTATGTTAATTATTTTGACATTACATTGATACCGTCAACTATATTCTTCTTCAATGCTCATCACATGAAGATGGACTCGGGGTAAGATTCACTTACTAAATATCACATTTTTACACACTCTAGCAGTCTTTTCATTTTCTTTTTCTTATCTCTGTTTGCACAGCCTATTTCATATTTCATGTGACAATTTGAGCTGTTCATACATCTGACCATCTGTTATTCTAAAGTTGATGAAATCATATTTCAAGTTTAAAGTTCCAGTAATTTCCAGACTTCTTTGCAAGTTTTGCTTATTACATGATATGCACAATAACTACTAATTTCTTAGACAATTGATATAATACATGTGATTTGAGTTTCCATGCGGTTCATTCTGTTGGTGGGGATGGCTTGACCATGTAGACTTTTGGTATATGCAAGTACTATTCCTGACAAAAGCTCTTTTGTCATGCTAAGAAATTTTTTGAGCCGGGTTTATTTATTTCTGTTTGTTAAACCCCTATAAGAAAATTTAGTTAACATTTTTCTTATGGACAAGCATAACTTTCTACTATAACTTAACTCATTTTCTAACGTATCATTCTATTTTTGTTAGTTAGAAGTCATCCTGTCTAGTATTGGTTTCAGTCACCCAGGGCCTATTTTTGGACATACCTATACGTATTCGACCCTTGAGGCTATGATTTTCTTTTAAGTATATTTTTCTTTTGTTTCCCGAGTTGCCATTTCTAATTGACATTACGATGAGGTGAACGGGGTCATTGTAAACCCCAATTACTAGCTGAACTTGCTCACCTGTGACTTAAATGTGTTTTAGATGCTTTAGTACATATGACTCTCAGATTTCCATATTTCTAAACACTGTGGAGAGTTGACTCATCCACAAGCTAAGTTCAGGCACGGCTGCCAAAACAGATCCCACAATCAATGACATGGTTTAAGGATGAAGGTTTGTTATAACTTTAATATAATGTTTTATAATCTTGCAGTCTTAACCATATTCAGGAATTTAGATGATTGAACATGAAGTTTGACAACAATATAACACCTATACTATAGTTGTTTAAAGCATGTAGAAGTTAAAATGGCATGTACAGTTTCTAGGCATCTTTCGTTATTTCTTGATGTTAACTTCCTCTCAATGTAACTGTATATAGTATTAATTTGATGTATATTTTATGACTTATGCTTATGATCACTCGTTTAAGGTTATGATAGCGCATGCTAAAATCATATCTTTCACCAAACACAAATATGAATTTTTCGAAATCAAGAATGACATTGACATGCTGGTATTGCTTAATTAATTACTTGTCAGATAGCAGAAAAAGGCTAATGCTGTAATGTTTTAATTATATAGAAGATGAAAACCTAATAAATATAGTCTTCTTATTTTTTTATTTTGAGGGAAAAGAAGGGAAGGCCATCTCTGTGAATTACACAGGTCCAAATTTAGGAAATACCTCCCAAATTTTAAACCTGGGACCTCTTTCATGTGGAGGAAAGGTGCCAAACCACTGGGCTATCACCTAGTTCAAAGCCTTCTGATTTTTCTATTCTACTATGTTATGAAAACTAGTCTAGATATTTATTTAATTCAAATTATATTTCATATTTGTTCTAACACCTTTTCTTTTTTGTCGATCTAAATACCCATATACATGTTTAAGAATTGTGTAGGTTTTTATGCCTTTTCTTTGATATATTCTGGCACATATTAGTGATATCTTGTTTACTGAAGCAGTTATATTTTTCTTATAATTCAGGACTGCTGATCACACTAAATGGCATAGGTTCTTTTCACGGAAAACAAGACTTCATTGATGTTGTAGAGGTCAGTAGTACCCATGTTGCACTAGGAAGATTCTTTTAGAGTAAATTTGTTGGTCTTTTCTGATGTGGATCCATTGAGTTGTATCAATCGAGTGGATTCATCTGACTTTTGTAATTTAAGGTGAGGTCTCATTGCTGTAGAATATAAACAATACTGATAAATATGTTTTCCAAAGTTCAGATTATGTTCTTATTCTGATACACTTTGATTTGAAGACCTATTGCCCTGTTATTTTGGAATAGCTGGAAAAGAAGTTGTATGAGCCATAAATGCTTATTAATTAATTCGCCTCATTCTGGGTAGAACAATCTGGCCCTTCTGCTATTGTAAGACATTCATTTTGTTTTAAAACGCAGGATATTTTCTCATGATTATCTTTTCTAAATCTACAGTGGTGCATTTTTAATTGTCACTTTGTTTGGTGCCAGTTGGCATATTCTATTTCATCTTTGATAGTACAGTTGTTGTAGCAAAGCATACCAATGTCTTTCGTGCTCACTTTTATGTTTCTAGTCATCTTTCAGCACATTCCTCTTTGTTCGAGTTTCCTTTCTTTTTTTTTTAAACTTCTACATTATCTTTAGGATATTTTGCATGGACTTTATTCTGCTCTGTTATAAATTATCCTTATTCAAACTATTGACAGTTGGTTGAAGATTTGCCCTTTTCTGGTCATGTAATCTTAGATTCTTAGTGCACTGGAGCATTTGGTTCAGCCCAGAACCTTTGTTGTCTTTGGGTTTTAACTTTATATTATCTCTTGTTATTATACCCATCTTGGCTTTTCCCTCATTGACAACAACTGTAGAGAGCATGGTTGAATATTGGCAAACCAGACTATTTTCACTCTTATTTAGTTGATTTCTAGCTCATCTCTTAGGGCTATAAACAAATTTTGCACAGCATGCTGGAAACTCAGGCCTTGTTATAGTTTGCTTCAAAAGGTTTATGCCAAGGTTTTCCGTACTGTTTGGTACCGTATTGTATCAAATGTATCGTATTGTACCGTACTAAATCGGGTATGTAGTCTCTTACCGTACCGACACTCGGTACTCTTCATCATCTAACACCACACATAGACCGACACTGTAATAGGATGGTACTGGTACAGGGTTTGGTACTAGGTGTGAACCTGTTGATGACAATGTGGAGTGGGTCTTCTTTTTCCTAGAGATGACGGTTCTCTAGCGATGACTAGGTTAATTGGTGAAAGGTTCATTACTGAATTCACTAGATTTCTTATTTTTGTGATGGATTGGAATGGCGGCCTTAGGTGCATTCATTGGAAGAAGGAAAGGTTAGGGGATCCTATTTTATTTTTGTTATTTGTTTTTGTAATTAGGATGTTTTTATAGTGAAACGAGAAAACTGATGATTGAATTTGATTATTTTTTATTGTTAAGGAATTAGTTGTTGTTGCATTTGTCCTATGCAAATCATCTATTAATATTTGCAAGAGTAGATTTGGAGACTAAGTTGCATGGTTGTTATTATTATTTTCTCAATGGAGAATGACTTAAGCCAAATTATAAGCCAGCTCTTTGAAATCTCAAATAAGGATTTGAATGGACTTAGATAGTTTAAACAGCAGAGTAAAACTAGCGAGGCTAGAAAAATTTCCAATAAAACTGTATCAGTTGCCCTTGCAATTTAGTAGACACTTCCAAGATAATATGGTCATAGAGAGGTCTGTAGATGTGAGCCAACTTGAAAGGCAAATGTAAGTTGTTGTAAATAATACATAAATAATCACGACCATCCAGCCTTGTCCCAACTACTTGGTTTCAGCTTAATTGATCCTCATTTCTTGGTGACTTAAAGGAACTTTAGTACAGCACAAGTAAGACCACGCTGTTGTATGGCTTGGAAATATAAAAGAAGGTTCCAGTATGCATGTTGTACAAAATGAGAACATTAAGATGCATCTATGGTAAAAATAAGAACGATAGAATAAGGAACATGCATATTAGTGAAGTTTTAGGAGTTGTTCAAATTAAGGACAAAGTGATGGAGAATCAATTGAGATGATTTGACATGCCGATGAAGATGTAGGGAAGCTCTTTTAAAGGAGGAATATTTAATTAGCATCAAAATTCTGTTTTTTAGAACCAAAAAGCATATCAAGTGAGGTGTTGGTATTCTGTTTTGTTGATTCTTTGCTTGCCTCTTGCATGTAGCTGATGTTGCTAACCATCAGTAAGTGCTTCAGGGAACAGATTGCTAAGTCTTTCTTGTTGAGGAAAAGGCTCTAGAAGCAACAAAAATGGAACAAAGGGAAAATATGGAATAGGATGCTGGAATCTTATTGAGGAATATGGATTTGTGGAAGCTCTGTGCAAGAAAGAGGTGCTGGATACATAATATTGAGAAATGAATGATGCGAATGCTGGATGGATCTGTGTTACTTTTTTTTCTGCATTGGAAGGTTTTGATTGAGAGAAAGCCTTTGAGATTAGGGAAAGACTTAGAGATTCTAGTATAGAAAGTCAATTTAGAATGATGAAGGGAAAAAATTGGATGGAAGAGGATGCTAGTTGATGGTTTTCCTTTCTCGATTTGCTTTTCATAAGTGGTGTGATCATGGATACAGTTGGGAGGTAGCTTCTGCTGGAACTTCATTGATTTTCTGTTTCACAATTAGGTGATGCTCATCCAGAGAAAGCTAAATTCAGTCATTGGTGCTGATAAGTTCAGTCATAGTTTTAGGTGGAGTTCTGGTTGGCTGGAAAGAGGCAGGTATTTGATGTTGTTAAGCAATGGAAGGGGACAAATTCCACTTCTGTGGTTTTGAAAAATTTGAGTGGTGGGAGATTTTGGCTTCTTACTTCAATTTTTTGGTTGTTCTGGTAGATATTTAAAAGAATTCTTTTGGGATGAATTATGAAATATCTGTAATATCATTTCTGAACCTTGGCTGATTGCTGGAGATCTTCATGTCACTAGTCCTTGTCAAAATATTTGGTAGGATGGGCAGTTGGGCAGATGGATACGTAGGTGGTTTTGATTGTATTGACTTAGCTTTTATGTGGAGGAGATATACCTGGTCAAATGTTAGAGAAGAACCTGTTTATTCAAACTGGACACACAGTTCTGGTTAGTCTGGACTGGGAAGAATGATATCCAATAGCTATGGGTAGAGACCTTCCTTGAGTGGGGTCAGATCATTCTCTTATTTGGCTTAGACATCAGAAATGATAATCTCCATGGGAACTTGTTCAGAATGGAAAAATGTAGCTAGAAAACTTGTAACAAGTTCATTTTCATGATTCTGAATGGCGTGATTAGTATTTTAGTTGAGAGGAAAGTGGTGGTAAAATTTTACAAGCTAAGAAAAAGTTTTAAGCATGGTCTGCCGTACCGGTTCTAAAATTTTACAAGCTAAGAAAAAGTTTAAAGCATGGTCTGCTGTACCTGTCCGGCCTAGGACCGGTACCGGGATCAGCGTTGAATCTGGTACCGAGAGCTTATCATTGAAGAACCGGTACGGGACTGGTACGGACCCGGTATGGGCCCGGTACGTGGAACCCCAAAACCCGGCCATTCAACAGAACCAGTACGGGCCGGTACAGAACGCCATCAGTATGCCAACCAGTACGCGGTACGACGGACCTTGGTTTTAAGTAACTGGGATGCTTCTGAATTTGGCAGCATAATTACTCAAAAGAATGATTTTCTACAGACACTTTTGGTTGTTTTGGAGATGGATACGAAAAGAAATCCTGTTGATCTGTCTGAAAAACAGAAATTTGTAATGTCAAGTTTTTTAATAGAAGAGCCTAGAGGAAATTTTAAGACGAGAGGATTATGTAAATACAAAGATCCTGAGTGTTTGGCTTAAGGAAGGAGATCACAATGCTTACTATATCCATAGAGGCGATGGGATGACATTCATGGCTAGTGCCTCATGTGTTGGAACAAGGCTAGTAGAAGCAAGGAAAATAGTGGCAGAGTGAAAATATTAAAGATTTTAATGGAACGGGAAATGGTTGTGGAGGATGTTGGAGGATAGTAGTTCAGCTGCTAGGGCACCTTTATTATTCAGGGTTAGCAGAAGACTTATGTTTAGTGTAAAGGCAACTACAAAGAGATCAGTTTATTTGTTTTTTTGCAGAAGGTTTTAATTGTGGATTCAGTGCAAAGATTGCAAGTCGAAAGTAATTTAAGGGTTCTGGAAATATATTTGGTTGTGCAATTGTTTTCTGGCTTCTAGTTTTTCTTCTCTATCCATATTGGTTTGTGATCAGAAGGCAAATATCAGATCTCAATATAAGTGGTCAAATGTGATGATTCAGTGCAAACCCAAATTTAACAGGGTATTGGGTGATCAGATATAAATGAAGCCAGTTAGTTTACTTTCTGAGACTGGAACTGCTGGACAAAGTGATTCAAGAATTTGGAGGTTCACCACGTCACCTATTGTGTTATCTTTACTGTTTAAAATCTTTTTATAGATCGTTCAATAATGATGGTGTGCTATGCGGTTTTGCTAAGTTATTGTGTGTTTCCAGGTGAGTTGAAAGCAAGAATATTTAATTGCTTAACAATAGATGATAGAGTTCTGACTTTAGACAATTTACATAGGAGAGGTCCCATTGGGAGGTACCCACTGTTTCTTTTGAAGGCAGGCCAAAGAAACTGAAGTCACCTATTTCTCCACAGCGATTTTGCCTATATGTGTTTGGAACTTTTACGAGTAGATTTTTGGGATAAAGGGAAGACCTGCAACTCTCCTTCTGTTATGGACAAAATGTCAGGGATAAGAAAGTTGGATCAGTTTTTTAAAGGAAGGATTGGGCCTTTTTAGCTTTTTATTTTATGAAAGTTGAGGTTATAGATGAATTATTCTAATAATGCGACTAGTCATCAGCAATTTACTATATTTGGGGATCAGTGGGCGATTGATATTTGTTATGCTAAAAGTCTACTAAAAAGTCAATTCTTCCAGATCTTGAAGATGCTGGCTACTGGGAACAACTCCTGCCGGTTTCCTACTTCTGATCAGCATGATTAAGGGAAGCTGGTGTTCTCTTTTTTTGTTATGTAATTTGTGTTTTGCTGTGTTAGAGAGCTGATTTCTTTGCATCGTTCCGGTTGGTTTTCCTTGTCTTTCTGTTTCTTTAGGCAGGATTTCTGTTTTTTTCTCTCTTTTTAGTTTTTTTCCTCCTCCCTCCATGCTTGGTTGAGTTAAACTCTTGTACCGCTAGCCTCTTTTTCTGAATGCTGTACCGATCCAACCAAACCCCTCATCCCCTGTTGGATGGCTTTCTCACAAGTCTGGGAAGTAACTTCCACCATGCTTTCCATATACTGTCTGTGAGGATCCGTGCGGGCGTGTATTTAGTCCCACATCGGTTTATTCGCTGGGTAGATCTTGGGTACTTATACAGGATCAAGGAATCCAAATAATACCTTCCGGTTAGCCATTTTGGGTGAGGTCCTGAGTTGTAATAAATGGTATCAGAGCGGACCCGACCTATAACCTCTATGGACAAGGGAACACTGCCAGCACGGATCCATTGGGGCTGAGGCCCGCAGTAGAGAGGGAAGCAGTGACTGTAAGCTAAAAGTGTCCAACTTGCTTCAGTCAAATCTAAGTCAGTATCAAGACGCTAAAAGATAGAAAAGATTCTACACAAAGTCGTCCACCAGGGGATGCTGTCATCAGCGGCATCGGAATCGGATAAAGAGCGCTTCGTGATTTCGTGATTAGGTGGTTAACGCTCTATACGCCTAAGCAGTCTTTGGTTACCAGTCCCCCTACAGATCAATCGTGGTATTTGTGATTAGATTTGATGGATTTGAATCCTTAGCCTGACGAGGACGTGAGAGCTTGAACGGGGGAGTATGTGAGAACTCGTGCGGGCATGTGTTTAGTCCCACATCGGTTATTTGCTGGGTAGATCTTGGGTACTTATACAGGATCAAGAAACCCAAATAATACCTTCTGGCTAGCCATTTTGGGTAAGGTCCTGGATTATTACAAATGGTATCAGAGCAGACCCGGCCAATAACCTATGTGGACTAGGGGACACTGCAGCACGGATCCATTGGAGCTGACCATGGGCCGATCATGGTATTTTTTATTAGATTTGAATAGATTTAAACCCTTAGCCTGACGACGACGTCAGAGCTTAAACGGGGGGAGTATGTGAGGATCCGTGCGGGCGTGTGTTTAGTCCCACATCAGTTATTCGCTGGGTAGATCTTGGGTATTTATACAGGATCAAAGAATCTAAATAAATACCTTCCGGCTAGCCATTTTGGGTGAGGTCCTGGGTTGTTACACTGTCAGTATTTTATATTCTTTTTTGCTGTGTGATGTGTTTGCTTCCACTTTATTGTTGTCGGGCATTCCTTCAGGTAAAATTATGTCTCCAAAAGCAGTTATCTTGCAAATATAATTTATATTATAAATCTTTGCATATCTCAAATATGAGACTTACAGCTGATAATGTTTAACCACGTGGTGTATTGAGTCAGTTATTGCTTTTTTATTTTATTTCTTTTACTGAATGTTTGTTTGCTTTTGGAATTAATCTTTGTTACAATGTAATTTTATTCTGTTTCCTTTTATTTATTTATTTATATATTTCGTATGTGAGGTATTCTATGGAAAGGATTTCAAACTTTGCATTCTGTTATTCTGTTTGCAGGCCATATTTAGAGGGGCGATGAAGGGTAAGCTGATCGTGACCTGTCCACTTCCACCAGAGAGGATACCCAGATTCCAGCTACTCTTTAAGGACTTGTGATACAAACAAGCAGTGTATATATTGCGAAGGGCAATGGTATGAAACTTACCACTCGATGGACTGCCATTAGTTTGGATGAGCAAGTGTATGGCAGATTACAGCCGGTGACTAGTAATATTTCTATAACTATTCCATAACTAATATTTCTATAACCATTCCATAACCATGTTGGCTTGTGTTATCATATAGATATGTATATATTAAATATTAGAAATATCCAAATATTCCATAGACTTTCTTGTTTATGTATGTGGATGCCTATATTGCAAGTGTATGATAAACAGCTGGATGGTTTGCCACCAAGGTGGTTGAGGCGATGATGATGATGATGTTGGCAATGTGACTGATGGTGATGCCGAATGGTGGTGTTGATTAGCAGTTCAATGGTTGGGCCATCGGCCAGCTGCGGTGATGGTGATGCCGAATGGTGGTTTCCATTAATTTGTCATGCAGGTTGCAGAATTCGTGCACTTCAGTTAGTTGGACAGTTAGATGAGGAAATGGAACACAAGCCAAGGATTGTTTCCCTGTAGCTTGGATGTGCAGTGATGGATTAAGATGTTTCAGAAGACCTTGATAGGGTTGTGGTGCTCGTCAGTTTAACCTTGTTGTCAAGTCTGGATGCGGAGACACTGATGTAAAGTTTAGATGAGGATGAGAACATTGATGACAAAATGATATGTACATGGAGATGGAGGATATGAGTCTCGGGTATTGGTCCTGCTGCACCTCCTAAGGAGTTTCAGGTACAAACCCAAATATACAACTCTTGGATAAGTTTTAAAGGAAGGTAAGATGGGGTCATCCTTAGACTGGAGTTGATAATATGACAAATCTCAACTTTATTTCTGATAAGGTTCATTTTGGTTTTTTTGAACAGGATACCAGCCGTAGAGCTGCCATTGAACTCTTGTTCTTGCGATTAAAGGTTATACTCTGCTTTTTTCATCTTAATTCAGATACTTTTAGACAATCATAAGTGATGCATAGAATCTTGACGCATAGGCTGGTCTGGAGTAATAATTACTGTGTAAAGATTGTGATTAAGGGATCTCCTTTGAACCTTCTGCTGACAGGACTTGCATGAAGTTACTACCTCTCAGTCACTGCTGAATCTTATTTTCTTTAGGGATTTATGCTGGTACCCAAAACAAGGAGAACAAGAACCTCTTGACCCAGTTGGGACGATCCCCAACATATCATGTTCCTGACGTTGGTGACTTGGAAGTTGTTCCACGTAGCGTAGTAGTTTTTCTCATAAAAATTGTAGCTCTCTCTTTTCCCAGATCAAATGGGCCGATGGCACGTACATCCAGAGCCAGATCGTTCATACCACCAAATTTTGAGCTTGTCACACCAGGACAACTCAACTGTGCCATTTTTTAATGAGCTTTGCGCAGGGAAAGCCATTAATAAATTGCACACAACATGCTTTCAACTCATGGCATTCAAAGGAGAGCAAGGCAGCAACCAACCCTGTATTAGAAACAGTGTTATCTGCACAAGTATCTAGGAAAGGTCAGGCCAATGGTTATTGGCTTATCTACACAGCTTTAAGGCTGTCCATTTATGAATTAGTGCTGATTGCTTTTCCGTTGTTAGAATCAAGCCATAACTTTATTTACATCATTGGTTGCTCTGTAAAGCAATATTCAGGAGATAATTGATTACCCGTCCACCGTTTCTCGAAGAAAATGGCAGTCTAGCTTAATATGCTATGTTTGAGCATGAAATATTGGATTTAAGGCTGCGTTGGGTTGTGGCAATGGAAATAAATTTTGGGAATAAGAAAAGGTTATTTGGATAGTATAGAGGTTTGAAACTTATTCCATGGAATAAGGATTTGTCCTTTAAAGAAGACAAAGTGCAAGGAATGCAATGTATTTGATATGCGTTGGATTTTGAAATGATTTGGATGTCATCACAAGAATAAAATTAGTGTCCCACTTTTTTGTATATTCGAAGAGTGCATAGGGGCTGGAGAATAACTGGAGGACAATATGGTCCTTATTCTGCCTAATTTAGGGGAATAAGTCTGTCTGAGCTCAGAGCTGGAATAAGGCTTAACGCAAGTGAGAGGGATATTCCTCGTGGCGGTATAGGGATGGTATAAGACTATTTTGTAGGCATCAAATATTGTTTGGCAGATTGAATAGGAGAAGCGCCAGGGTTACCCCCATTTATTCTGCAACCAAAAATTACCTAAGACAATTTTTTTGTACTTGATTGTCACACTGAATAACAACATGGGGTATGGGTAATACAAGTTCAAAATGAAGATGTCTATGCCAAGTTAATTCACAAGATGTGGATTTTGTAGCATGATGATTGGTAATTTATTTTGCTTCATCGATATCCGACCTGGTCTGACCCTACCCTAATAGGGAGGGCTTTGCTTGACCCGTAGCGGATTCGAGATAGGTACAGGTAATGATAAAATTCTCTTAGAATCTGATCCAAATATATATTACTCTTCACAAATTCCCTCCTTTAAGGCAAAAAAAAAAAAAGTATAAACAAAATTAATTTTTGTAGTAATGGGTCCGTGCAGCCTACCTTATCTAACTCACCCCATCTTGCCTCGAGGCTCTACCCATCTTGAGCCAAATATGAGTCAGGTATAGATAATGGCCTACCTGATCCATACCCGACCCATTACTAACCCTACATATTGACTGATCTTTTCTATAGCAATAAATAAGAAAGCCTCAAAAGAGTTTCAATGCCTCTTGCTCAGGTTCCATCTAAATAGGCATCTTGTTCAAGGGATTCGAGCCCATAGCATAAAATAGTACTCTAGTTATTCAGTTTGAATATGATGTGAGCCAAATTCGAGTCAAATTTCAAGCTGAATACAATCTCTTCACGTTCAGTTTGCTCGTTTGATCGATCTTCTACGTTACCCAGAACGTTGTCACAAATTTAAAATTCCCCACTAGTGATTATTTAAGGGGAACTTCAGCACACCCGGCCTCTCGAGTAAGGTCCAAAGCCTCAGGGGACCACCCCAAACAACCAAATATATACATTCGTCTATCACATCAGTCTAGAATCCCTGCACAACAAAAATATTTTGACTTGTTCTTCTTGTACACTTTAAACATCTTGGACAACTGGGACCAGAACTTAGACAAAGCTCATGGGGTCCTGTCATAACTGGGCAACCAGCTCCATGAGATCTTCCAAACTAGTCCATGCACACGATTGAAAATGACTTTTAGCCCCCAGAGAGTCTGCCATAGGGGCTTGGGTCATGGTCTGCTGTGCCTCACCATACCACTCGGTACGGAGCATACAATACTATACCGAAAGAAAATCGGTACGTAATTTAGCTTTAAGTCGGTACAAGCCCTATATTGTCTGTATCGAGATGTACTAATATCTCATTCCAAGATATACTGACCTGTACCAAAAACATACCGAGCTATGTACCGGTTCGAAGGCATACAGACTTGTATCGAAGTGTACCGAGATGAAAAATTTAAAAAATGGCTTGAGAAATATTTTAGTGCAAGAATGTATCATGCCATATGAAACTAATATGGTATCTGGTACCAAGATTGCGGATCTTGGTTTGGGTTGTATCTTTCGTGCAAAAAGAATGATTTATCATCAATCGTTGGATCGCACAATAGCCACTTCAAGATCTATACAGATGAACGAAAGTAAGAGTTCAGAATGCTTTGAGAGCTATGCGAGTTGCGATCCAACGATTGACATTGCGAAAGAAAATCAATCATTCTTTCGTGCGAAAGTTACAACCCAATCCCCACCATGAAGTCAAACACTGAAGGCGTATTAAATCTAAAGTCCCTGGCAGCCAGGTGCAAAGAGATCAGTAAAATTTGAGAGAAAGATTGATCTAAGAACCCAAGCGATTTTACTAGAAATAGGAAGATTAAATTGAATAAGAATAATAAGAAACTACAAGGAAACATTAACATACAAGGTTTAAAATGACAGATGCTGTAATCTTATTATTCTCATTTTAACTGTTCTTGGGGCCGATTTTATGTTATATACATGCATAAGATATATGTACATAATGGGAAATATTTATCTATTAATTGTTATCATATAATGAGAATAATGACTTAAACCACCCGGAAACTTTAGCACAAGGCTTAAAATAACAGATTCTATAATGTTATAACTCAATCTGATGGTCTATAGGGCCCACATTATGTTATATACATCTCTAATAACAACTTATATATGGCGTGGTTGACATTAAGCCATTAATGGATACAATATATAGTGACAATAATGACTATTGTTTTACTTTTACACTATGGATCGAAAAATTATTATTTTAGACTCAAATCTGCAGTCATTTTATAAACCAATACTATATTTTGTTACAGTGATATATCAAATATGCTGTTATATTTATTGGTTTGGGCCGTTTGGCTTACTTTTTGTCTCTTCTAATTATTAATAAGGGATGTTATAATAATAGCTGTTCTTTGACTACAAAGACCTTATTGGTGCTAACAGTGCTATAGCTCAATGTTTCCATCCAAAGGAGGCTCTCCAACATTTTGCAAGTATACTTCCGAATGTTTGATATGTGTATCATATCCTTTATATATATATATATCCTTTTTTTTGCCAAAAGAAAGGTGTCAAACGACTTCATTGAGCTAATATAATTGTTATTTCTGTTATTATTAATAACTATTAACAATCGAACAAGAGGTTCATCCAAAGGTCTTATGTCAGCCGGTTGCATTGGCACCCCTCTCTTCAAAGAATCTCGAGTTTAATAAGATAGCGACGCTCCAATAATGTTTCTCAGAAGAATTAAAAATATAAATATAAATAATTTTAGCTGATCACCATGTAAAAACTCCTAAAGACTAGTTTATTTTGTGATTAGCCTACCTGGTTTTCTTCTCATTTCCCAGCAGTTTCGTCCAGTTCTGGTAGCACTCCTTTTCACACTATTTTCTTTTGCCGCTCTCCTCCCTTCACTTATTTATTTTTTCCTATTCCATAGCATCTCATATGAACAACTTGAGATGCGTCCCTTAGATACCAAACACTTCCCCAAAAAAAATAATAAAAGCGTGGGCCAGGAAATGGAAAGTGTCTCATCAGCTAGATCAGATCAAATCAAATCAATCAACCACCATGCGACATGCAATAGAAAAACTACATATATAACGCAAAAAAACAATCACATCTCACTACCAACCTCTGGCTCCTGCTGCCGCAGAGCCAGTGCTCCTACTAAAATCTAATGTCTGCCACGCAGTTGCCGGCAGTCAGGCCTCCCAATTGGGAGCCCAAGCGGTGCATGGCTGTTCTCTTTCTGCACCAAAAAGCTACAGGGAGAGAGGGAGGGTGGTGGTGGTGGGGTCCAGGGCTGTCTTTTGGTGTCAGAGATGGGGCCGACACAGCTCTGCACGGCCGAGGAATTCTCGTCGTTTTCCCCGGGACACCCCGCGCCACCCTCGAGGTTAATTCATGTCTGGCGTTCCCGAGGCGGGCGTGGCCGAGAATAGAATACCACAAGGTGGCAGGGAGATAGATGGACACAGGAATTCCGTATTATTTATGTAATTATAACCTCTACTGCTACTTCCTACCACTGCTATAGAATTAGGATAGATAGACGTCTACGTGCTCTGAAAACCCTAAAAAGCTAGCTAGTTTTAGAATATTTAAGGTTTTATGCATATAGAGTTTTGTTATTTGGGGTGGGTGCTGCTTCCATGGAATCAGCTTCGTTGGCCGCGACTCCAATTCTTCTCTTCACTCGGTACCCTCGTTTGCTGCAAGGGTTGAGGTGGCATGTCTAAAGAAGTACAGTAGACTCATTGTTGGGCTGCAACAATTGGTATTCCCTAAAGATGATCGTGTTTATATATACACACAAACACGCGCGCGCGAGCAAACATGCATGCACAACTGAGCCAGGGGCTCAAATCTCTTTATAGTTTAGGCTGAGAATAAGCGACATTAATTTCACACTAACAAAGTTTTCGTTTTGTTTGAAAACCACCTGGTTGTTTTGGATGACGCGCAGCAAACTATGACCTATCAGGCAAGCTCGGAAAAGCAGATTTGGTTATGCTCTTGGTAGTTCTCAACCTTGAAATCTTTCTCGATTACGAGGGCTTAGGGACAAGAGATGGAAGTGTTTTTTTAGTGAAAACCTCGATAAGTATATGTTCTTTTCTCTGCTACTTTAGTGATTAAACCGCGCCTCCAGTTAAGGTTATGGATGTGGGGTGGAAAACTCAAGCTACACTAATAGGTGAACTACAAGTAGAAGAACTTCCAAATATGAGCACCGAGACCGAGGTAATAAATAGTTCCCTGGAAGTTGGTTGTTTCTAAAGATTATTTTTATGAAATCAAGTCACAAGTTGTGGATCGTCGTACTATGTTATGGAAGAAACTATTAATCAAGCGTTGATTAGCAGGTAAAGCTCTAGAATAGAGCAGCAGGAGCTTCCCCCAGTCAAGACCAGCACATTACTTTTGCTAGGGACTGGAAGGACTTGCACTCTTCTTGACTGGGAAAAAGCTTGCATAGTCTGGGCAACACAAAAAGACATGGACCAAGATAAAAGCTTTTTATTGAAGCAGATGATTTCTAGTTCTACTGTGGTTATAGAAATTGAAATCATACTTCCAAAGTATCTGCATGAGACTAGAATCGTATTGTATAACTTGGCATGAACAGAGAGTAAGACGAGGTATGCAAGACACTATGTAAGTTAAATATCTCGGGGATCCTTTTAGCTCAGGTGTTCTTTTGTGGGAGTTATAGCGATATGCAAACAAAAAATGAGTTGCACCCATTTTAATGTACGTGAACAGGTCATCCTACATGAGGCCTTGAAAGTATCCTCTTCTTATACCATACAAAGTTCATCGATGCATCAGATTTGTTCTTTGTAACACATGTCAATTCCTCAACGATATAGAAAGAATCAACCTGCCACCCTCGTGTCTCAATCTACGAATATACGTTCACTATATTGTACTCTTCCCTAAGGAATTAATTCTAAGTTGGTGTGGGGGACCTCGATCTGTGTCTGCTCCCTTCTTTAGCATCTCTACTTCTAATACTGTCACCACTGTAGTGACAGTCAAAAACTTTCTGAATTGGATCATTAGCTCCTATATAAATTTGTAAAAGGTAGCTATCGTTCAAGGAATAATATCATATATATGTACGCAATGTGAATGGGATGCAAGTTCAAAAGAAAAAAATATGGATGACAGTGACTATCTTAATTAACTCTGAAGTCATTGCATGAAAAATAAGGGACAGAGATTCAGTCCAAGTCAATGATCCAAAGGTCTCTGCTACATATAATACAGAATTCGTGATTTAAACGTAAAGGTTGACTTGAATGACTGATCACATGCATGGGAAGAGAAAATTAAAAATGTGAAAGGGTACATGGGAAGCAATCTATCTAGCAACAATTAACTGCATGAGCATGCAGGCTCTTGAGCTTTAACTTCTAGGCTACTTCAATCTCCGAATAGTTTTCCAAAAATATTGCAAATATAAATGAACATTTAGAAAGTTTTTATCAAATAAATATCACTCGTCATATCAATAAGGTTTCTTCATAGAATTCCATCGAAGTGATTACTCGTGGCATGTAGTATAATTAAAACAAGGGGTGTAATTCAGATCGGTCAATACATTGTAACGGTGTTGAGTATGCGATCCCTCACTCTTATCATTTCAAAATCATGGAAAATATATAACAATTAGACAACCTACCATTATCATACCAAATCTCAGAAATCAGCATCCACGAGCACATGAACAATAGTAAATTTCTTCAAGATAAAATGGTAATCATGCACGAGAGGCTTGTAAGAAGAGAATCATCCACCTTTGAATGTGAGAAGAGATAAATCATGTTTCATTTCATGCAGTCATAATATTATTTGAATTTACAAAGCTCCTTGGTAAGGATTCATCCACCTGAAGTTCCCAAAATCAACAGCTAGTGAGAAATCATGATCACATCCACCAACTCTCAAAAGCCATCACCAATACTTCAGCAGAATCCTTGTGTTAGAAGAAGAGTTCATTGAAGTTCCTAAAGGAAAAACCATACAGAAAAAAAATTCAAAACTAGGAGCTAAGTTGCATGTGTGTTTCTTTTTTTTCTTTTTTCTCTATGACCACCATCCCTCCTGTTCATCACTCCTACCACTGCGCAGACCTTCTTATCTAACATCTAATCATCATTCCACACAGTGAAAAGAGGAGCTCCATGGCAAACACCCACATTGTTCGCCCTAGGTGCAATCGCCTGGACTGTAGGTTGCATCCAAGTGTTGCACCCACTACTCTGATCATACCCGTTCTCCTTCACAACCCCACCGGACGGCTGCTGCGAGAGGTAATACACACTCCTACTACCATAAGGATCGGTGGAGCCCAACATGTTCCCATAACCCATTGCCTTCACCTCATTGTCTCCAAAACTGCTGCTCCCTTGATTGTTCTGGCTTTGATCCACCACCATTGTGCTTATAGGCATCACATACCCGTCACTCACCCCAACAACACCTTGATAGCTTCCGCTACTCCCACCCATGCTCCCGTTGTAAATCACTGAGTTAGACCCCGTACTATGTTCCATCGGGGAGGAATCCATGCTCATGAGGTTGTGGATCCCAGATGGTTGGAAGAAGTTGTGAGTGTTGCTCCCCAAGTGGAGCTGCTGGAGATTCTGCAAGCTTTGGGCGGTGGCCACAATGCTGTCTTGTTCTTGCTTGCACCATCCACGCTGCTGACCGTAAGGGCAGTGCATGGCAAGAGGCTGTGCCTGCTGGAAGGCGAGGGGGGGCCAGCCGTGGTGGTGAGCATGGGCTCCATAGCTGCTGCTGATACCATCAGTGAGTTGGGAGGTGAGGTTGTCATCATCAGTCCTGCGCCCATCCACACTTGCCTCTGTGTGCTCGGAGACATCTTTAAGTCGCTTGGCAGCCCCGCCTATGGGGAGTGTACTGCTCTCGAGGATGCTCTTAACATCATATCGGCTCATGTCGAAGTTAGTAACGGCATTCAGGCCTCGGAATTTTATCGCAGCAATGTCATAGGCCTCTGCTGCTTCCTCTTGGGTACCTATATAAAAATGACAAAAGAAATGATAAAATGGGTACTTGCTGTCATTGGTTCCGATATTCTCATCAGTGATACTGAGCAATTCAAATGATCTTAAACTTTGAAAACATCTTCGGAGCAGTTAAATTAAAATCATAAAGACTTACTGAACGTGCCCAAGTAGAGATCCTTATTCCCTGCTACCCTTCCTATCCGTGCTTGCCACCTTCCATGTTGATGATGCCTGTCGAGATTATTAACCAAATATATAAACTTGTGCGGTTATAGTTGTTATTCTTATGAAAAAGCCGTTTGTTACAATATTTTGAATCTTCGAATATTCAGTGAAGAAATTTTTTCAGTCTATTTATGTGACAAAATTAGCATACTAACATACCTAGTCACTCCACGATAAATAGAGGCACCACGAGAAAATCCGCTGCTCTTTCTGCATTGAAAGTTATATCTTAATTCAAACGATAGTCTATTGTGTAACACTAAAGTACATAACATTAGAGATCAAAGGTTACCTTCTTAGTGATGCAACATACTCTTGCCTCGTCATGTGTTTCATCTCCTCTAACTCTTTTTCATAGTTACTAATCTGAGTATGTGCAGACACGAACATACATTTGAGCATTAATTGTAAAAGAAAGACATAGGAGAAATTGATGTCCGTAATGTATGATTATTAGTCATAATATCATCAAAAAGAAACGATCGAGAAAATTAGCTCACGGGAAAATTGGTTGTTGTAGTTGTACCCCAGTACTTGAGAGCAGCCAAATCATAAGCCCTAGCAGCCTTTTCTTCTTTGTCATATCCACCTGTTAAAATTTAAAAAGATGAAGAGAGAACAAGAGAACGAATTCATGATTCTCTGAGCCCATCAGTTGAATTATGCTGAAGGAAAGAGAAGCCTGTTATTGATCAAAAGATCTATATACTGAACAATGGTGAAAGGACAGCATGTTTTGCTTACCCAAATAGACTGTGCATGCAATTGAAACAAGACCGATTTCCACAACACGACAATGCCCCAAAGGAAAAGAGAGAACGAAGAGAGTCAGAACAAATGCAAAAATTAGGAGTAGTAAAGCAAGTGTCAGAAAGAATATGAAACATATAGATAACGCAGCTTAATGTACCTTGTCTACCCTTTCGAGTTTGACCTTCTCTTCTGCAACTGTTATCCCATAGATGCGCCTCATACCTTCCAGTCCATCTATGTCTGTTCGGAAAAAAAAAATCAGAAGAATTAGACCTTCAAAAAAAAAGAGAAAAGAACGAAGTTAAACAAAGAAGAACAAAGGCAAATAAAATCTCGATCCATTTGCATATGACAATTATACATATGGGTATGTTTTTATATGCTATGCAAACAAATCTCAATGTGCACACATTCAAGATTGGCCATTTAGATTCTGCTTCACCACAGTTTCCTATCTGAAGATGATGAATATAGCCGATCTTTTCTAAAAGCTAAAATGTCATTTTATGAGATCTATCCGACAAACTAAGAAAAAATAATTATAACAATCAATAAGTATTTTTTAGATTTGTAACCACAAACATCCCACAAATGATCACTTTGGCCAGTGCTTAGAGAAGGAAATCATATTTAAAAACGTTTGCTTGAAATGGTAAAAGCGATCTTCACAGTTCCAATCTTATAAGAACTAGAAAAGAAATAAGAACAGAACATGCTCCGGCGTCAACATTCTCTACAATAATTAATCATTATGTAAATTCTATTTGCTTTGATAACTTGAACTGCATGTTATGAATATAATCCCTGGGCGATTTAGGCTTTTCAAAGAAAGAACATCCGCATAAATCAACAGAACCATTATAAGGACTCCAACATATCATCAATCTCTCAAATGGTCCTTTAGGGTTTTGGTTTGCATACGGGTTGATGGAAAAAGTATCTGTGGATCATCGAAATGTGATGATATCATCGATAACAAACACAATGTTAGAAATAAAATATTCTTTAGAGGAGACGTCGAACCTGGTCACGCCCCGGTAAATGGAGGTCCTTTGCCCAAACGTATCGATCGACTTCCTCGGCACTGCTTCTATTGCACCACTCTGCCCATCAAGACCACTCCCAATACCCTTCTGCTTGTTCTCCGAAGATGAGCTCTCCCCTCCCCCACTAGCAGCTGTTGCCAATAGTGGCAGCGCGGAGTTCGACTGTGAACCCGTGCTCATGGAGAGCGACAAGCTCTGCGTACTAGACATCGGCCCCCCAACACTTCCCACCAATGCGCCACCACCGCGGTTACTAGTCCCAGCTGAGTCGTTGTTGTTGTTGTTGCCGCCTTCTGGCTGCTGTGGTGGGGCAGGCTGGTTGCGCAGCCAAGTCTTGATCATCGAAAGCCCGATGGTGTTACTGCTACTGCCGGCGCCATTGTTGCTCACCAGCCCACCATTATTCCCATCATTGGAGGCCATCGCCGCTGCTGCCGGGAGCTGGAGGGAGCAGTTGGAGAATATGTAGTCACCCGAATTATCGTACGGCCCGGGAATCGAGCTGCACCCCGGTGGGAGCTTCTGATCATGATCAGCAAACGAGTGTCCACCAAGAAAGTCTTCGAGCTTTGGCTCGTGATCATCCATGTTGTTCTGATTGCTACTCGATCCCACCAGTATAGATAGCTCTGAAGAGCTTCCTTTGAAGTCCAAACTCTTCATGCTCCAATCTTTAGATGGAATAAAAAAAAAGAGAAATATAAGAAATACAAAGTGAATAGGATTATCGAATCCAAAATGCGCAAATAAAAAGCAACCTGACCTTGGGTCTGAGTGTTAGGTCGGTTGAGGGCCTCCAAAATGCCAAAAGAGCCATCTGGCCTTAGGGTTGGTATGCCAAGGGGCGGAGCCGATGTGGAGTCGGCGGAGAGACCATAGCAATCGGCGGAGACCTCGTCGCCAGAGATAAGGGTGGGGGGCTGGTGAGGCTGTGAATGTGGAAGCTCTTGGGGAGAGAGAGAGAAGCCTAACCAGTTGTTCATAGAGGCCATTAAATGGGTGGGATGAGGACACACTGGCTATTATAGATTGGAGAGAGGAAGAGCCGGGAGGTGGGGTTTGTCGTTTTGTGGACAGTCTTTTCTCTATGGAAGGAGGGGGAGGGGGGGTTGAGGGGTCAGAGGCTTGGGAGGGTGCAAGGAGAGAGAGGTGCCATCAGGGAAGAGAGAGAGAGGGGAAGGAGAAGAAGAGAAGAAGGGGATCGTGTTCTGATATGGGAGTCACAGAAGAGGCAGTGCCTTGGGGTTTGGAAGAGAAGAGGAAAGGTCAGAAGAACCTGAAAGAAAGTAACATTTCAAACATAAGCAAACAGAGTTGCTTTATATATCTCTGCAACCGAACAATGCCAGGTTGTTGATGGTAGCCTGGTAGATGGCAGGCTTGCTAAATAGCTAGGAAAAGCGGATAATAATAACTATGTAAAATATAATGATGATAAGTTACTATTTGTCAGTTCGCTAAGCTTTGGAGATATGGTTACACTGCATCCGTGCCAAGAATATTAGCATATATCCATAAGGCTGCTAGGTACTTTGGTTGGCTTTTGCTAACTTTTTTGACCAGTGCGTTAACCCATGTGAACAAGAAAAGTAAGTAGTTTAACTCTTTATGGAGTCCATAGAAATATGACCTTTGCGACGGTTCATTCCTTTTATTTCAAAGGTAAAAGTTGAACGACTCCTGAGTCCCAACCTTCAGAGTTAATTTTCTCTCTATTCACACCTGCAGAAGTTGATCTCTGGCAAAGTGTAACAGGAATACACACACACACACACACACACACACACACATATATACATATATACATATATATATATATACATACATATATATATATATATATATATATATATATATATATATATATATATATATATATATATTGATATAAACGGTCTCCTCGCAACCCCTCATCTACACTCATTTATTCAAGTCCAGTTGGCCATGTCGTAGCGTGCCAGCATATCTCTCTCTTGCTCACACAGAAATGCCGTCAAAGCCCATCACTTCATTTCTATATCCTTCATCCAGACTATTATTTTTGGAACTACCCCCTTGTCCTAATCATCTGACTCTCTCTCTCTCTCCCGCACTATTCGGGCCCTCCCACTCTACCCATTTCGCTCAAGAAGAGGAACCATCGCCCCTTAAAAATAAGAAAGTTGAACAATAAAAGGAAAATAAGACCGGAGAGTGAGGGGAGAGGTAAAAGAGATGGGTTAGAACTGTACCCAATGCGAGGATGCGAACCCTTGTCTTCCGGGCCTTGATCTTATTTCATTCTCAAAACCTTTCAAACCAAATTTGAAGGTTAGACCACTACCCCAATGTCACCAGAGGAATTTGATCACTTGCTCAAACCCAACTCCACTTCTCTCCCTCCCCCCCTCGTTATTTATTACAGTACGGCCAAGAGTAAACAACTTTGTTTTCTCTCCCACCGGGAAACAGAAGAGAGAGAAAAGGAGGGGGAGGGGGCTAAGATAAGTGTAGTTTTTATCTCGGTGGATGCACAGCTTGTTGAAAGTTTGACCGTGAAGAAAGGAATCGAATATGGTAAAACACATGGCTTCACATACTCTCTCTCCCCTATATTATTATACAAAGCCTGCTCTGTAAAAATAAATGCCTCTCGGTAATCTAATCATAATCATACCCCAACCAAGAGAGAGAGAGAAAGAGAAAGAGGAGTACTTACTAAGAAGGCTCCAAGAAGCCAAAACCAAAAAATGGAGGCCGCTCTGATCTCTGCGCTTCCACCATAGACTTTTGTACGGGGGCGCGGCACACGCGCACACTGTTCCCACGTGGGCACGTGCCATGGTACTTGTCTTGTGTCTCTGTGCCTGCGTGTACCAACCTCCTACCATTTCCTGTTCCATCTACGGAACCACCCTCCACGGTAGTGCACTCATGAAAAGCATGAATCCATGGATCCATTCCCCACCCCATTTTTTGTCCCCATCGCACGTGTATAGCCCATCACCATTCCAGGAAAAGGCGTGCATGTGCGACTCACACGTGCATCGGCTTTCACGTAGGTACATGCATGCACGAGCCATGCATGCATGCATGCATGCATGGTCGCTGATCCGCGTTAAGCTGCGTGCTTCCTCATGGATATCTTTTCTAGACATTTATATTCATGAATCTTTCGGTAACAAAGTATAAATGCGCATTTGTTTCCACTCAAAAAGAAAAAAAAATTACAAGTGGGAACAAGGGGTTAACGGGAAGTTGACCTCCATGTTGGTAGAGCACCATCATCCTTCTCCCTGCCGTTTGATGCAATGGGACCCATAATTCTTTAGCTAGATATTAAGGTATGGTCGTATTGGAGATCAAATCATGGTTGAGAGAGAGAGAGAGAGAGGGCGGGGTGTAGAGGAAAGGCCGCGGTGTTTCATGGAGGGGACGCATCCATTGGTGGCGGAGGGAGGTTGGGGTGGGCGACCACGGACACGTGCCCGTTGGTCGGGCCCACCCAAACCAGTACCTCGAGAAGGAATGGTCATTATTAAAAAAAAAAAAAAAAGCCCTCTACCGCGAGTGGCCAGGAGATAACAACGTCCCTCCCAGGGAGAGTAAAACGCAAGCCTATATATATATATATATATATATATATATATACAAAGAACACTGATCTAAACTATTAAACTTTAGGCTGCATACGAACAAAAAGAAACAAAAATATTTAGATAAACCAGCACAACTAAGACATCCCATCCTTCCTGTCAAATATAATAATCCAAACTCTCAAGTCTTAAGATATATTAATTGGTAAACAGTGATAATGTAATTGGGGACGGTAAGGGAGGTAATTGGGGGCACGGGGTCCGAGAAGGAGGGGGTGGTGGTGGGGAACTATTCAAAAGCCCTAGGAACTGGCTCAGCCTGGGAGAAATCGGCGGAGGGCCCGTGCCTCCTCGGAATGAATACGTGAATATGGCCATGCACGAAAGCCAAGGAGAGAGAGAGAAGAAGCTTAAATACTCAAAAGAAGTAAAGGAGTTGGTGTTGGAGCGGAGGGAAGAGGCAAAAAGATCGTAACTCATGCAGCAACCATCGCTTTCCTTAGCCCGGGTTTTAGGAACTCGCTGGGGCTTAGCCACACCTTTTGTTATGGGCTCAAACCCGGATTTCTTAAAGTTTCAAAGAAGAGAAGGAGTTTGTCTTAGAGTGCAGGGAAGATGCAAAAAGATCACAAACTCATCCAGCATCCGTCCCTTTCCTTAGCCGGGGTTTTATGAACTAGCTAGGCTAGCTTAGCCAACTAGGGTGCAAAGACCTCATTTTAGGTTACAACATTTGCTGTTGGCTCGAATCCGGTTTTCATGAACTAGGCCTCAGGGTCCATTCTCATTCTCTTGCTTGCTTTAGTTTGCCGGATGGGGGTAGAGAGAGAGAGAGAGAGAGAGAGAGGAAGAGAGAGATTAGGGGTGGGGGGAGATTAGTTTAATAGAGGCCTGTCTAGGTTTGTCTCACATAGACCCGCCCCATTTTCCAAATCGAATCCTTCTAAACCCTATGAATGCTTATCTCAATTAGTTTATTCCATTGCTTCCAAAAGGCTTAGTAGACAATCATAACAAAACAATACGTGCTAACAGGGGGATTGGGATGCAAGCCTTTTGACCTAGAAGACTTCCCATGTTAAGAAGGGGGAGTGGGGAGTGGGGAAAAGAGAGAATGGTGAGTGGGGCATGAACCCTAATTGTAGAGATCCCCAAGTCATAATGGGTGTGCATTCCTCGAACCCACGAGCCTATGTTGATCCGCCTGCATTACCGGCATGTGGGCTTGTGGGAGGAAATGAGGGCCAGCACACGTGTGCATGGAAGCACATCATTCCTGTTGCAGTCCTCTTGGGTGTATTTTTTTAATTTCAGAGGGGTTGAATCAATCCAAAACACATGCTTCTCTTGCTCCCTTTCTTTCTTGCAATTATAATCTCCCACATGCTCTTACAGCCTTTTCTTTGGCTGGGGAGAACGCTGGATATTAAGCAATGATAATTAAACAGTTATCTCCACTTTGGTTGCAAGTAACGTCAAGGAAGCTAAACCAAATGTGATTGATTTTTCAAGTTGATCGGAAGAATAATGACACTGCAATACATGCACAATGTTCCACACCAATCTCAAAGTTGCATGGCTCTAACTTGTTCTTTCACGTAGGTGCACAAGAACAATACGATATCATACTATTGTTAGATGTATGTCCTAGAAGCCAATTTGGCTGACACATTGTTGATTCTAGGGACATAATTTTGTACTTGACTGTTTATTATTGAATAAATAAAAGGCATCTTTTCATTCATATTATTTATGTGTCTATGAATCGTCCAAGGAATTAATAAGATGATGATACATATTCTCAAGAGTTGAGAATTTGAGCCATGCATCATTGGTGATTAATTTCTAAATGCTCCTGATCAATGGATCATCACGAGGACGGTGATCGATCCGATCAGTGCACAGATCACTTTCCTTCTGGATGGACGAGACTTGAGTCCACAGTGTAGGGACACTGAAGTGATAGTGCAGGTGCTTGTTAGAGAACAAGGGTACTGAGCGTGACCAAGACAAGAAGTCACTTGGATGTCTATCCACTCGTCAGTGACTTGCTTGATGTTGCAGTAGTGTGACTGGTCTTTTGACCTGCGGTGCTTCGGCTACTCACAGTGAGGTTATTGTAGTTTGACTGCACACATACATGGTCTCTAGCCATATGGGTCCATGCAGTGTAGATTGGCTGCAGTAAGTTCACTGTAGGAGTAGGGTATGCACCTATAAGGAATCTATCGACCTTGATAGAAGAGGAGTGATCCTATGTGATTTGTTAGACTGAGTTCTAAGACCTTGGCCAGGGCAGTAATATAAAGTGGAGAAAGAGTTTTCCACTATCGAACTCGAGTCAAATAAATCTTGACATATGACAGACGATGGGGTTTGACGAGTTGTCCATGACTTCCGTCCTGTAGGGATCCACGATAGTAGGACTGTATCACATGTTAACTGCACCTAGAGGTTCATCATTCCATTCTGCTGGGTAGCCACTACATGCTGCTAGGTGTCACTGGTGGATGGTGGGACTCACAGGGATTATCTCGATGATCGATAAACCCTAATGAGTTGAGTTGGAATCGTTCCAACCCATTGAAAGGAGTTTTCAATGATATTGAGATAGAGATCACAATATATCTCACTACCAGTCAGAATAGAACCTATGGGGTCACACACACTAGAAGTATTGACCGATCCGATGGTTGAAATCGTGATTAGGAATCACAAGTAATCAATTTGATTGATAAGAAGTTGAAGAAGGAACAAAGGGAATTAATTAATTGGACTTAAACACAAATCCTACTTCGAGTAGGATTCCTAGAGTCCTAATTGGATTAGGACTGGAATCCTAGTTGGAGTAGGACTGGGATTCCTACTTAGAATAGGATTCCTACAATCCTAATGAGATTAGGAATTTTGAATTAAAATTGGATTCCTACTTGGAGTAGGATTCCTAGAAATCCTAATTGGATTAGGACTTCGGATTCAAATAGATTCCTAATTGGATTAGGACTAAAATTAAATACATCCTAATTGGATTAGGATTCCTTAAGTCTAAATTAATTATTAATCTAATGAATCAACATGACTCCTAATTGGATTAGGATTGAAAAGTTCAATTGAGTCATGGTTCATTCAAGTCCTAATTGGATTAGGACTAGCCTAGATTGGATCCAAATTGGTTCACCCTTGGGCTAAGCCTAATTGGATTAAGGCTAAACCACATTAGGGCCACCCAATCCTCATTAGATGAGGATTAGGGCAACATGAGAGGGAGGGGCTCACGCCCCTCCTCCTTGGATCTCTTGGTGCGGCAACAAGAGGGGCCGGCGCCCCTCTTGGTAATACATCAAGGGCTCCTAACTTGTAGGAGCCCTAGATGTTATAAAAGGAGGACTCTTGGGGGCTGACCTAATGGATATAGGAATCCCCCTCCTCTCCATCACGTGGCCACCCTCTCCCTCCCTTGGTTCAGCCGCCAGCAAGAAGAAGGAAAAAAGAAGTCATGGCGCCCTCCTCTTCCTCCTTTCCTCCTTCCAACGCAGGGAAAAGAAAGTAGGCTGCAGGGGCCTTGCTTCTTCCTCTTCTTCTTCCTTCTTCTTCCTCCTCTCAAGTATATTCATGAGTTGAAAGAAAGAGAGGAGATCAGCCATCAAAAGTTATCTCTGCAAGGAAGCTAGCACCCCGGTGAGATAGAAAGCTTGGATCGGATCCTGCTTCGTGTGGATACCCGTAGAGGCCGGACGTTTGAACGGCTTCAAGCGAACCCTCTTCCAAAAACTACGAATTCAGATTTGCGGTGATCATCTACCCGCGCAAGGTGAAGATTTGATCTTCCTAATAGTTTTAAAAGTTTTAATTCTTACCTAATTACGAAAGGTCTCGAAACAACGTTCATGCGATGAACGTTGATCCCGCACATGCCCCCCTTTCCGCTGCCATCTGATTTTTGTTTTGAAATATCAGCGGCATGGGCGGGTTCCCAACAGTGGTATCATAGCCTAGGCTTCGTAGATTAAGGTAAGAATTAAATATCTAAAGGCTAATTAGATCTAAAAATTGAATGATCATGCATGCTGAAAAATTCTGCATGCAGATTTTTCAGGGGTGCTGATTTTTGCATGCTGATTTTTATGTGATAAAATGATGATTCTAATTACATTGTTAATGGGATTACAAAGTTTAGAATCATGATTAGCATGATCAGCGACCTATGTCATGATACAATCAGTTAGTTTTCAGATCTGAAATTTATAATTGTTGCATACGGTGATGATCATAGGATTCAAACCCTTTTGGTATCAAATGTAATGACCTGCGATGTGATCTGCGATGTCATGTAATTTTTCAGATGCTTGCATGCATCTTATTTGATGTTTTGAGAGGCCTGCGTGCCTCCTAAAAGGAGATGTAATTTAATTTTATTTTTATTTTACATCTGGTTGTATTTCTGTGATGTGATGTACATCAACGATCAAGTTGAAGCAAAGGCATGAGATGAAAGGTGATCTAAGCGGTTGATGGCGATGGGATCAAGAGTTGATCAAGGATCGAATCAAGGAGGCTTGGAACCAATTCAAGAGTTGAAGACCACTTGATCGATTGATGTGCATGTGCTTGTAATACGACCTAATTAGAATCCATAATCATCACCTAGTTAAAGTTTAGCTTTAATTTGATGCTGCGATTATAACTGCCTGTGATGTGCCGTTTGCATGTGATGTAAATGCGAGTTGGGTAGATAGGTTTACATGTGATGTAGCAAACCCAATTGAGACCTAAATCAAAATCTCCTCAATCAAGTCGAGAGTGAACCGACATGAGCAAGTCATATTAGATTAATTGATCTAATTGGTGTCTAGGAAAGCATGAAAGGTGGTTACTTAATTAGGACCTTACTCTCTGAGTAAGGGGAGCCTCCCACCTGCTTACCTGGCCAATTGTTCGATTACCTCTTATGAAGGGCTCAAGTTGCAAACACTAAGACCTGATTAACCAATATTAAGTCAATAGGTCTTCCACTGTAGTAGAGCTGCTAAGGCCTTTCTGATGTTGATTTGTCTCGGCTGGACACAGTGGTCAAGTTGCATCGGGGGGCTGGACCTCTCTATAGACATGAGATGTTGTAGGATAAAGGTGGGGTTGGGCACCAATAACTGTTAGGTGAGGACCCAATGACGACTTTATTCCTACGGTTATACGGTGGGTCTGACTTAACTAAGAAATGGGACCAATAACTGTTAGGTGAGGTCTTCATGGCTTAGAGACCAAGTTACACTGCAACATGCTTGAGAAGCATTGTACAAGAGTTGTACACTCATCCATCTATGTGTCACCAATAACTGTTAGGTGAGGTGGCATGTAAATTGGTGGGACCGCAGTACCCACTAGAAACCCTAGTCGTGTGGGATTTCCGTTTTTCTACCAGGGGAGTGTGAGGAATTCGAGAAAATAGTGGGAGTCACATTTGTTCTAAAAGACCTTAGAACAGATTAGGATCAAGTACAAAAGTCTAACTAGAATCTTTACTCTCTGCAGATACAATGTCAGCTTCAAACCCTTTGACCCGTATTCTTGAGACCAACCGACTGACCGGAACCAATTACAAGGACTGGCTTAGAAATCTCAAAATTGTTTTGGACTGTGAGAAAATAGGCTATATACTCGATTCTGATATCCCCACACTACCAGCACGTCCTACTGATGTTCAGCGTGAGATGCATAAAAAGTGGTTGGATGATGACATTAGAGTAAAATGCTATATGATGGCATCCATGTCTAATGAACTCCAATGCCAGCATGAAAATATAAAGACTGCTAGGGAGATACTAGCACACCTGCAAGAGTTGTATGGTGAGCAGAGTCGCACAGCTCGTTTTGAAGTGTCCAAGAGACTTTTCAAAGCGAAGATGCGCGAAGGGCAGTCTGTCCATGATCACGGTCTGACCATGATCAAGGACCTAGAGGAGCTTGAAAAGCTCGGTATGGACATGCACAAGGAATTACAAGTGGATTTGATCCTACAGTCACTTCCTGATTCATTTGGTCAGTTTATAGTAAACTACCACATGAATAAGATTGAATGCACTAAGACTGAACTCATAAACATGTTGATAACTGCTGAGGGAGCCTTGAAAGGTTCAAGGGACAATGTCCTTGCTGCTGAGTTGACTTCTGGTTCCAAGAGAAAGTCTACTTGGAAGAAAAAGAAGCCTGCTAAGAAGTAGAAGAAAGACAAGAAGCCCAAGAAGGAAGTTCAAAAGAAAAAGGCTAACGACAAAGGAAAATGTTTCCACTGCAATGTCGAAGGCCACTGGAAGAGAAACTGTCCTTCATACCTCGAGAGCCTGAAGAACAAGAAAGGTGACATACCTTCAGAAGGTATAGACTTGCTCATATTTGAAACTAATCTAACGGTTTCTTCTACTTCTAGTTGGGTTATAGATTCTGGTTCTAGTGCTCATTTGTGCACTACCATACAGGGTCTAAAGGAAAGTAGAAGGCTGGCGGAAGGTGCGGTAACCCTTCGGGTTGGCAACGGGGCAAAAGTTGCTGCTGTGGCTGTGGGCACCTACCATCTGCGACTACCGTCTGGATTTAGTTTAATACTTAGAGACTGCTATTATGTACCTGCTGCTAGCAGAAATTTGATTTATGTCTCTTGTCTAGCACAGGAAGGTCATGTTTTTACATTTGACAAAGACTGCTGTTCTATTTATTTGAGAAATAAAATAGTCGCACGTGGTTTCATGATTGACAGTCTCTATCATTTACATATGGATGTATCTGTGAATGTTACCGAGCAAGATGTGAGTGCCAAAGGATCCAAAAGATCCAGAGATGAGATAAACCAAAGATATTTGTGGCACCTCAGACTTGGCCATATTGGAGAGGATAGGATGAACAAAATGGATAAAGATGGGCTTCTCGGCTCATTGACTTCCGAGTCATATCCAGTTTGCGAGTCCTGTCTTCAAGAAAAAATGGCTAGACTGCCCTTTGTAGGACATGGGGAGAGGACCACTGAAATACTTACCCTAGTACATACAGATGTATGTGGCCCATTCGATGTGCTAACCAGGGGACGTTATTCTTACTTCATTACCTTTACCGATGATTATTCACGGTATGGGTATGTGTATCTTATGAGACACAAGTCTGAATCTTTTGAAAAGTTCAAAGAGTTCAAGAATGAAGTAGAAAAACAAACTGGAAAACCTCTTAAGGCTCTTCGATCAGATCGAGGAGGAGAATACCTTAGTGGGAAATTCCGGGACTATCTCAAAGAAAACGGCATAGTCTCACAATGGACACCTCCGGGTACACCTCAACTCAATGGGGTGTCAGAGAGGAGGAATCGGACCCTATTGGATATGGTCAGGTCCATGATGAGCTTCACTGATTTACCTATGTTCCTTTGGGGAGATGCCTTACTCACAGCGATTTATTTATTGAATAGAGTTCCCTCTAAATCCGTTTCTACCACACCGTATGAGATATGGCATGGTAAGAAACCAAGTCTGGGTCATCTCAAGATTTGGGGATGTCCGGCCCACGTCAAGAGACTAAGGCGGACAAGTTAGAGGCTAGGACCATAAGTGCTCGTTTTATAGGATATCCTAAAGAGTCATTAGGATACAATTTTTACGTCTCAGAGGATCACAATGTGTTTGTGAGCCGTCATGCCATCTTCTTGGAAAATCAGTTTATCCTTGATAGAGGCAGTGGGAGGAAAATTGAGCTTGAAGAGAAAGTCTCTGAAAAGCAACGAGTCATGGATCCTATTGAACCCATTCATACAGAGCCAGTACACGATGTCCCTCGACCACCTCGTAGATCTAGTAGGGTCTCCCATCCTCCCGATAGATACTTAGGTATACTAGAAGAGGATACCGAGGAAATGTTCCTAGTGGGAGATAGGGATCACATACAGGATCCCAAAACCTACAACGAGGCGATATCTGATATCGATTCCGAGAAATGGCTGGAAGCTATGAAGTCAGAGTTAGACTCCATGCATTCCAACCAAGTCTGGACCTTAGTAGATCCACCAGAAGGTATTGTACCTATTGGATGCAAATGGATGTACAAAAGGAAGATAGGTTCGGATGGAGAGGTAGAGACCTATAAGGCAAGGCTTGTGGCGAAAGGGTATAGTCAGCGCGAAGGCATTGACTATCAGGAGACCTTTTCACCTATAGCCATGCTAAAATCCATCCGAACATTGCTTGCCATTGCAGCATTTCATGATTATGAAATCTGGCAGATGGATGTGAAAACTGTTTTCCTGAATGGATATCCTGATGAAGATATCTATATGGAACAGCCTTTGGGTTTCACTTCCAGTGATGGAGATCACAAGGTCTGCAAGCTGCAAAGGTCCATCTATGGACTAAAGCAAGCATCTCGGAGTTGGAACACTCGTTTCGATGACGCAATCAAAACGTTTGATTTCATCAAAAACGAAGAGGAACCGTGTGTTTACAAAAAGGTTAGTGGGAGTGCTGTCGTTTTTCTCGTACTGTACGTAGATGACATTCTCCTGATTGGGAATGATATTCCCATGCTAACCTCGGTCAAGGTCTGGTTGTCAAAAGAATTCTCCATGAAAGACCTTGGGGAAGCATCCTATATTTTGGGAATAAAGGTCTATAGAGATAGATCTAAAAGGATGCTTGGCCTGTCACAGAAAATGTACATAGAGGAGGTGCTGAAGAGGTTCAGCATGGAAAACTCCAAGAGGGGTCTCTTACCCCTAAGGCATGGAATTCATCTCTCCAAGAAGATGTGCCCCAACACATCTGAAGAGATTCAACGCATGAGCAAGATACCCTATGCATCGGCAATAGGAAGCCTCATGTATGCCATGCTGTGTACACGACCTGATATAGCTCTTGCTGTGAGTGTCACAAGCAGATATCAGTCGGATCCAGGCAAGAAGCACTGGATAGCTGTGAAAGAACAGTCTTAAGTACTTGAGAAGAACTAAAGATTTGTTCTTGGTCTTTGGGAGAAGATCAGAGTTGAAGGTAGAAGGATGCACACATATTGATGATAGAAAGTCTACATCAGAATATGTGCAATTGTGGTTCAGTAAATTGGAAGAGTTCCAAACAACCGATCATTATAGATTCTACCTTAGAAGCTGAATGTTAAGCCGTATCTAAGGGTGCAGTGGAAACCTTCTGATTAAAAGTTAATTGCAGAGTTAGGTGTAATGTCATTAGATGCCATAACACTTTACTGCGATAACATTGGCACCATAGCACTAGCTATGGAGCCATGGTCTCATCAGAAGTCCAAGCACATAGAGCGGCGCTTCCATTTCATACGCGACTATGATGTAGAGGTGCAGAGAGTAGACTCCGCGGATAACGTGGCAGACCCGTTCACTAAGCAGCTGAGTCAGCAGAAGACTGAAGCCCACCTTGAGAAGATGGGCCTAAGATATATGACCAATTGGCTTTAGTGCAAGTGGGAGATTGTTAGATGTATGCCCTAGAAGCCAATTTGGCTGACACATTGTTGATTCTAGGGACATAATTTTGTACTTGACTGTTTATTATTGAATAAATAAAAGGCATCTTTTCATTCATATTATTTATGTGTCTATGAATCGTCCAAGGAATTAATAAGATGATGATACATATTCTCAAGAGTTGAGAATTTGAGCCATGTATCATTGGTGATTAATTTCTAAATGCTCCTGATCAATGGATCATCACGAGGACGGTGATCGATCCGATCAGTGCACAGATCACTTTCCTTCTGGATGGACGAGACTTGAGTCCACAGTGTAGGGACACTGAAGTGATAGTGCAGGTGCTTGTTAGAGAACAAGGGTACTGAGCGTGACCAAGACAAGAAGTCACTTGGATGTCTATCCACTCGTCAGTGACTTGCTTGATGTTGCAGTAGTGTGACTGGTCCTTTGACCTGCGGTGCTTCGGCTACTCACAGTGAGGTTATTGTAGTTTGACTGCACACATACATGGTCTCTAGCCATATGGGTCCATGCAGTGTAGATTGGCTGCAGTAAGTTCACTGTAGGAGTAGGGTATGCACCTATAAGGAATCTATCGACCTTGATAGAAGAGGAGTGATCCTATGTGATTTGTTAGACTGAGTTCTAAGACCTTGGCCAGGGCAGTAATATAAAGTGGAGAAAGAGTTTTCCACTATCGAACTCGAGTCAAATAAATCTTGACATATGACAGACGATGGGGTTTGACGAGTTGTCCATGACTTCCGTCCTGTTGGGATCCACGATAGTAGGACTGTATCACATGTTAACTGCACCTAGAGGTTCATCATTCCATTCTGCTGGGTAGCCACTACATGCTGCTAGGTGTCACTGGTGGATGGTGGGACTCACAGGGATTATCTCGATGATCGATAAACCCTAATGAGTTGAGTTGGAATCGTTCCAACCCATTGAAAGGAGTTTTCAATGATATTGAGATAGAGATCACAATATATCTCACTACCAGTCAGAATAGAACCTATGGGGTCACACACACTAGAAGTATTGACCGATCCGATGGTTGAAATCGTGATTAGGAATCACAAGTAATCAATTTGATTGATAAGAAGTTGAAGAAGGAACAAAGGGAATTAATTAATTGGACTTAAACACAAATCCTACTTCGAGTAGGATTCCTAGAGTCCTAATTGGATTAGGACTGGGAATCCTAGTTGGAGTAGGACTGGGATTCCTACTTAGAATAGGATTCCTACAATCCTAATGAGATTAGGAATTTTGAATTAAAATTGGATTCCTACTTGGAGTAGGATTCCTAGAAATCCTAATTGGATTAGGACTTCGGATTCAAATAGAGTCCTAATTGGATTAGGACTAAAATTAAATACATCCTAATTGGATTAGGATTCCTTAAGTCTAAATTAATTATTAATCTAATGAATCAACATGACTCCTAATTGGATTAGGATTGAAGAGTTCAATTGAGTCATGGTTCATTCAAGTCCTAATTGGATTAGGACTAGCCTAGATTGGATCCAAATTGGTTCACCCTTGGGCTAAGCCTAATTGGATTAAGGCTAAACCACATTAGGGCCACCCAATCCTCATTAGATGAGGATTAGGGCAACATGAGAGGGAGGGGCTCACGCCCCTCCTCCTTGGATCTCTTGGTGCGGCAACAAGAGGGGCCGGCGCCCCTCTTGGTAATACATCAAGGGCTCCTAACTTGTAGGAGCCCTAGATGTTATAAAAGGAGGACTCTTGGGGGCTGACCTAATGGATATAGGAATCCCCCTCCTCTCCATCACGTGGCCACCCTCTCCCTCCCTTGGTTCAGCCGCCAGCAAGAAGAAGGGAAAAAGAAGCCATGGCGCCCTCCTCTTCCTCCTTTCCTCCTTCCAACGCAGGGAAAAGAAAGTAGGCTGCAGGGGCCTTGCTTCTTCCTCTTCTTCTTCCTTCTTCTTCCTCCTCTCAAGTATATTCATGAGTTGAAAGAAAGAGAGGAGATCAGCCATCAAAAGTTATCTCTGCAAGGAAGCTAGCACCCCGGTGAGATAGAAAGCTTGGATCGGATCCTGCTTCGTGTGGATACCCGTAGAGGCCGGACGTTTGAACGGCTTCAAGCGAACCCTCTTCCAAAAACCACGAATTCAGATTTGCGGTGATCATCTACCCGCGCAAGGTGAAGATTTGATCTTCCTAATAGTTTTAAAAGTTTTAATTCTTACCTAATTACGAAGGGTCTCGAAACAACGTTCATGCGATGAACGTTGATCCCGCACATGCCCCCCTTTCCGCTGCCATCTGATTTTTGTTTTGAAATATCAGCGGCATGGGCGGGTTCCCAACAACTATATACAATGCATATAGGTGCTGCACCAGCTTCCTTAGCATCTCTTAGAAACTATATAAAGATGCCATTAGGTAATATGATACATAATGTGAGGTCCAATAGTCCCACATCGGAAAAACTCGTTCCAGAGCCTGGGCATATGAGGCGGGTGTCTACTAATCCTGCAGACGCGTTTTGGGTGGAAAACAAAACCGGGGAGGGGTGAAGGACGCTTGCGTGAAGCTCCGGAACCGGACAATATCTAACAGGGGAGCCCCGCGGTCCCTCCTCATGTGGCCCCCACGTGGGCACTGGGTGCCTCACGTGCCCCGCGCAGGCAGAGGCGTGACATTTGGTATCAGAGCCGAGGACGGCTTTTGTCCGATGGTGGGAAGGGTGTGAGGCCCAATAGTCCCACATCGGAAAGACTCGTTCCAGAGCCTGGGCATATGAGGCGGGTGTCTCTTAATCCTGCAGACGCGTTTTGGGTGGAAAACAAAATCGGAGAGGGGTGAAGGACGCTTGCGTGAAGCTCCGGAACCGGACAATATCTGACAGGGGAGCCCCGTGGTCCCTCCTCATGTGGCCCCCACGTGGGCACTGGGTGCCTCACGTGCCCCGCGCAGGCAGAGGCGTGACATTTGGTATCAGAGCCGAGGACGGCTCTTGTCCGATGGTGGGAAGGGTGTGAGGCCCAATAGTCTTATATCGGAAAGACTCGTTCTAGAGCCTGGGCATATGAGGCGGGTGTCTCCTAATCCTGCAGACGCATTTTGGGTGGAAAACAAAACTGGAGAGGGGTGAAGGACGCTTGCGTGAAGCTCCGGAACCGGACAATACTGGCAGGGGAGCCCCGCGGTCCCTCCTCATGTGGCCCCCATGTGGGCATTGGGTGCCTCACGTGCCCCACGCAGGCGGAGGCGTGACATTTGGTATCAGAGCCGAGGACGGCTCTTGTCCGATGGTGGGAAGGGTGTGAGGCCCAATAGTCCCACATCGGAAAGACTCGTTCATGAGCCTGGGCATATGAGGCGGATGTCTCCTAATCCTGCAGACGCGTTTTGGGTGGAAAACAAAACCGGGGAGGGGTGAAGGATGCTTGCGTGAAGCTTCGGAACCGGATAATATCTGGCAGGGGAGCCCCGCGGTCCCTCCTCATGTGGGCCCCACGTGGGCACTGGGTGCCTCACGTGCCCCGCACAGGCGGAGGCGTGACATTTGGTATCAGAGCCGAGGACGGCTCTTGTCCGATGGTGGGAAGGGTGTGAGGCCCAATAGTCCCACATCGGAAAGACTCGTTCCAGAGCCTAAGCATATGAGGCGGGTGTCTCCAAATCCTGCAGACGCGTTTTGGGTGGAAAACAAAACCGGAGAGGGGTGAAGGATGCTTGCGTGAAGCCCCAGAACCGAACAATATCTGGCAGGGGAGCTCCGTGTTCTCCCCTCATGTGGCCCCCACGTGGGCACTAGGTGCCTCACGTGCCTCGTAGAGGCGGGGGCGTGACATTGGTGTGAGGCCCAATAGTCCCACATTGAAAAGACTCGTTCAAGAGCCTGGGCATATAAGGCGGGTGTCTCCAAATCCTGCAGACGCGTTTTGGATGGAAAACAAAACCGGGGAGGGGTGAAGGATGCTTGCGTGAAGCCCCAGAACCGGACAATATCTGGCAGGGAAGCCCCGTATTCTCCCCTCATGTGGCCCCCACGTGGGCACTAGGTGCCTCACGTGCCTCGCAGAGGCGGGGGCGTGACATTTGGTATCAGAGCCGAGGACGACTCTTGTCCGATGGTGAGAAGGGTGTGAAGCCCAATAGTCCCACATTGGAAAGACTCGTTCTAGAGCCTGGGCATATGAGGCGGGTGTCTCCTAATCCTGCAGACGCGTTTTGGGTGGAAAACAAAACCGGGGAGGGGAGGTGACATTTAGTGGTATCAGAGCAATAGGTTTAATCAAGAGTAAAAAAAAAAATAGTAAGGGAAATGGGTAGTTAATCCTCGTTCAATTAAATTCGGCATATTCAAAAGAAAGAAAATTAATTAATTGAATTATGCTAATATTTTTGATAGGTGAAAATGAGGAATAGAGAGGAGGAAGTCTTGGCAAATATTGCAGCTCGGAGGAGAGGAGCAAGAGGGAGAGGACTTGCCAGGCAGCTAGCTGAGCAAACTCCGAACCCAGCTGCCACCTAGGCCGATTTTGCCAGAGCAAGTCAGATGATGACTCAGCTCCTTCAAATGCAGCAGGAGATGCAACAACAGATGCAGCAGCAGATACAGCAGCAGATGCAGATGCAGCAGCAGGTGCAGACCACTGCCCGACCTGCACAGTCCATTGAGTCCTACTATGAGCGATTCCGTAGGCTCAACCCACCTATGTTTGATGGTGGAGCTGACCCTCTGGTTGCTGAGACCTGGATTCGGGAGGTAGAGAAGATGTTCAAAGCCTTGCAATATCCCGAAGAAGTGAAGGTCAGATTGGCTATCTCTATGCTAAAAGGGAATGTAGAGTTCTGGTGGACGGCCATTGAAGCCGCACTCGAGGGTGAGGATGAGCTACCGACATGGGAGGAATTCAAGAAGATGTTTTATGACCAGTATTTTTCTGAGTCAGTCAGAATATCTAAAGAAAATGAATTTTTATCTCTGAGGCAGACAGATGATATGACTGTGCTAGAATATGCCAACAAATTTACTAAGCTGGGTCGGTTCTGCCCTCAGATGATAGAGATTAAGAGAAGCAAGGCTAAAAGATTTGAGCAAGGCTTGAGGGATAAAATTCGATCTCGATTGTCAGTTCTGATTTTTACCAGCTACGGAGAGGCCCTGGAGAGAGCACTGAAGGTAGAAGCAGATCTAAAGAAATCAGGGAAGGAAAGAGGTGAGCAGAAAAGGGCTGAGACGTCAAGAAATCTGATGAACCGACCAAGAAACTTTGAAGGCCCTCCTAACAAGAAGAAGAAATTTAAGGCTTGTTATTACTGTGACAAAATGCATTCTGGTCCTTGCTTGAAGAGGATGGGAGCCTGTTTTATATGTGGGCAGCCAGGACACATAGCCAGAGATTGCCCGAACAAAAAGAAGGTTGAGTCTGGACCTTCTAGACCAACTGATCAGATGCAGAGAGGAGCTGCACGGGTGTACGCACTGACACGACAGGATGCTAGTGCCAGTGACAGAGTTGTGGCAGGTATGATTCCCATCAACTCTGTTGATTCTTTAATACTATTTGATTCTGGCGCTACACATTCCTTTATATCCTCCAAGTTCTCTGCATCCTTGCATCTTATGCCTGATAAGTTAGATGAGCCTTTACTTGTTGCTACCCCTCTGAAGAAGACAGTAGTGGTGGATTCTGTTCATAAAAACTGCATAATTCAGATAGAGGACAGAAAATTATTGGTTAACTTAGTACTGTTAGACATGTATGATTTTGATGTCATCTTTGGTATGAATTGGCTGTCTAAATATCATGCTCACATTGATTGCTTTGGCAAGAGGGTAGTGTTTCAGATACCTGGTGAACAGGAAATCTTCTATCAGGGTGATGCACCCACTATGAATCCCTCTTTGCACATTATCTCTGCAATGAGTGCAAGGAAGGCCCTCAGAAAAGGGTGTCAGGCCTACCTAGCTTGTGTGGTAGACACTACAAAAGAAACAAGGCTAGAGGATATCCCTGTTGTGAGAGAGTATCTAGAAGTATTCCCTGATGATCTACCTGGATTACCTCCTGATCGGGAGATTGATTTTCGGATCGATCTCTTACCGGGTGTTGGGCCTATCTCGAAGGCTCCTTATCGGATGGCCCCGGCAGAGCTGAGAGAGTTGAAGGTTCAGCTGCAGGAACTTCTAGAGAAGAAATTCATCCGCCCGAGTGTTTCACCATGAGGAGCTCCTTTACTATTTGTCAAGCAGAAGGATGGAAGTATGCGGCTGTGTATTGATTACCGGGAGTTGAACAAGGTGACAGTGAAGAACAAATCTCCTCTGCCCCGGATTGATGATTTATTTGATCAGCTATAAGGTGCCCAGGTCTTCTCCAAGATAGATCTGCGATCTGAGTATCATCAATTGAAAATCCTAGCAGATGATGTGCCGAAGACTGCATTTCGAACCAGGTATGGGCACTATGAATTTTTAGTTATGCCATTTGGACTAACCAATGCGCCAGCTGTTTTTATGGATCTGATGAACAGGGTCTTTAAGCAGTATTTGGATCAGTTTGTTATTGTTTTCATTGATGATATACTGATCTATTCTAAGAGCAAAGAAGAACATGAAGATCACTTGAGAGTGGTATTACAGATTCTTCAGAAGAATAGATTATATGCCAAACTGAGCAAATGTGATTTCTGGCTGGATAGTATTGCATTTCTTGGTCATGTAATCTCTAAAGAAGGGGTATCAGTGGACCCAAAGAAAATAGAAGCAGTGGTAGATTGGCCTCGTCCTACTAATGTCACTGAAATCAGAAGCTTCTTTGGTTTGGCTGGTTATTATAGAAGATTTGTGGAAGGATTCTCTCGGATCCCTACTCCTTTGACTCGTTTAACCCAGAAACAAGCAAAGTTTGTATGGAGTGAAGATTGTGAGCAAAGTTTTCAAGAGCTAAAGCAAAGGCTGGTATCTGCTCCTATTCTTACTTTGCTAACCAGTACTGGGAGTTTCATCATCTATAGTGATGCCTCCAAGAAAGGATTGGGCTGTGTACTAATGCAGAATGATATGATAAAGTAGTAGCCTATGCCTCTAGACAGATGAAGCCCCAAAACCGGACAATATCTGGTAGGGGAGCCCTGTGTTCCCCCCTCATGTGGCCCCCACGTGGGCACTAGGTGCCTCACGTGCCTCGCAGAGGCGGGGGCGTGACATTTGGTATCAGAGCTGAGGACGGTTCTTGTCCGATGGTGGGAAGGATGTGAGGCCCAATAGTCCCACATCGGAAAGACTCGTTCCAGAGCCTGGGCATATGAGGCGGGTGTCTCCTAATCTTGCAGACGCATTTTGGGTGGAAAACAAAACCGGGGAGGGGTGAAGGACGCTTGCGTGAAGCTCCAGAACTGGATAATATCTGGCAGGGGAGCCCCGCGGTCCCTCCTCATGTGGCCCCCACGTGGGCACTGGGTGCCTCACGTGCCCCGCGCAGGCGGAGGCGTGACACATAAGCTATGCAAGGGGATCTGGATTTGTTTGTATGTTCCGCGTTATTTAGTTGCACGATTCTTGGAAAATGTTGATTGTTTGTAATTTAAGTATTAGAGACGGCTATAAAGGGGGTGGAAAAATACGGGATAAAAGTCCCTCAAAGCGGATTGGGGTAGTTGTGTTGGAGACATTTAGGAGGTCTTAAACCCCTCAGAGTGGATTATTATATCTTGGAGGAGTAAAGAAAAAAGACGGGATAAAAGTCCCATCAACATTTCATTAAGTCCATGAAATGTCAAAAGATACAGAGACAGAAAAGGAGCAATTAAATAGAAAAGCACATTTTCTGAGGGTGATGTCTTTGCATGGATTGTTTTTTACGACCAAACGGAGCCTAAAGCTTCCATAATCTTGAAATTCATTCAATTAAAAGGCCCACCATTCTAGCTTCAAATTCTGAAAATTCGAGAATTTCTCTCCTTCCCTTGCTTTGTAAAAGAACATCTCAAGAGAACATATGAAGCAGTTTCCGGAGTCTGATTAAGACACAAGATTGTGGACAAGTCCAATTCATTTTCTTTAAATTGTCAGTTGTTAAGATCTTACTTTTAGTTGCCTATCAGCTCCCTGTCAGATAATCCACCAAAATTTGAAAATATATAAAAAGAATTAATAGAAAAAACCTGACTAGCCATTTTGCCTTGTCTGAAGAATCTGAAGGTACAGCAGACTGTAACACATGATTAAGCTCATTAAACTCCATCAAATCCTGTTACGACAGGAAGGAAGAATAACGAAACAAGAAGAAAAATAAAAAAAAATAACAGCACATAATATTTATATGGTTCAGCCTATTGATCTACATTCACGAGTAGAGAAAACTGAATATTACAAAGTAAAAGTTTTCCACCCAAATCCTTGCCCTCAATCTATTCGAACTTTAAAATATTCAATTGTTGTCTTCTTTTAGGGTTACTGAAGATATATACAATAGAATAAGCCAATTAGAACTCGAACTAGTATTCTAAAATAATTAGGTTAGTCCGGCCTACTGGGGCTCCACCCCAGCACCCCGGCCATCTAATTATATGACCCATACAAAATAAGGATAACAACTCGAGAGGACCTTTTCCCCTCTGCTACAAGTGTAGTGGCTTGAGATGACCTTTTTCGCTCCGCTTCACTAGCTCCACTCCGGGAAAAAAGTCCCTATTTAGCTCTTTGGAGCTTATAAACTCAAGATCATGTACCTATCAAATCCTATAGCTGTAAATTTCTCTCAAAATCCAAATTCCAATCGGCAAGACCATGGAAGAAGAACCAAAAACAAACGCCACTAAAATATCCTGATCGGTAACCTTCTCAATTAGATTTAGAAATAAATCCTGTAGAGAAAATTCATCCAACCGTCTATCCTTCCAAAACCTGATAGTCCTGCCATTACCCTGTAAAAAAGAAATATAACAAAGAAAACTATATTTTGCAATAATAGCACCTTTTCCAACACATTGAGAACCTTGAGTCTGAGAATTCCAACTTTGAGTAACAAGTTCTGGTATCACAATCCAACACGTACAAAGGCTTGGTGCCATGCTATGGCAAATGTTGTAGCTAAGGTTGTCTAGTTGTGAGACTTGATAAATCTTGCATTCCTCTATCACCACATTGGCACTTTTTAGGTGATAGTTAAAGTGCCATTCAACGTGTTAATATCAAAGTTTTGCATAAGCAAACAAAACATAGATTTCTCACTAATTTGTTCCCCATTTTAACGAGGTTTCACATACAGTTGTGGGATCTTGTTTTCTCATTCACAAATTCTCAAATGTTGTCTATAATCAATCAAGATTTAGACAAGTGGGATTGGTTGTACGGATAAAAGTTGCATATGAATGCATGCAATTCTCTTGAGGCCTTGACTGGAGTAGGAGGAAGAGGAGGCCATGCCTATATTTCATGACTTGATAATCTAGGAGGATCACCAGATCTACTATGACACTTCATAGAGGTTCAGACAATGTTTTGGGACAAGATCTGCAATATCTAAAGTCAGTTTGTACACCAAAGCTTTTAAAGGGCATAATTATTATATAGGATGCCCATTTTCAGTATTTTTTTTGACATTGGATAACTTTTTGAAATTCATACTCATCAAGGGCAGAATGATATTCCTAATCTAAAACTATTTAGTGCTCTGTAGTGCCTAGTCAAACTGGACTTATTATTTATAGTAAAGCTGACTAGAGCATAACTCATAATTAATGAAAAAATTGATGATATAACAAAAGACAAACTTGATATAGAAACCAAGATCCAACCTCCAGACATTTTCAGTGATATTTGTATTATTATTTTTTGAAAAATTTCAACCGTTTGAAAAAAAGTAAATAAAGCAAAACCTATGTTCCACCTTACTACAAAAAAGCTCATGTTGGTACATTGTTTCTTTTATTTTGAAAGAGATTCAAGGGGATTGAAAGAAGCAAATCTTTCTCTATTTGGTTCAATTGAAAGTTGCCAGCTAGCGCTACCATGAGTAGAATGTGCAACAAAGAAAGGGGATAAAAGACGGACACACTAGGTGGAGCCAAACTCATGGGTGGAGACACACCTCCTTTGAGTTTGTATTATAAAAACTAGCATGTGCACATGCAATGCATGTAACTATGCATATAAAAGATATAGGAGAGCAATGGTTGGCGATTGATGGTCTTTAATTATGATTTTAAAGAATAGAAAAATTTTAGTAGAGTCGAACTTGGTGGAGTAATTGAACACCAAAATTTGTATTGCAATAAGAGATAAAGATATGCATTCCTCTATGGTTTATAGGCAACAAGACAGCCAAAAATGTACCAGTTCACGTTGGGCTTAAGCCTGAATATCGATATATCTCATTTCATCTAATCTTCTCCCATGGCTAATGCTTACCTGTCTATAGCATTGCCCATAGTTAAATATTGAGAACATCAAGAGATTAGACCTATGGTTTGTCTATAAATTTGATGTTGGTTGATTTTAGATCCTATATCTATCATGTTCTATTTTAATGGGGTAGAAACCAAAACTTCTTATGTGTCATTGTTGGTGAAATTAGGAGGCTAGGGTTCATCACCAACCCAAAGATCTATAAAACCAAATCCCAGCCTTATACAAGACCTCAATAATTTTAAGCACCCGTTTTCAAAGAGGAGAATCTACAACTAGGTTAAATAAAATCGAGAGAACCAAGTTACAAGTTTATCTCTACAGGTAAAATTCAGCTTAACTTAACTAAGTCTTAAATCCAAACTAGTTAGGGTCACCTACATGAATCCTTTTCCCCCATCTACATAGTTTAAAGCCTATACGTTAATGTTAAGATATCAAGTACTCCTTATTGTTTCATTCTATATAATTTTTGATCTACCTCTACTCATTTTCATTCCTTCTACATATATCAAATCGCCCCTTCATACTGATGCATCTCTCAGCCTATCTTTCACATATACAAACAATTTAAGTTGTCAGTTCTCAATTTATCCTCAATTGATTCTACCTCCATATTTTTAAGAATGACTTCAATTTTATTGTATCTTTTATTGTATTAACATACATTCATCTCAGTATTCTCATCTTGGTCATACTCATCTTGTGCGCATACTATTTTCTAGCTTTCCAATATTCTGTAAAATAAAGCATAGCTGATCATTTGGTCATCCTATAAGATTTTTTTCTTCAAATTAGCAAGTATCACATGATATCACATATATATTATCTTCCATTTTATCCAATTTGCTTTAATCTTGTGGATATTATTCTCTTAAATCTTTCCTTTCTTTTGAATATCCAACATAAATAATGAAAGTAATCACTCTTAGAAACTTTATAATCCTTAATTGTTATTTCACCTTCATTTTTATTTCTCATTTTAATAAACTATGTTACTTGTATTCTATCTTGGTCTTACTTAATCTAAAACTCTCAAGCAAACCATCAGTCTATTCCCTTGATCCATCAAGCAAACCATCAGTTTAGCTCCATAGGTCGCCATATAAAATTCCTTCACTTAAGTATGTTGAAGGTATTTACTTAGTTTACAACTATAGTAACATGATTTGAAATGGCTAGCTAGAATGTATTATTTGGGTTCTTTGATCCTATCTAAGTACCTAAAATCTTTCCGACGATTAACCGATGTGGAACTAAACATACACCCACACGGGTTCTCACATACTCCCCCCATTCAAGTCCTGGCGTCCTCGCTAGGTTAAGGGTTCAAATCTATTTCTTGATTTATGTGCATCATTCTTGCGCAGGAGCCATGTTAATCTTCTCTATATCGTTCCAATTTTATCGGTTTGGGTGAATTCCTGGGTTATTACACTTTATTTAAGATGCTCACATATGGTGTCTATTTGATTAAGGGTACGGTACTTACTAACCTAAACTTTTGAAAAATTTATAGCAAATATAAGCTTCATATTAAGGTTTGCATTTCCAAAATTCCCTGAGGACTCAACAGCCGACATCAAGACCATGTTTGGATTACTTTATAATTGTTAGCAAGTTGGGAGATTATTATGGTGTTTATTCACTTAGTCTTCTCAATGGTGAGGTTGTCGGCCATGGCAAGTTGATCTCCTACTTGACATTTGTCTTTTGGTGTTAATAGTAAGGGTGCATGTGGTAGTCATGATGTTACCTAAACATGCAACAAAGAATTTTAGATGAAGGCTGGTCCGGTTTCAAAAGAAAGTTTTTTCTCTGCTAAGATACCATCCTCACGCTCTCTTGTTTTCTTTTTTTTTTTATGTTAAGGTACTGCTTCTGCTTTGAGCGTTCCGAAGTTTGACCGGTCTCTAGCGTGAAAAAGTTAGGGGTCACGTGACATTGTAGTTTCTTTGCCTTTCCAAGCGGAGAAAAGGACAAAAGTTATGGCTCGTCAATGTTGCGAATAAAGCTGAGATTCTGAGCTGGGGTTTGCATGAAAGATTTGGTTATAAGAAAGGCTCCTTTCTGCCTTGTCTCACATGGAATCCATTCTTAAATTCTATATTCTACATGAAGCTTACTAAAGTATTATCCCAAGAAGGGGGTCTTAAGTAAACTTCAATCCAATTGATATGAACATGTTGCCAAGGTCTAACCTGTAACTTCTATGGAACTATTTAACACCTTTTTATTCAGTGCATATGGGAGAGATGAAAGGAAATTGCATTGATGTAACTATTTACACTTTTTTTATTGAGTAATTGCTCTTGTTGGGCTAGTAGAAGACAGCTTAACCTGACATGGTCTCAACTCTGGCAGTATTGGAATGGATCACCAGCTAGAGGCCCTAAATGACCTGGAGATTCCCCCCTGCAACATCATTTGAACTATGTCTTAATGCACCAATAAACGTCATCCATCACATGCATCAACCATATGATACTGGCGAACCACCATATCATCCGGCATGGATCAAACCAGCTCCCTTATGTATAAGCTGTAAGCTAAAATGTCTACTGTTATGACACTAGCTTCCTGGATTGGAAGGCATTGCTTACATTTCCACTCTCATCCGTAGACTATCATTTTTTGGACAGATATGCCGCTATGTTTAGAATTTTGCCCTCTCATCGATTAAAAGAAATGGACCAATCAAAGGTGAAATCATACTTACCAAATTATTTCATAAAAATGTTTCGAGAAAAAAATATATCTAGACAAGCAATAAGCTGAACTTATGCATGTTTAAGCTATGGAGACGGGAAAACATCCAGTGCAAGAAACATTTTTTTTTTTCCTTTTAATATTTTTCTTGAAAAAACTAATGTCAAACGACAAATATGCATCCATTTTTGATGATACAGCTCCTCTGTATGACCAACTAAAGCCATATCAGCCACCACAATAAAAAAAAAAAATTACCTCTACATGCAAAGCCGTGTATCGAACCCATGAGAAGTCCCCTCAGTTCAATTTTACTAACTGGTAACTTCCACTTAGTCCCTTGTCTGTTGATATCGCTTGAATTTTCTGCAGCAAAATACACATTCGGACCCTCATTTTCGTTGGTACCTCTACCATCCAAGCGCCAAAACCTCTCGTGTCAGATATAGCTCCAGCCTCTATGGCTGATCCATGAATTATTGATAACATTAGTAACCTACCACAACCAGAGGAGGCAAGTTGTAACAATAAAAAGGGAGTTTTTAAAAGCATTGAAATTGGTTGGATATATAGTTCTCTGTCTGAGGAATGTTTTACAGTGTCAATCTTATTGTATGTCGGAGTAGAAAATCTGAAGCCTAGATCAGAAATTTCAGGGCCTGTTTGATACAGTCGTCGTTTTTGTGTTTTTCTTTCCCTACGAATTAGCGAAGTACCACATGGTGTTTGATGTTGGAGACAGCAGTTGCACTAAACTTCTTCCATTCCTTGCTTTTATCTTCGCTTTCTTGAAAGCCATAAAATTTTTCAACCAAAATTAAGTACTTAAATTTATACAGACAATTTAAAACATAAAAACATTTTGGGATACATGTTTGTCTAGTCTAGTTCAATTTTCTTCTTGAATTCTTGAAAACAAAACCAGAAAACAAAAGCAAAATACAAAACAAGACCTAAACTTTTTTCTGATTAGTATCGCTTTCTGGAGAGGAACCACTGTTTCGGACATATGGCCTGTGGACTGTCCCTTTACCACCTTAACAATAACTGGAAAAATTAACATAGAATCGCTTTCTGGATAGGAACCACTGTTTCGGACATATGGCCTGTGGACTGTCCCTTTACCACCTTAACCACTGTTTCTTACAATATTGATCACTTTGAGATTCATTGTCACTGTCACAAAAGTTACGAAATAATTAATTTCCTAAAATTAACCTGAATAGATATTATTTGAACAAATATTTAAGAGAGCCTAGTGTACATAAAACACAAATTGAGACCCCTAAGCTTGTACACATTTTGGAAGCAGAAGTCCAGAGTTCTGCAACTATCACTAGAAAGAGAAGAAAGCCATTCTTGAATGCAATTCACAAGATTGACAGCAACACTGAAAATTTTGTGTTTAAAAGTCAACGGAATAAGTTAAGCCAAGACGAATGTAGTGTGAATCCTCTCACCTCAGAAGACCATAGCAGGTCATCTGCTTTACGAGGAATTATGTGGAAATGAGCCTGCAATTAATATATATTACATGAGATGCATCAAATAGATGAAAGATTTACTAAATATGTCATGCAAACTGAATTTGATGATATAACATACATGAAATATTACTTGTCCTGTAGCTAATCCGTTGTTGATTGGCAAATTGAAAGAATCTGCAAAATCACGCAACCAATTGAAGAAAAACCGAACTTTGAAAAACAAGCAATTGTTTGATATAAAAAAGAATTTAATTCAGGACAGTCCATAGTCCATACAGTTTTCCCTTTTAATTTAACCAATTTCCTAAGCAAATGGATTTAGGAGAGGCATTATGGTGTTCCTAAGATTTTGAAGAACTTGTTCAACCAAAGCTGGGGTGCTGCATCTCACTACCACTTCTACATGATTTCTAAAGTTTTCATTAAGGATAGTTGGTCTACAATCTACATATAGTGTCATTTAAATAAGATCGCATAGAAGAACAAGAGTGACAAGAACAACCAATAATCTAATTCAATGCGAAGAAAAAGAAATAGCCAAATAGAAGAAATTTTGTCCCTTGAGAGTTAAAACAAACAATCTCAGAGAAGAGATGGAAGAAACATAGCTTACGAGCCTATAAAATATAAAATAAAAAATTTATCCGGTAGGGAAACCAAATAACAACTTAATATAAAATAGTGAAAATGTTAGAAGGAGACCGAAAGAGGGGATCAAGAGACCTCAAAACACCTGGTTGTTGTCCAAAAAAATTATTAGGGCTTGTGGCTTCGTCAGGCTTATAACAAGAGATCTGATGGTTATGGAGCTTAGCTCTCTCAGAAGTCATAATAAAGAAGAAAAGTTGCAAGGATTCTGGTAAGATCTAAAGTGGTCCAGATTGCTCGATGAGCGAAACCACATTATGCACCAAGCAAGCCAGGTGGACATCAGTCCCTATCTTCCTAGGCTCTAAGTTCATCAATACTTGGAAAATCTTGTGTAACCTTCAAAAGAAAAGGTCAATACTGAAATTTAATGGTCTTTCCAATACTGGCCAGCATGATTGAATATCCAAATTCCAGAAAATTTCAACAAGATATTGACAGTATTGTAATTTAGGAAATACAAGTCACATGCAATTCTAGATATTGGGTAATAATGAGCTGATATACCATAATATATATAATCAGTCTCCAGTTGACGCTACTGCACCTGTATTGTCATGATACAACGAAACAAAGTAGCAAAGGCGAACTAGTTGCAGGCATGCAATAAAAGTACACTAATGAGAGCAGAAGTTTTAGGATACAAAGTACATATCATGTACAAACTAAGAGAGTAAAACCATAGTTGTTATGGGTGGTAGATGGGCCTTCAAAAGCTTAGCTGACCCTCAAGCCTCGCCTGTCTGAGAAAGCACAATAGTCACACGGGCATACAAGTGTCCGTCTGTCCGTTTCTCTCTTTTTGTATGGTAAGTATATATTTATGTATACAAGCAATCTTTCTTTTATTTGGTCCAATATGACCTCGTTCATTAGCACCCATTGTACCAAGCTGGATTACAAGGACAAATCATTACATTAGAAAAAGAACAATAATTTTAAGTTCTGAGCAACTGATACCCATAGGTCTTCACTCAAAACAATAGATCTGAAACCCAAACTCCAACAAGTCAGACAACCAAAGATGCTTGAAAATATCCACTATTCAATGAAAAATATGTTATTACTCCCTTTCTTTTATAAGTTTACAGAAAATTCTAAAAGGCATAGTATAGGCTGAAGCACTCTTAATTGTTAACAAGGATTTATGTAAAATTTTCAGTTTCTATTACTTAAGGAATGTTAAAATGTTATTAACAAAAAACCACATTTGTCAATAGAAAGAAGCAGATGAATCAAATGATGGTTGAGTAACTTATATGTCAAGCCAAATGCCTGGGCAATTGTAACAACCCAGGATCTCACCAAAATGGCTAGCCGGAAGGTATTATTTGGATTTCTTGATCTTGTATAAGTACCCAAGATCTACCAAGCAAATAACCGATGTGGGACTAAACACATGCCCGCACGAGTCCTCACATACCCCCCCCCCGGTTCAAGCCCTGACGTCCTCGTCAGGCTAATGGTTCAAATCCATCAAATTTAATAACAAATATCACGATCGATCCGTGGTCAGCTCTAATGGATCTGTGCTGCAGTATTTCCTAGTCCACATAGGTTATAGGCTGGGTCCGCTCTAATACCATTTGTAACAACCCAGGATCTCACCAAAATGGCTAGCCGGAAGATATTATTTGGATTTCTTGATCCTATATAAGTACCCAAGATCTACCCAGCAAATAACCGATGTGGGACTAAACACATGCCCGCACGAATCCTCACAGCAATACGTCATTGTGAAGGGCTGCTTGGGCAGTTCGACAACCATCAGCATAATATGACAATATGACTTAGCAATAAAGACATCATTTACATCATTCTCTTTGTTTACAAAGAACCTAAAATTTTCCTATCATAATGTTTTTATAATAATTAAAAACAATATTATAATTAAATTATTCGTATATTATTATAAAGATAATTACTAGTAATTATATCACTATAAAATAATTTGATGTTATATATAGATTATAATAAGAATGATTATGGTACAATAGAAATCATAAAAATAATATTTATTTTATTAACATTAAAATAATAATTACCATACTGATATAATAATACTATAAAATCATAAAATAATTTTATATAAATATTTGATGTAATATAATAATATTATATCATACTAATATAATATTATAAAATTTATTCGATATTATAAGAATTATATTATTATAATAAATTTATATTTTTATAATATATTTACTAAAATAAGTAATATATTTAGTATGTCAAGATTAAAAACATTAGATGTCAATAGTTGGAGATTGGTGAGGGGACACATTTGAGTTTCTAATGGCAACAAATCTTATTTAGAACCAAGGCCAATCAATTTTGTATACGATTCCAATTACAAGATTTGGGCCCTTTTTTGCACACTACAAGAAAAAAAAGATTTGGCGACGCTTTTTAAGGCCTTTACCAACGCTTATAAGCGTCGGTCTGTTTCCTTTTGACGCTTTTAAAAGCATTACCAAAGGGTCGGCTATGTCAGAGTGGAAAAAAGAATTGCCGACGCTTCTAAAAAGCGTCACTAAGGTGGTTTTTAGCGACGCTTTTAAGCGTCGCTAAAAATCCAGTTAGCGGCGCTTTAAAGCGTTGTTATAAATATTTTTTTAAAAAAAATATTTTAAAAATTATTTTGCATCAGAGCCTCATTTCCTCGATTCCTCCCTAATGTCCACCTCCGCGCTCCTCCACCGCCGCCTGCCGGAAAATCCCCACATCCACTGCCCCCGTTACCATATGATATCCTCTCATCTTCATATTATGCCGTTTCTGGCGGGCGAGAGCGCGGAGGCAGGGGAGGGCCTCGGCGATGCCGCCAGAGCCGTGCTCCATGTCGACGACCACGTAGTCGTAGCCGGCGATCTCGGCGAGGGTCGAGGAGGAGCGCAGGAGGAAGAGGCCGTAGAGGGTCTCGCCGGCGATGAGGCGGGACTTGAGGATCCGCGGTTCGAGGGAGAGGGGGCGGAGTCGTGATCCGGAATAGAGCTTCTTCTGGAGCTTGGGAGGGCGGTAGTCGGCCGGGGGCTTGAACGCTGGGTTCCGGCGGATGAGCTGGGAGATGATTTCCTGCCGCTCCTTCGTCAGCCGCTCCCTTGCTCGATACTCCCGAGTATTGATCCTGATACCCATGTTGTCGTAGATTGGCTCCGGGGAGGGAGACCGGGCGCCCTCTGGCCGGTCATCGAGGGGCATACCGGATTGAAGAAGCCGGTTGATTTCAAGAAGCCTTAAGTTGAGCGCCTAGACTTCGGGGTCGAGGTCGGCGGCGAACTCCTTCATGAAGTCAGGGAGCTGGACGACCGGCTTGGGCTCCTCATCGGCCCACCGGGTCTTCCGCTTCCGGCCACCAGAAGACCCATCGCCAGAGCTGTCGCCGGACACCAGAGGGTCCCAGCGACTGTGGCGGCGGCGGCTATTGATCTCCTCCTCCCCGCCGAACACATCCTTGTCGGTGCCACTGTGGGTCACGGCAGCCAGGCCGTTCTCGGAGACCGGCGGGCTCTCGGCCGCAGTGGCGAGAGTCTGGCCGTCGGCTTGGTCGGGCGGGGGGGTTAGGAGGTGGGTTTTCAGGGGGAGGGAGAGGGGGGAGGTGGTCGCAGTAGTCGAGGGTTTCGGAAGGAGGAGGAGGATCTAGGGTTTGAGGCGACGGATTGGAGGGTTAAATAGATGCTTGCATACCGTTTTCTCTTCAATCTCTGGAATGGGTTGAGGGAGGAGGGATGAGAGAGAGAGGGCGGTGGCTTCCGACGATTTAGCCTGATGCTGATGGAATGATCACCTTTTGGGAGCCCGTTGGCTTCCGACGACGCTTTTTAGTGTCATCGGCAACTACACCGACCCTTATTAGCGTCGTCTGTTGCCGACGCTTGTAAAACGCGTCGGCAACTTTTGACGCTAGACCGAAAATTGCCGATGCTTGTAAAAAGCGTCGGCAAAAAAGCGTCGGTAAAACCGACTTTTCCTATAGTGGCAGTTCAACAATGCAGCTCTGTAGTTGCAATTGTAGGGATCCAAAAGATAACTATAATTCAATTACAATAGCTGCAACTGCAAACTTGTCCAATTACATGCAAAACAAAGAGCCTCTAATATATATATACATATATATTGAAGATCTAAGGCAATTCAGCAGTGGACATGACAAACAATTAGTAGTGGGATGACCCATAGATGGATAAGGGGCGCGTATCTCTAGAAAATCTACTCTAAAATTAGTATATCTAGTTCAATGGGGATTTAGTCATGCATATGATCTTTGGAATGATGATTTGAGAGACCAACAAGCTCAAGGGCCCACAGACAGTTATGACGAATCCTTCTAAATTCTAATTAACAAAATGCATCTTAAAGAGAAGAAATTCATATAAGGAAGACAAAAATATTATGCCTAATAAAGGTCAACTTTGAGATATTGTTTTAAGGAAAAGACTTTGATCCACAAATGCTGAACTAAGGTGACTCCAAGACCAGAACAGGCACTTGATTAGAACTGTGGACCATGAGAAATTGCAATTCTTAAGATAAAAGCCATGATTTCCCAATAAATATGATGCCAGCTGGGTTTATATCTATAAAATGGAGGTTCCAGTGATATTATAAAAACTTCATGGAACTATCCCAATTATCTTTTCCAATAAGTATATTTTGTCATGACTTGATCATAATAATATGTATGTTTTACTAGAGGTTTCCTCCTATTCGAAACTTTTTGTAATCCATTAGCTCATTGACAAATTTATATGCATTTGTTACTTCAAGAAAAGTTCAAGAAGGCATGCCACCCTAAATTTTGACCCATTAAAAATATCCTAGTCACCGGCATCTTACCTTGTTCAAAACATTCCAACTTCATTAGCTTGTCAAACTAAAAGAGGTCAAACACAATATGGAGGAGCAATGTAACTCCTAGCAAGTATAAATCAATGAAAAAGAGCAAACTGTCCATCATGTTTTTAATCAATTATCAACATGAAGACTAGCCTTAAGGCGAAGCAGAGAATAAAACCTCTTTGCTCGTCACCTTTGTTTATAGAGCAGAACTTATATCCAATATGACCTAGAAGCTTGTTACAATTAACTCTTTTACAAAAGACTAGCCCTCTTTTCAACAACAATTAGAAGAAGTATAGCTGAAAAGCAAGCCTGACCACATTATCTCCATAGTAATTTCATGAGCTGCCACCACTGTTACAGCAGGAAAATCCAAACTGCAGCACATAGGCCTTGTAGCTACTGATGCTGCAATGGCACATCAAGAAGCCTTATTCAGTGACATGATAATCAACAACTTAAGACTCCATGGAACTGCAGATATCACAGGTAATATGCTCTCTCTCCAAAAGCCTCACATGCTAATCTACTGCATTTTATAATATGGATGCTACTTGAGGACTAATAAGGAGTAGGTCGTGAAACCTTCACCTCCAAGCATCTTGTCTCCTCGATGTTGAGCAAAATCATGAGAAGTCTAAGAGAATAGAAAGGAGATCTCATCTAGAGGAGTCATCATAAGCCAGAGTGCAATCTTGATCAATTAAAATCTAGCTTTAGGGTCTCATTTTATAAATTAACAATTTAACATCCATCAGTCAACAAAAGAAGAGATAAAAGTCCAAATAATTAGCTTGACACAACTATATCATATATGACATATTTTTTCACTAGCATAAAAACTTTTAACCTGCTAAAATCCCTATCACATTCTTGTTGCCTAACCTTTTTGAAATATCTTCCTTACTTCGTTTAGAACAAAATCTGCTTATCTTGTTAGAAATTGCATGTTTTAATATTGAAATCTATACTTAAGGTTCAACCAAAATTTCAAGCACGTAGGTATGTACAAACATACACGTATAGGAAGGTAGGTAGGTATGTCCATGTTTTCACCTATACAACTTAGGTGGCAACTAAATATTCTCCTCAACTAGGCTGATTAAAGATAGAAAAGCTTGAGACATCATCATCCTAACTACTGTTTGCCTTCATTTAGTTAATCTGGCTGCTAGAGAAGCTAGTCTGTCAAGTAAAGATATTGATAGTACATCAGGATTTCTTTTCTATGTAGATATTAGTTAATTATGAGAAGTATATAACAGGGTCCAGCAGCATAAGGAGGTGGTATCCATGTAGATACAGGCAGAAAGAGAATAAATGATAGTTGGAGAGAGTCCATTTACTGTTGTACTTAGAAAATGATGAAGAAATTCGACATGATTTTCTCTTTTTTCAATAGCATACTTGATGAAAGCATATAAAACTCAATTACTGTCTTGTCCAACCTCCTACAAGAGGTTAGTTTCATATTTTGTATGAAATTCTCGCAAGTGAAAAGTTGAAATAGTCACAAAAAATTTAATATTGTGAACAGATAGGTATAGCAACAAGCAAGCTTTGATATGAATTAGTGGACAAGACTCATAGGAGAAGGAGTTGCTTCAAGCAAAGGAAATTGTGATTTTGGAATGATAAGAGAGTGCCAACAAAAAGAAATGCAAGGAGAAATCAAGAAACGATATCACAACAAGTAGAGATTCCATTAGTTTTCAGATATTAGAAAACAAATCAACCAAGTTTATAGTGCATATTTCCCTTTTTCATGACTTGATACTTCTACTATCAAAATTGATTCATGCTTGGTTGTTTGGCTCTCCGAAGTAATGAAAATAAACTAAAAATAAGTTTTAGATGCTGTGGCTAATTCTCATAAAGAGTTACAATTCAACAACATGAGCAATAACAAGAACAAAATCTGTGTCCCAGCCAACTTACCCCTTCCCTTCCTCTTTTCGTTAACTGATAGTCCAGGTTTTCGAAAGAAAAACTGATTGATGCTTACAATACCCATAAACTTATGCTAAAATTTCCAAGTCCACCTTTAACATGATAAACAAGCCCTGTACCATCAATTAAGGACTGAGAAGAAAATTCTGAAGGGAAAACTATTATACCAATCATTTATATATATATATATATATATATATATATATATATATATATATAATGTGTGTGGAAAAGGAGGGGGAGAGCCCCACCTAAACTTCACTAAGATAACAGGAGTATAAAGAAATAAAAAAAGAAAAGAGATAATTACAAGAGAACAGGGGGGCAAAGACCCCCAAGATTCAAATTCAAACCAATCATATAAAGATTAAAATATTGTACATGTTACTAAAAAAATAAGAGTTTATGATACATACAGAAGAAGCATATAATTTATGATGTTATCATGTTTTGAATTATTCCTTATAGATCCAACATGAAATGTTTTTCCTGATTTTATAATGAGGAAATGAAGAATGACCATAAGACAGCACCAAAAATATCATGTTTCACTTAGTAAAGGGTTTCCAATGCCTTTCAACAATAATGCTAGATTGACCTCCAAGTCACTTATCTTGCATTTTTCAAAAATAAAAATTCTAAACTAATAAGCTAGAAAGTACCTTAACCATAATTCAATGGATTGGAATCCAAAATGCATAGGCATACATCATCTTCATAAGGCTGCAAATGGAAAATTTTAGTAATCAATCAGTATTAATATCATCAATCATTGCTGAAATATACCAATATCTAAATAAAAAATTATTAGTCCATCATCTGACAATGCAAACTGAAGATATGGAATCCTAAGAATGTCCGCATAGCACATAATGATAAGAAATTTTAGACACGGGCGAAAAAAGATTTAATGGTGAACAAAAGAAAGAAATAAAAGAAAAAGTTAACTACATGACTACAAATCTTGAATAAAAAGAAGTTAAATTATATAATTTTCCTAAATATATTATATTATATAGTTGATCATTCCCACTATTTATGATCATATATATGTGTTTGTGTGTATGGGAAGGTGGGTGGGATTATTTATGTATGTATTTGGAACACACTTTCATATCGACTCCTTGAAAAGGAGTTAATGATTCAAAACCAATAACGGATTATCCAGATTCAAGATCTAAACCATTGAATATGATCCACTCTACAAAAAATATTAGAAACCAAAATTCATGTGTTTTGGTGTTCTAACCTATCCATCAAATAAGTGTTCAAATGGATGGTTTTAATAGCATGGTACTATGTTTTATTATAATCTAATCATCAAACCTAGTGAATCTAAATCTACCAATGTTTTAAGATGTGTAGATCATGATCCATAAAGTATATTTTCAATACACATGCCTTATCATGAATTTTACTGCATTAATATAATTGATACTAATCATTTTAGTACCAACTTGATGCATAGGTTAGAGACCATCATAATAAGTGAACATTATTTATAGGCACTTTTTTCAGTAAAGATCATATTCAATGGTTTGGATCTTCAATTTGGATGGCCCATCGTTATTTTTAAAATTGTTAACTCCTTTTAAAAAGAACATAAAATGTGTCGTCGAACTATATGTATACATACATACATACATACATACACATAAACATTTTTATGATGTGAACTTGCAAGTCTGGCAAGCTAACACATTTTCTGCTTAAGGATAAATGCCATCTCTTCTTATTTTAAATAGGCACCTAGAATCCAAGTATTGTTGGTTCTTCATGCATGGTTGTCCATCATCTAATCCTCAATTTTCACAATGCCAAAATGCTTCTTCTAGTTCTCTCACATCCAACCATCATTTAAAATATTGGTAGCTGCTACCATTTTGGTTTTAGCATGTCTTAACTGGTATAAAGCAGAATGTTTTCAGCGGATGGTGGTTGTAACCAAAACAAGCTTAAATTGATCTAAATCAAGATGTTTCTTTCACGATGTTTCACCTAGAATAGCAATAATTCAGACAAACAACTTTGGACTAGCATAATGGGTTTCTCATGAATAAACCACAAACTATCGCAAAATGGTCCAATGTTACTTTGGCAAGGTTTTTGGGTTATCAAGGATTAGAATGCTTTCTGAGCTGGTTGGCATGAACTATCATATGTTGTGTCTGTGCATTGTTCTAGTGCATTCCCAACACCTGCAGGAAATGGCACATACCGTGCCAATAGCAATCTGAGATTGCACTAGCATACAACACTTAAACCCTTGTATGATCTCTAGAATTAGAAATATCGACGCCCGGAGCTAGCATCCATATGAACACAAGCCCGCCAACGGGTATAAAGTTGGTAGACAAAACAAAAATCTTTGTCGATTATGAACATGGGGCCTACCGTGGGTATAAAGTAGCTGTAGCATGAATATCTGTGAGCAATATTTTAAACTATGATATGGCTAAGTGGCATAAGGATGATTTATAAATTTATTTATAAAATAAGCTTGGAACCATATGTATGAAATATGAATAATTTATGCATACATGATTGGCTTTATGACTTATTTTAATATATTGTTCTATGAAATACTTTATTTTGTAATATCTATTTTTTTCTTAAATAATGCATTGACATGAAAAAAATTATGCTTGATCCGATAAGATAGAGTAAGATTTACTTACTAAACTATGTCGCTCGTATATCTCTATTTTTATTTTTCTCTCTCTAGACGAATAGGATCGATAGGAACGAAGAATGGTACAGGCTTGGAGTTTACACTAACAAACTTGATGATTTTGTAGAAGAATTTTAGTATTTTAAATTGATTATGAATTTGTAGTTAATGATTTTCTGAATATCGAGGATTATGGGTTTAGTATTTATGTCTGAATTTAAACGTTCTGATACCATTTAGTGTAACGCCCCAAATCCAGAATATAACACGGTCATGCTATGTAGAGAAACAAGCCACGATAACATGAAGCCAAACATTTTATTTAACTTTCAAATTTTTCTTAAACAAAATATAATAAATAAAAGTCTAAATTTACTATCCATTAAATGCAACCAATACTGGTTAGAGAACAGCATGAACCCTAATTTCATTATCCATTAAAGAACTACCGTTTTAACTAAAACTCGCATTAAATATAGTAAGAATCAACCATAGAAGAGAGCAGCAGGGCGGATACCTTGCAAGCAGGGGATTCACCTCGAATGATCTCACAGAAGACGCAGCGCTTCTTCCCGCCCCCTTCCTCCCCGCCCGCCTCGCCTCTGCCCGCACGGCAGCAAGAAGCGGAGACCGCGGGCGGCTCGGAGGAGCGCCGCCATCGGCGCGGCGGCAGCGGGCGGGCGGAGGTGGGAGCAGATGACGGTGAGGCGGCGCTCCGCCGTCTAGACAAGATCGCGGCCGCCTCTGGCCATTAGAAAAGAAGCCTGGTTTATTTTTTATTCCCGTTCTACAAAGAGCGAGTTGTTGAAATATCTTGCACGGAGAACGGCGTCAAACCGTTATTCCGAGTTTTGCTAGTTTGGGCCTTCTTTTTTTGCCGTTTATGGTCTCTGGATTTTTATCCTCTTATTCCATCTCTGGCAAGCACCGAAATGGTCATGGGTTGCACAGTGGCCAAGCCCATCTGACTGGTTATGGCAGCCCTTGTTGACCCTAACAATAATTATGATGATCATTAGTTTCCTACAAATGTAGTTTGGAAACCTTTGGTATTAAAATAACAACTGTTGCAACATTATTTGTAAATGAAAAAAAATAGTAGTTTTATTTAAAAGACTATATGAAATTTATGAATTATTTAAAAGAAATTATCAAATCAAAATTATGTAAATACCATGCACCTATGACGATAAATAGTAAGTGATTCAAAAGACTATATGAATTAATATTTTATTTGCACCATGTAAAAGATATTTATTTTGTATCATAGATTTACACGGTTCTTCTATTATATATATGCAAAAATAGAGACTTAGCTTGTATATATTGCTTCATTCGCATTGTAGATACCGGTATTAATATGTTCGGTCATCATTAAAGTTAATTTCTTAATATATGATAGATATGCTTATATAGAGTTTTCCATGTTGATATTAGAATTAATATGCTCGGCTATCATTAAAATTTATTGTTGTAATAGAAACTTGGCTATGAAAGTATCTATTACAATTTGTTATATTATTATATTACATTTTAAGAACAGAAAAAAGAGAAAACGCCGCATCCCATGCATTGTGCAGGGTTGTATTAATGATGCTTGTGTTAAATGATGGTGTTGGAATGGACTCACCAAAAGAGTTCGAGTCTTCTGCGCAAGTCAAGGAGAAGCCCAATCCAAGAAATTTATAGCTGTCATAACAGCTGTAAATTTGAATTTCAAATTCATTCAAATTTGAATTTCGAATTCATTCAAATTTGGACTCACCAGAAGAGAAATTCTTAGCTGTCATAATAGCTGCCAAATTTGGACTCAACGGAAAAGAAATTCTTAGCTGTCCTAATAGCTGAAAATTTGAATTTCAAATTCATTCAAATTTAAATTTTGAATATGCTATACTTGTATAAATATTTAAACATGATAATGTATAATGATGTGAAAATAAAAAGTTCTCTCTCTCAACTCTCATCTTGAATTTCTTTAAATAGAAATTGTTACATGGAGGCTCTTGTATATAGTTTTCCCTTCACTATATGGATGCTGGATGGGAGTTTCTGCTCGGTCATCATTAAAGTTTATTATTTAATAGCTTAGCTTGTGCAGATTTCTCTTTTCACCATGTAGAGATCAATATTAATGATAGAAGTTTCTGCGTGGAGGCTCAGCATGTGTAAAATTTTCCATTCGTCGTACAAATACCGGTATTAATGACAAAAGTTTCTGCTTAATACGCAATAGTAATTTGGCTATTGAAGCCTTTTATCAATTATAATTTGTAACATTTTCATATAGCATTTCAAGAATAATTGAAAAAGAGAAATAACTGTACTTTGTGCCATTTATGTGACGAGTATTAATGATGAAAGTTTTTACATGGAGACTTAGCTTGTGCAAAATTTTCCATTTATCCTATGAATTGTATTAATAATGCCAGTATCAATAACTGGAGTTTTTACTTGACCATCATTAAAGTCCATTATTTAATGTATAACAGAAATTTAGCTATTGAAGTTTTTTATTTATTATAACTTCGCATTGGTATATTGTAGTTTCAAGAATAGTTAGAAAAGAAGAGAAAAATTGTACACCATGCACCGTGCTTGTTTTAATCCTAGATACTTTGCAAAAAGTCACTACAACGATAAAGGGTTTTGGCGACTCTATATTGCTGACGCTACATAAAAGCGTCGGCAAAATTTTTCTAAAAAAAATGTTCCGCCGACGCTGGAAAAAATACGACGACGCTTATAAGCGTCGTCGGACTTTACTCCTCCCCTCCACAAAACCCCATCGACCCCCTTCCTCCACAGCCCACAGCCCTAAATCCCTAACTCATGGCGACCGACCCTCTCCGTCCTCAACCCTTTTCACCGATCTCAGCCAATCTCCTCCGACGAACGATCCCAAATCGTGTTCCTCCGCCGCATCTCCTTCCCCTCCTCCCCCTCTCCATTGGCCTCCTCTTCGTGGACGACTTCCTCCTCCTCCGCCGCAGAGCACTCACACGGCGTTTGAAGTTTGGAGCCGGCAAGGACAAGGACAAGGCCGGGTTTGGGATCTTCTTTTCTTGCTTCGATCATAGGATTGTAATCGCTGCGATGGCAGCTCTGACATTGTTTCTTAGCATGGATGGCATGTAGGGTGGTTATCCCTCTGGATCTGCTCATTTGGTTCGGTGGTTGATGAGATAAGTAAATTTGCAGGATTGAAGAGAACAACTGCAGGATCCGCTTCTCCCCCGGCTCCGCCCGCTCTGCTCTCAACCGGATCCGCTTCCTCTTCGACTGCTTCTCCAATCTCGACGCCACCCTCCTCCTCCGAGAAGATCCCGGCTCTCGCCCTCCTCCTCCTCCGAGGAGATCCCGTCCGAGTCCTCTGCGCCATCTTGAAGGATGTAAATCTGTTTTCAAACATAATCTTGGAACTACTTTGCTCGAATTTGGTTCGGTGGTTGATGAGATAAGTAAATTTGCAGGATTGAAGAGAACAACTGCAGGATCCGCTTCTCCCCCGGCTCTCGCCTACTCCTCCTCCGAGGAGATCCCGTCCGAGTCCCTTGCACTATCTTGAAGGATGTAAATCTGTTTTCAAACATAATCTTGGAACTACTTTGCTCGAATTTGTCGTTTCTTTTTTTTTCTTGAGTCACCATGTTTTCTTGAATGCTTTTCTTAGTGGAATATTGGAAAGCTCTGCTACGAATTCGACAGAGCCATACTCGCTCGCCTGGGATAAACAAGTCAAAGTGAGTTATTCATATTGGATTTGCCTCACTTTTTTTTTCAGGCAAAAAAAAGCAAGAAAGATTTGGCCTTTTCCTGGCTTTTCTTCTCATTAATGATATCTTGCAATTGTACTTGTAGGATTTTGCCTCTCTATCTGGAATCGAGGTGTTCTCCCCTGTGAGCCATACTCTCTTTTTTTTTTGGTCAAAACGGCAAATTATATAGCTTTAAAGTGAGTACATCCTGCCAGATCACAATAAAGTAAGGAGTACAGATCAGAAGAAATATCTCCTATAGATGTCCAAAGGAACTCCCCAGAATGCCGTGCGACGAAAGAGGCGACCCAGTCTGCTGCCCTGTTCGCCTCCCGAAACACGTGGGCTACCTGGAAGCCACCAAACTCCTGAGCCAGTCTCCGAATCTCTCTAATGAGGGGATGACCATCCCCATATCTATCCACACCTCGGATCCAATCAACCACCACAGAGGAATCCCCCTCAAGAAGCACCCACTCGGCACCGAGGACTCTCTTCGCAAAAGACAATCCCTCCCATGCAGCTCGAAGCTCAGCCCCAACAACTGAAAGACCCGTCGTGCGCTGACCCCCTGCTGCCACCATCCTACCCCAGGAATCCCTGATCACAAATCCAACCCCTCCAAATCCACCATCCACCAACATACTCCCGTCGAAATTCACTTTGAGATGACCAAGGGGTGGGGGCACCCAAGAGACGAGGGCGAACCTGGGCGCTGTAAAAGCGGGTAAAGTGCCCCAGATGTCCCTAGCCATCTCACTAGTGAATACCGCAGAGGCTGCAATAACCTCCCCATACTGTAATAAAGCTCTGTCAACCACCATCCTCGGTGACATCCTCCGACCCTCAAAAATGCCAGCATTCCTGTCCAACCAGATATGGTAAGCCAGATATGCTCTAAGAATACCCTCCTCACAAAATCTGGAACTCCGCATGGATGCTCTCAATAACATAAATAGGGCCTGAGCCGACTCCACCGACTGGGGCAAGGGAACCGGCGATCTACTCCAAATCTCTCTCGCCCTCGGGCACTGCACAAGAACATGATCAATAGTCTCCTCTGCATCCGCACACACCATGCAACACTCCGTGACCCGTACTCCTCGCCGAACTAGTACACTTCTGGTAGGTAGGCATTCCCATGCCACCTTCCAGATGAACAGCGCCACACGCGGGTGAACCCGCATCCTCCAAATCCATCCTCCCTCTATCTGCCGTCCGGACTTCTTCCTGAACAGGGGAAAAAGATCCCTAGCTCGTACCCGCGTCCGTCCCGACGGTACCACCACAAAACCTTTATCTTCTTTAACGGGCAATGTCTGCCGTTGCTTTCTTGTTTGTACCGCTGCTACCTCAACTTCATGTACAACTGGGGACAAGACCGTAACTTCATCAGGCACTGATGGTCTGCTCCTCGGAGAATGCGGTCCAAATCTGTTTTCAGATGTTTGAGAAGGCGACGCCTCCTCATTGTCAGCCTTAAGGTATATTCCTGCCTCGGTAGAAGACGACGGGGAAGATCGAAACCATTCGGAAGCTGAGACTGGGGAAACAGATATAGCCCCAACGGTTGCAACTGGAGGGTTTCGGAGGTTGGCATCATTGTGATTCGGCAGTGGCTGGGTTTCGATCATGGTCGTTGGGCTTCCTTGATTGTCATATTTCAACTCACCCCTGGAAATTCTTTCATGAAAAATATATGGCAGGGCATTGCAATAAGACGTCCCATGATTCAACCTTCGATGGTATCTACAATAACGAGAACTCAACTCATCACCGGGCTGAGTCTGAGAATGAGTTTCCGGCAGAGTCAGTGTCCCGTTCGCCAGCATCACATCGAACCATCTCTCCGTATCTCAGAGATAAAAATCGTACTTCTTCTTCCTATTCCTCCAATGCTTGTCTCTCCTTGGGTTAGTAAATCGGCCAGGGTTGCTATTGTTATTATCATCATTCCGGACTTCAGCGACATAAGCCTCAGCCACTTGTCCAGAGGTCCGCTTCGATGCCACAGGGAAAACTTTCTCTCTCGCGATCTATTCTAACTCTAACGCTCGCTCGAGTTGTTGGGTGAACGATGTAATCCCAGCAGGGATCAGTGCATAGCGGAGCTCAATGTTGAGCCCACGGATACAGATCGGCACGAGCTTGTCTTCAACGATAGACTCCTCAAGCTGAAGAGCGAGGGTCCCGCGAAAGAGAATCTTCAAACTTCTAATTCCTCTCCTGCCTACATCGACGCAAATCCTCAATAGTAACTGATTTCTTGATTGCATGGAACCTTTTTTTTTTTTAATAGGTAAGACATTTGTTCCCAGGACGACACCGATCCTGGAGCTCAATTGGTGTACCAAGTAAACGCCGTTTTCGTCAAGGAAGAAGGGCCTTAACAGGAGCTTCCAATTGGCTGCAGTATCTCCACACTGAGACTCAAATCTGGCTAAATGTTCTTTAGGATCGTCCATCAAAGAGCTGGAAGCTTGGGACCGTGTATCCCTGAGGATACGGTTCTTTATCTACAGCAGCGCTGTGCGATCTCCTGTAAACCAGATAAGGCTGTTTCTGAAGTTTATCCTGCTTCGCCAAGACTCCTTGAATAAAAACCTCCAACTGTTCAGGGGTTTGTAGAGTCGGATTGGTCTGATCGTTTCTGAGTTGAGGGTCGCCTAAGAAGTCTCTTACTGTACTGGGGACCGGTTGGTTGGGCCAGGAAGTCCAAGTCATGGGATTGGTTCGTTCTTCAGAAGACGTAATGAAACACTTGTCCCACCCACTACGTAGTGATGCCTCTACCTGATCTGAAGCCGTGGGACGATTGAAAGACTTGTTCTTGCGCCCCGTTATCTATAACCACAAAACCACAATCCTGCAGTTGTTATAGAAAAGGTAGTCCCTAGCTCTTGTACTATCAATTATTATTAGCAGACTCATCAAAAAAAAGGAGTATTACTTGAGGTAAGACTAAAGTTGTGTTATTGGTTCCAATATGGCAATCGATAGGGGGTGGTATTGACAACCAACAATGAAAGTATTGGGTGGTAGTGGTCAGTGCCGGCAGCTATAGTTGCCAGAGAATGGTTACATGTGGTATCAGATAGTTGTAATATATAGGTTCATGATGGTGGTTGTGAGTGGTTAAGGAAAGAAGAGGTCAGGAAACGTAGAGTTGATCCATGGTAAATATAGAAGATAAATGTGATAAATTATTAAGTTTTAGTGGAAATATAGAAGGTACTAACGAGATTAAATTTTTTTTAAATAAAAGTTTTGTGTTTATAGATTCGGATGAAGTTAATGTGATTTTAGGAATGGAAGTAATAAAACAAAGTGATGCATCTAGTTCAATCCAATCACATTATAATGAAAGAATATTAAGAAAATTTAATTTCTTTGATTGTGAGCCTAGTGTAGCACCAATTGGTCCTCATCATAAAGGTAAACCTGTTAAACAAAAAGAATATGAAAAGACTACACAGTTTAATAAATGTGACCTAATATCTCATATGATGTTGCTAGGTTATGTAGATTTACAAAGTAAACCTAATAAAGAATATTGGAAAAGGCTTACTAGAGTTATGAGATATTTGAAATGCACCACGAATTATACTTTGCATTATAAGTATACTTGGCATGTTTTGGAATGTTATAGTGATACTGGTAGAGATAGTTCTAAATTTGCTAATGGCTATTTATTTTCTTTGGTACGAGGCATAGTTGTGTGGTCTCCCATGAAGCAATCATACGTTGCCTTTTCTTTTATAGAAGCCAAGTACATTACTATGTCTCTTGCCCTCGAGCAATTTTTATGGATGAGATGTTTCTTACAAGGTATTCCTTTTATTGATATGCCTAAAGACGTGTTGCGGGGACGACCTTCGGCCGGAGCCTCGCGCAACAGCCTAGCCCACATTAAGCTAGCAGAGAAAGAGGACCGCGTTCCTCCCAAGGTATTGTCCGCTTTGGGGGTCGAGCGTACCCGGAGCCCTCCTCACGGTTTTGTCCCACAAAAGGGCCCTCGAGAGGAAAGGATTTCCACCCCCCATTTAAGGCACGAAACCTTTCCGCTACTAGCCGATGTGGGACTAAATTCAAGGCCCCCTCCCCCCCACAACATAGCCCCCCAGCGGGAAGGTTCCGACCAGGTTTTACCCCAACGGGCCCCCACAGTCCTGGAGGGTAGTCAATGGAGAGAGGAGGCGCCCCTACCTGGCGCGCCATCTGTTGCGGGGACGACCTTCGGCCGGAGCCTCGCGCAACAGCCTAGCCCACATTAAGCTAGCAGAGAAAGAGGATCGCGTTCCTCCCGAGGTATTGTCCGCTTTGGGGGTCGAGCGTACCCGGAGCCCTCCTCACGGTTTTGTCCCACAAAAGGGCCATCGAAAGGAAAGGATTTCCACCCCCCATTTAAGGCACGGAACCTTTCCGCCACTAGCCGATGTGGGACTAAATTCAAGGCCCCCTCCCCCCCCCCCAAGACGCAATCATCACTGTCTATTATGATAATTTATTTCTTATATATATGTTTCCAAAAATAAAAACCTTACCGGCAGTAGTAAACATAATACTATAATAGAAAGCTTGTACAGAAATGTAAAGTAATTCTTGAATATCTAAAATGTCTGCAGATGCTTTAACAACAAAATCATTATAATTTGGTGAAAAGATGTATAACATAGAGAGATATGGAGCCATTACCGATCACATAGAGATGTTCCTAGCTGAATCCCACTCTACAATTGAGATGTAATTCTATAAAATACCTTTATAAATTGAAAACCTAATGAACAGAGTTCAAGGAAACTTAACCAAAGATCTTTCAAAAAATATTAAGTAGGTAGTATTTCAAGTGCAATTGTCTATTATTAGAATAATGGGTGAGTGCTTTCATCTCCGAGATCCTTAGAGCCGTTAGAGACCTTCAAAGTGTTAGATGTGATATCCTGGAGATAGAATCTCGAAGAGAGAAATATATCCAAAACTTTTGTGGTCTGATCTGAAGACTTATCCAAAACAATGCTAAATCTTAAAATTCAACTGATGGGAGGAAACACAATTCAAATACTTCGTTATCTGTTTTCCTGTCTATTGCTCTGTTTTTCCTGATACGCCTGACAGTCCACTGATACGCCACTGTAGATGCTGATGTGGACTGTTGCAGGGAGCTGGAACTGAGCTGGAGCTAGCGTGGCAAAGGAAGAAGCTACCTAGCAACTGAATTCAGTTAGTTGGTTGAGTTAACTGAATTCAGTTGATGAATCTTGTATACACTATGAACAGTAGTAGTAAGTTTATAAATAGGGACTCGATGGGTGTAATGTAATCAGTTTTTTGGAATGAAATAAGAAACAAGTTTTCTCTTCTGCTATCACTTCTTTTATCTCTTGCGTGATCTAAATTCAGGAACCTTTCAGTTCTTGATAATCCACCTTTCTTGATCATCTGCAGCTTCTTGAACAAGAAGCTACTTACTTTGATATGCTTCTTTGAGTTGAAGCTACTTCATTTTGATATGGTATCAGAGCAAGTATCCATGGCTAATGCTGCAACAAACTCTGTTCATTCATTGTTTTCTTCAAGTGCTTCGGATGAACAATCAAGCCCATACTTCCTACACCATGGAGACAATCCAGGTACCATATTAGTCTCACAAACATTGTCTGGGGAGAACTACCCAAGTTGGTCCAGATCAATGGAGATGGCCTTGAGTGCAAAAAATAAAATTGCATTCATTGATGGGTCATTACCTAAACCAGATCCATCTGATCCATTACTCCCAGTATGGATTCGTTGTAATGACATGGTCACTTCATGGATCCTCAATTCAATTTCAAAAGAGCTAGCCGACAGTGTCTTATACATCAATTCGGCTAGAGAAATTTGGAATGACCTATGTGAGAGGTTTTCACAAGGCAATGGACCAAGAATCTTTCAGATTCAGAAGGCTATTGCTTCTTTGACACAGGATCAATCCAATGTCAGTTCATACTTCACCAAACTTAAGGGTTTTTGGGAAGAATTATGGAATTACAGACCAAATCCTGTATGTTCTTGTGGAGCAATGAAACGTTTGATAGAATATCAAAATCAAGAATGCACCATGCAATTCTTAATGGGATTAAATGACAGTTACTCCCATATCCGAGGCCAGATTCTCTTGATAGAGCCTCTGCCTCCCATAAACAAAGTGTTCTCCCTGGTGCTACAAGAAGAAAGACAAAGAGAAATCACAACCTCTGTTGATCCAAACATGAACACAGCAGCGTTCTTAAGTAGATCAACCAACAACCACAATGCAACCTCTTCAACTAAACCTGGAGCAGAAGCAGGTCAGTTCCAAAGAAGGGATCGACCAGTGTGTGGTCATTGTGGCATAATTGGGCATACAAAAGACAAATGCTACAAATTGCATGGATATCCGCGAGGATATAAATTTAAGAACAGAAGTAATCAGAGTTCTGTGAATCAGGCATCATCAGAAATGGAATCAAAACAAATCAATGGTGCTCCACAGCTTCCTTTCACAGTGAAACAGTGTCAACAACTGCTAGCACTGATCAATCCTTTGTCTTCATCAGATGATGGTCAAAGCGGGAATTCTAAAGCTCCTCAGACATCTGGTTATTCCTTATCTGGCTCATCTAATACCTCTGGCTCAAAGATAGAGGGATCTAAAATCAACATGGCAGGTATATCTCATCATCTCTTTGCTTGTGCCTCTGGCCCAATCACTGAACAATGGATAATTGATACTGGTGCTACCGATCACATGGTACATTCAGCCTCTATGCTAATAGAAATTAATTCCTTGGTTTCCACATTTGTTAGCCTTCCAAATGGAATCTCTGTTCCTGTAACTCACACAGGAACGGTGAAACTCTCAAAGCATATCACTCTTACCAATGTTTTGGTTGTTCCCTCATTTTCTTTCAATTTGATTTCCGCCAGCTCTTTACTTAAACAGAAGTCATGCTGTTTAATTCTCCTATCTGATCATCTCTTCATTCAGGACCAGTACACCTGGACAACGATTGGTTTGGCTAAGGAAAGAAATGGCTTATACTACATGGTTCAAGATCATGAGTTCAATAAGGATAAATCTTGTAAAGCCTCTGTTCATGCAGTCTCTGCCGACTTGTGGCATTGTAGGTTAGGACACCCATCTCCATCTAGAATGCAACTTTTACATGAGTATATTCCTGAACTAGCAAGATCCAGCTTACAGCACTGTACAGTTTGTCCATTGGCCAAACAGCATAGATTGTCTTTTCCAGTTTCAATGAATAAAACTGAATCTCCTTTCGAACTCATTCATTGCGATGTGTGGGGGCCTTTTTCGGTTCCATCACATGATAATTCTCGATATTTTTTAACTGTGGTTGATGACTTCAGTAGATCCACTTGGGTATTCCTAATGAGCTCCAAATCACAAACACAGTCCCTTATCCGGTCATTTTTTAATCTTATAGAGACTCAATTTGGTGCCAATATCAAGGCTGTACGCACTGATAATGGTGCTGAATTCAACCTTCAAGAGTTTTTTGCTTCTAAGGGAGTTCTTCATCAGCATTCATGCGTTGAAACTCCACAGCAAAATGGCACGGTGGAAAGAAAACACCAACACCTTCTCAACGTTGCTAGATCGTTGAGATTTCAATCAGATGTTCCCCTCAAATTCTGGGGTGAATGTGTGCTCACAGCTGCTTACCTTATCAACAGAATGCCTTCTCCTTTGTTGTCAAATCGATCTCCCTGTGAAGTGTTGTTTTCATCAAAACAGACACCGAAACTTACATATGATCATCTCAGGGCATTCGGATGTTTATGTTATGTTTCTACTCTCACACGGCACCGAAACAAATTTGATTCCCGGGCTGAGCCAGCTGTTTTCCTTGGTTATCCTTATGGAGTGAAAGGATACAAAGTTTACAACTTGAAGTCCAAAACCATTTCCATTTTCCGAAATGTTATCTTTCATGAACATATTTTTCCATTCAAGCAATTCCCTTCTTTAGCTTCTGAACACACAGATTCCCATAGTATAATTCCGAATGCCATTCCTGATGAAAGTTCATATCCAGATAACATTTTGCACACTCCTGCTGCATCCGTTCCATCTAACCTTTCTCTTCAGAACCTTTCAGATTCTTCACCATGTATAGAAGATGGTATAGAGGACACTCCCATATATTCACAGCCCATGCTTGAATCACCCCAACCAGTTAGAAGGTCAACTAGAACCAAGAAACGACCAACCTACCTTGAACAATATCATTGCCAATTGGCCACTAACCTTTCTACTTCACCATCAAAATCCATGGTGACTGGTACTGGGTGTAACATCTCTCATTTTCTCGACTATAATAAACTTTCCTTATCCCACAAAACCTTTGTCCTAGCTGTTAGCAATGAGATTGAACCTACCTCATACAAGCAAGCAGTTCAGTGCCCGGGATGGAGGGAAGCAATGACAAAAGAGATTGCTGCCCTTGAAGAAAATAATACCTGGACTATCACTGATCTACCACCCGAAAAGGAAGCTATTGACTGTAAATGGTGCTACAAAATTAAATTCAACTCTGATGGCACCATAGAACGCAAGAAGGCCCGTTTAGTTGCAAAAGGATACACTCAACGGGAAGGTTTTGATTACTTTGAAACCTTTTCACCAGTGGTAAAAATGACTACCATCAGAACACTCCTTGCTGTTGCTGCAGTAAACAATTGGCACCTTCATCAACTCGATGTGAACAACGCCTTTCCTTCACGGTGATCTAAATGAAGAGATTTACATGAAAATTCCTCCTGGTTTTGCTGGAAAGGGGGAGTCCAAAGTATGTAGACTTAATAAGTCTTTATATGGTCTGAAACAAGCCTCAAGGCAGTGGTTCTTCAAGCTCTCCCAATTCCTTTTGGAAACCGGGTTTATGCAATCCAAAGCTGATTATTCCCTCTTCACAAAACAATTTGGTTCATCATTCATAGCACTCTTGGTTTATGTTGATGATATTGTATTGGCTAGTAATAACCTTGCTGCAATTGAAGATTTCAAGACTGTCATAGATCAGAAGTTCAAAATCAAAGACTTGGGGAAGCTTAAATATTTTCTGGGAATTGAGGTTGCGAGATCAAAAGCAGGAATTTCCATCTGTCAACGCAAGTTCACCCTTGACATTCTCTCAGACACCGGATTCCTCGGTGCTAAACCAGCTAAAACACCCATGGAACAGAATCTAAGGTTGATTAGGGATACAAATTCGCCTCTTGCTGATCCCACTATGTACAGACGACTCATTGGGAAGCTTTTATACCTCACCATCACAAGACCCGATCTCTCCTATTGTTTGCAAGTCCTTAGCCAATTCATGGACAAGCCACATCAATCTCATCTTGAGGCTGCTCATCGGGTACTTAGGTATCTTAAAGCTTCTCCCGGCTAAGGTTTATTCTTCTCATCATCCTCACAGCTACTTATTAAAGCGTATTCAGATTCTGATTGGGCTGGTTGCCTAGAAACAAGAAGATCAGTTACAGGATACTGTGTATTTCTTGGTGATTCCTTAATCTCATAGAAGTCCAAGAAGCAGTCAACTGTTTCTAGATCTTCGGCTGAAGCTGAATACAGGGCAATAGCAACGACCTGTTGTGAGATAACCTGGATTAAATATATTCTAACGGATCTTCAAGTTTCTCATAATGCACCTGCTTTGTTATTCTGTGATAATAAAGCAGCTTTAGCCATAGCTGCAAATCCTGTTCACCATGAAAGAACAAAGCACATTGAGCTGGATTGTCATCTAATTCGAGAGAAAATACAATCTGGCATCATTCATACTTCACATGTTCCTTCACAGTGTCAGCTGGCTAACATCCTCACCAAAGGACTTAGCTCCACTCAGTTCCATTCTCTTCTGTCCAAGATGAGCATTCACAACATTCATTGCTCCTCTTGAGGGGGAGTCTTAAAATTCAACTGATGGGAGGAAACACAATTCAAATACTTTGTTATCTGTTTTCCTGTCTATTGCTCTGTTTTTCCTGATACGCCTGACAGTCCACTGATACGCCACTGTAGATGCTGATGTGGACTGTTGCAGGGAGCTGGAACTGAGCTGGAGCTTGCGTGGCAAAGGAAGAAGCTAGCTAGCAACTGAATTCAGTTAGTTGGTTGAGTTAACTGAATTCAGTTGATGAATCTTGTATACACTATGAACAGTAGTAGTAAGTTTATAAATAGGGACTCGATGGGTGTAATGTAATCAGTTTTTTGGAATGAAATAAGAAACAAGTTTTCTCTTCTGCTATCACTTCTTCTATCTCTTGCGTGATCTAAATTCAGGAACCTTTCAGTTCTTGATAATCCACCTTTCTTGATCATCTGCAGCTTCTTGAACAAGAAGCTACTTACTTTGATATGCTTCTTTGGGTTGAAGCTACTTCATTTTGATACTAAATCAAGTCTATGCTAAATTTTATAATAGTAATTTATAAATTCAAGAAATTACTGCTTAATTTATAATAGTATCAAAAAAAAGGGATCATGCAAAATGATCTGTAAGATCAATTAATGACTCAAAGCTTAATGCATGATTCCCTGTTTTTTTGAACCATATTTTCACTGTCATTAATATAAGGATCCGTTGATCCAAAATGTACTTCTTTGTCCTTTGTTTTTCCATTTTTACTTTATCATAGGTGCATATAACATAGTAGTATCAAATTTCTACTATATAAAAGAGCCTAAACGATGTATGAAAGAGGGCACAACGTCTGTCCACCCTAGAGACCAGACGGTAATCAAAACATGGTGAGAGATTAATTAATATTAAAGGCAGGAAAACCGAATGGCAGAAAATATTTTCAATAAAAAATGTCGCTTGTTTTGTGAAAAAAGACAGGTACTCTATTCTCCGGCAAAATCTCAAAAAATAAAGCATATATATTTTTTGGTAAAATGCCCCTTATCTTTTTCTGCAAAATTTAAAAGGAAGGAGAAAAAAGAGGAAGAAGAATGAGGAGAAGAAAAGAGAAGAAGGAGGAGGAGAAGACGGCAGAGGAAAGGCAACTCAATATTCTTGAATCTCAATCTCAATAATATAAAACTTGTGCTCTCAAGTATATGTTAATGTATTTATATCGACCCAAAATCCCAATAAGAGTCCATATAGAAATAATATAATGGAGTCTAGTTGTAGAGTCCAGATAAAAAATAAAATTTTATAATTTTTAAATAAAAAAATTTTGAATAAAGTTTTTTAATTTGTATATTTACGCCTAATAGAATTGCGTATAGATCTCCTATAGAACAGTCTTTCATCATAACGTTATTACTTAACCAAGAACCTCAGAGTTACAACGTCACAAAAAAGGTATGGTTAATTGAATAAAAATATATTTTTGTGTCCGCCCACTATTTTGCTGCAAGTAGTAGTCCAATACATGCCATCCGGCAATTGTCTACATGCTTGTATTATTGTTTGTACTTTATCAAAACTTAGCAATGATCCAACTTTAGCTAGATAGACCTCATGTAGTTCATAATGTAAGCTTCATGAAATATGGAAGCTTAGCTCTTACACCTTGTTAGGAAACCACCAATTTGTCATATGCAGAATTATTGAATACCAATAAGGAAGATATAGAGCCGTTGGAAACTAACAAAGAAGATGCAGAGTTATTGGAAACAAATCATCAATCATGCAATTCCCTCCAACAAAGGAAACCACCAATCTATCAAATGCTATTGAAGATGTAGAGATTTGAAAATCAATAAGGAAGATATAGAGCCGTTGGAAACTAATAAGGAAGATACAGAGTTGTTGGAAACAAAGAAGAAATCTTTCCAATATTCTAATTGAGTTGTTAAAATCTTTATAATTACTTTTTTTCCCATTTTATTGTTGTAAGTTTTCCTATTTATAATCAAATACAATCACCTCTCAAATTAAGAAGAGTTTCACCCAAAAAAACCATTAGCTAAATCTTTCTTCATCGTATCAGAGCCTGCCTATTGCGAAATCTTCGGTTTTTTTCCTCTTCCTCTATCCCTATCCCATAGGTATAGCGTGCTCTCAAAAAAAAACCATCATCCGATCCACAAAAATCCACTCTTCCACTCAATTTTGTGCAACTTTCCTTATTAGAAGAAGAATTTCCATGGCTTCTACAACAATTGCTGTCGGTAACTTTGTTACCCTCCGCCTGAAATCAGATAACTACCCTCTTTGGAGGGAGCAAATTCTGATCCTTGCCGCAAGCCAAGATTTGCTTGGCTATCTCGATGGCGACACACCAGAACCCACACGAATTATTGCTGGGTCAGGATCATCCAACACTAGCTTCATTCCCAACCCCGAACACGCCAAGTGGAAGAAGAATGATCTTCTTTTAAGAGAGTGGATCATTGGAAGCTTAACTGAAGAAGCCCTCAGTCTTGTTATTGGACTGGAATCAGCCGCCAAGGTCTGGAGTGCTCTTCAAGAGGCGTATGCCCAACCTTCCCAAGAGAGGCAGTTTATGCTTTTGCATCAGTTGAATTCTCTTTACAAAACTTCTGAGATGGCACTTGATGATTATATTCGTGAGTTTAAGCGAATTTCCGATAGCCTTGCTGTTGTGGGACGACCTGTCTCTGACAAAGAAAAGGTTTTTTCTATCTTAAATGGCTTAGGTGCTCAATATGAACCTTTTGTTTCTTCTATGCTTAAACCACCTACTCCATTCTATGGTGAGATAATTCCTTTACTTCAATCCTTCGAAATTCGTACTAACACCAACAAACACCACTCCCATAGCTATGCTGCATTTTTTAGTCAACAGAACAAAGGCAACAAAAACAAAGGTGCATTCTATGGTCATAGCAAAAATTATTCGGCAAAGGTAAAGAACCCACTCCTTCAAATAAGCCTGCAAATCGTAATGCTGCTCCACTAACCAAACCACCTGGATCCAAGACCTCGGGTCACTCCTCCAATGCAACTGTTCGTTGTCAAATTTGTAAAAGGCACGGACATGAAGCCCCTGTGTGCTGGTTTCGCTATGATCAGTCCAATGATGACACCCCAAATCAAGAGGCGTTTACTGCTTTGCAAATCCGTGATGCTTTAGAAGACCAGGAGTGGACAACTGACACGAGAGCATAATCTCACATGATGTCAAATGCTAGTATGTTGCGTAATCTCAAACCTTATAGAGGCACTGATCATGTGATGGTTGGTAATAGTATGATGTTACCTATTACGCATATTGGCCAAGCTATTTTGCATCATAAATCACATACTCTTATTCTTGACAATGTCTTGCTTGTTCCAAATTTAGAACGACATCTTTTATCTGTAGGACAACTAACTAGTGATTATCCTATAAATTATGAATTTGATGATGTTGGCTTTGCTATTAAGGAAAGGGGGACAAACAGGATCCTTCTAAGAGGAATCAAGAGGGGTAATTTGTACACAATCAAGACATCGCCAGAGGCCCCCTTTTCAGTACGTTTTCAGGTGGTGAACAGTGAAGTTTGGCACCAACGACTTGGCCATTCACAAGCTGCTGTTGTTCAAGCTTTGCATTCCAAAGGACTTCTTCAATTGTGAGGAAAAAATAAATTTCGCGTTTGTGAAAGTTGTCAGTTAGGCAAACTTAGCAAATTACCATTTTTACTTATTTGAATAATGACTATGGTCTATTTGAAAAATTTCATTGTGATTTTTGGGGACTTGCACCTATTAGTTCCAATGATAATTTTTTATACTATTAGTTCATGATCATAGTAGGTATATGTGGCTTGTTCCCTTGCAAAAAAAATCTAAATTTTTTAACTATTTTCGTGCCTTTGTTGCTTATATTGAGTGACAATTTTCTCGTAAGATCAAAATTTTGCAAAGTGATGGTGGGGGTGAGTTTGTTAGCAATGCTTTGACTAATTATTTGCAGGAGCTTAGTATAGTCCATCAATTGTCATGCCCACACACTCCGGAACAAAATGGTGTCGTTGAACGTCGTCACTGAACCATTCGTGAGCTTGGCCTTACTATGCTGTATCACTGTGGTATGCCAAAAAATTTTTGGGTGGAGGCCTTTTCCACCGCTATCTTTTTAATTAATCGTTTACCATCTCTTGCACATCATAGTGAATCTCCTTTTTATACAGTCTATGGAAAACATCCTGATTATCCATCCTTTAGAGTTTTCGGCTGTAAATGTTATCCTTACACCTGGCACACCAAATCTAATAAGTTTGATCCCAAAACTGTGCCATGCATTTTTATGGGTTACAACCAAAAACATAAAGGATACAAATGTTTTTCTCCCCAATCAAAGAACATGTTTGTCTCTAGACATGTGGTGTTTGATGAAGAGACTTTTCCTTACAAAACCCAAAGCACACTTCATCTAACCTCCCACGACACACAAAATATTACATCCTTTTCAGATTGGCTTGATGAGCAGCCCTCTATACCTACATCTGCATCCCCTATGATGTCTCCAATTGAATCACCCTCATACATTATCGAGCTTCCCACTTTGGACGTAATAGCCAACCTGAGCACAAATACCACTGCGCCACAGAAACCTTCTATTGTGGATCACTTCTCCGAGATGTCATCTAGTCCTCTTATGGCCTCGGCTTCCGGCATGTCTTTAGAACACATTCATCCTATGGTCACACGGGGTAAGGCAGGTATTTATAAACCCAATCCCAAGTACGCCCATCTTTATAGTGTTACCTCCATCCCTCCGATACCAAAAACTATTAAAACTGCTTTAAAACATGAGGGATGGGTCAATGCTATGAAAGATGAATGACATGCTCTAAGTAAAAATGAAACCTGGAGTTTAGTTCCTCGAGAGCCTCACATGCATGTCATTGGCAATAAATGGGTTTACAAACCTAAACTCAATTCTGATGGTACCTTAGAACGCCTAAAGGCTCGTTTGGTTGCAAAAGGGTATCATCAAGTTGATAGCATCGATTACCATGACACTTTCTCTATGGTAATCAAATAAGGTACCATAAGACTTGTGCTCTCTATTGCTCTTTCAAAAAACTGGGACATTCGACAACTTGATGTTAAAAATGTTTTCTTACATAGTTCTCTCCAAAAAACTATTTTTATGGAACAACCTTCCGGTTTCATTGATTCTCACTTTCCACATCATGTTTGCAAATTATACAAAGCATTATATGGTCTCAAACAAGCACCACGTGCATGGTTTGCTTGTTTTACCTCTTTTTTTATAAAATTTGGCTTCTTCTGTAGCATTGCTGACCCTTCACTCTTTGTTTACAAAAAACAGAGTGACACTTTAATGCTCCTTCTCTATGTTGATGATATTCTTTTGACAGGGTCTAATCCTACCCTTTTACAAAATTTTATTCTTGATCTTCATAAAGAATTCGATATGAAGGATCTTGGATTTCTTCATTACTTCCTTGGTGTTCAAATTACACGTACTCCTAATGGTTTGCTCTTGTCACAGTCCAAGTATGCTTTAGACATTCTTCAACGAGCTCAAATGGAGGGGTGTAAGCCTGTGAACACCCCCATGTCTTCCAAGGACAAGGCCTCCACGGACACCATGCCATTTTCTGATCCTACTCACTATCGGAGTATAGTTGGCGCTTTACAATATCTAACATTTACTAGACCTGACCTCTCGTTTAGTGTGAATTTTGTCTCGCAGTTTATGCATTCTCCAACGCAAAGACATTATCAACTTGTCAAAAGGATCCTCAGGTATGTGCATGGCACCATCACTCTTGGACTTCACCTTCGCCGCCACTCGGCTCTTAACATTTATGGCTTTTCTGACTCCGATTGGGCCGGTTGTAAGGAGACTCGACGATCTACCTCAGGATATTGCACCTCCCTTGGTTGCAATATCATCTCTTGGTCAGCCAAAAAACAGTCTTCTGTCTCCCATTCCAGCTCCGAAGCAAAATACAAATCATTGTCCAATGCTGCCGCTGAATTACTTTGGTTATCCTACATTCTACATGATATTGGCATTCCTCTACAACGCCCTCCTCTCCTCCTAACTAACAATCAAAGTGCTATTTGCATGGCAGCCAATCCTGTTTTTCATGCCCGTAGTAAGCATATCGAAATTGATTTTCATTTCGTTCGAGAAAAAGTCCAACAAGATTTACTCCGCATGAAGCATGTTCCATCCAAACTCCAAACAACTGATATTTTTTCCAAACCATTGGATCGACCAGCATATGAGTTCAATCGCTGCAAATTAAGCCTCATCTCGCAGCTTCATTTGAGGGGGGGATATTAGGAAACCACCAATTTGTCATATGCAGAATTATTGAATACAATAAGGAAGATACAGAGCCGTTGGAAACTAATAAGGAAGATGCAGAGTTGTTGGAAACAAATTATCAATCATGCAATTCCCTCCAAGAAAGGAAACCACCAATCTATCAAATGCTATTGAAGATGTAGAGATTTGAAAATCAATAAAAAAGATATAGAGCCGTTGGAAACTAATAAGGAAGATGCAGAGTTGTTGGAAATAAAGAAGAAATTTTTCCAACATTCTAATTGAGTTGTTAAAATCTTTGTAATTACTTTTCTTCCCATTCTATTGTTGTAAGCTTTCCTATTTATGATCAAATATAATCACCTCTCAAATTAAGGAGAGTTTCACCCAAAAAAACCATTAGCTAAATCTTTCTTCACACATGAGAGTTTTGCATATGTGTGTGTAATAAGTTTTTTATATATTAAAAATGACATAAGAGAAAAAAAGATGGGAGCCTACATTTTTTGAAATCAAGTAAAGATGAATGCAAATCAGAAGTTGCAAGTATTCCATTTTAATACTGAATTTTTTTTTGAAGTAATATCTCAAGCTATACCATTAATGTTGGCATTTTTTTTTAAAGCCATATCTCAAGCTCCTTACGACAACAACAATGGAGTCCTAATCACCTCCAAATTCCATCCAATACTCCTATCAATCTTACCACCGATAAGTGTCCTTCATATAAGAATCTGTGAAAACTACACCACCCATTTCTTATCAAAAAGCAAGAATGAGAATCTTGTCTTTTTGTAGTGTCATTCATCAACGATTCTTTTAATTGCCTATGTCAGCAAGGGCAACTAGAACATCTAGAATCTTGATATTCCCCAACTTCTAAAAACCTACGTAATCTGTATTTTCAAATATATACTACAAGAAAAAACAGTGAAAAAGCAAAACTGACTGATTTTTTTCTTTTAATCATAATTTCCGTGTTCAATTATATATTGAATTACCTTTTTTTGCCACATTTTCTATTGTTTATTACTTGAGTCTGGAGTTGATGACTTGGCTAAAATTGAGCCATGCTTCAGCCCTTTGACAACCCTACATCAATGTTAATTAAGAATGTAATAATTTTGAAAATTCTATTCACTTCTATTGTCCCATTCATCTGATAATGATCCCAAAACTGGTGTTCCCTTGAAGGTTTTCCTTTTCATTACTGAAAAATTAATAGGACCGTTTCTCATTTTTGTGCTTGCTATCTTTGAGGAGTTTACCTGACAAACAAGATCTTGGTTGATAGAGTGGATTATTAATTAAAAAATACAATTTGGAAAATCATAAAAATGACACAGATATCTCATGCAAAAAAATTGCATAGCTTTTCTATTGCATATCTTTGGTGTACATACCACATTGAATATTGGTTGTCACTGAGGACCAATAAACAAGTTGCATAACAGCTTTAATTGTGACTTTTTTGTGCAAGATTGCTGTAGTACAGTAGCAATGCTATGTAACATGAGAGCCATATCCACCAAGATTTGATAGCTGGCCTCCTGATCCAAGTGAGCCCTATTGCTCACATGAAGCATCCCGAACAATGGAATCCAAGTGCATGTCTTTTGAGATATTTTAGTCTAGCAGCAACTTTGTATCTCCAAGTGTCTTCATCCTCCCTTGTTTTCATATCCACTAATAATATCATAATACAAAGCCTTCTTTGTCTTAGATGCATAATTGAAACCGTGACGTTATGTGTACAGAAATTAGTTACACCGGCAATTCTATGGAAAAGGAGATGCTAGTGTGGTGGAGGAGTTTGGAGAAGCTAAAATATTGTTTTCTTTCTAAAGGAATCAATTTATCTTAATCGCATTGTGATTTAGGTTTATATAACATACATCTTACAATTTTTTTTGTCATAAAAAATGCGAAGATGTTTATAAGAATTGCTAAATGAAGTAAAACTTGTTTAATCACAAACTGTATAAATAAGAATTGTTTTTGACATAAAATTGACTTCAAAACCTCATGGCTCCTTTTCTTGAGGAAGGAAAGAAGCAGTTGTCATCCAAACAGCGAATTCAGTGAGAGCAAGAGAAATTTGATTCTGTGTAAGATCTCAAGGAGTGGAAAGTCAAGAGCATTAGTTCCAAAGCTATAAAGTTCAGATATTTGCAGATATGCCTCTAAACTTTAATATTTGATGCTGGCAATAACAAAAGTTTGAATGCATAGCCTCCAAAATTAGTACCAAAAGTTATTTCATTGAACTACCAAAAAATAATCATTTTTGTGAGAAGACAGCAGCTTAATATACTATCTTTATAGCATATCTCTGACTCTAAATTAATCACAAGGAGCCAAGAAAATCAATAATGTATGAACCTAGTATATTAATAACTAAAGAATGGTTTTATCAATCCATAACTAGTGGTTGCATGTGGAACATATGGGTCTAGACTAGCTAATTTATAAAGCAAAAACAACAAAAGCTCTAACATCTGGATATTTCCCCTAATTTTATGGGAATGGGGTATTCATCCCTACAGTATTTTAATATACTCAAGATATCATAATTCACCAGTTTGATGGCATCTAAGCATCAGATATTTTCTAGAATGTGAATTAGCCTAACCAACCTAGAACTGGCTTCACATTGAAGCATTAGGCCCTTCTCTTTTTTTTTTTTTTTTTCTGAGAGAGCCAATGACTGGGGATGCAGCTTTTCGCAGAACTCTACCAGCTCATTCCTAGAGGAAACAAGATACATGTGGGTTCTTACCTTTAAGTTTAAGAGCCAGCCTGAGTCATGGAGAATTAGTCCAGATCCTCCACAAGAAACCAATTGTGTTCCTGCCAAGTCTCACACAACTTGAACAGTAGAGAAACAACAGCAAATTCATATCCTCAAAGTAGCGCTAGTTATGGTCAGTATATGCAGAGAGAATAGCATGTTACGGCACATAACACAATCAGTGAACTCGTTGTTTGTTGTTAACCTAACCATATCTGACTACGTACTATACGCCGAAGCATTAGATTCCAACTGAGCAGTGCGCCATGGCCCAAATATACATCATGAGCTTACGGAGTAGGATTCTTCTCTAGAATTAAACTGTTCATAGCTCCACGAGTATTGGACTTGATCATCTTTTATACCTCATGGCAACTGAATCTGACGCCATTGTTAAAGAATTAAAAGAGAATTTTCCTCTGCCCACAATATTCTCCCATTATTCTTGCTTCCAAGGCAAGATGTGATCCATGTGATGTCTGATGTTGCCTTATGGTTCGTTAGAATCTCATTCCCAGGTGGCAGCCGGCCACGATGCAATTTACTTTAGCCATTTCCTTTATGAACAAGAATCACATTAAATGCTAATTAAAGCCATGGCATCTATTCGAATGGAAGATGGGACTTATAAGCCTTACTTATGGTAATCAAAATATTTTTTTTCCCTTCAAATCTACTTTTTCTTTTATTTTTCTGATGTTGGCATAAATGTAGAAATGAACCGCACCAAACTCAATACTAGCAAAACAAGAGGTTTTGGGGGAGTAGAAAACTCTTTTGATCCATTTTCCTAAATGTACAATTGATATGAAGTAGAGCATGCCATGAAAAGAAAAGGACAGAGATAAAAGATAAAGATTTTTTTTTTTAATCTCACATAGTGCAATTCCTTCCTCTGCTGTGTCTCCTTGAATAGTTGATAAAGACTCTTGAGAGAATATAATGGACAGGTTAGAGAACAGGTTTGGTTCCACTAGGTACTATAGGGTGATAAATTATCTTACTTCGTTCATATCCAAGATTATAGTGAATGGTGATGGGATCAACTTGGTTTGATGGAGAGCATCCAGAACAACTTCAAGGAAAATGGTCTCCTTCCCACTAACCACCAGAAAGACGAGTTAGGCGAGGAATCTTTTTGATATTCCTGAGATGAAGCAAGAGCTTTATGCATGCCAAGATTGTATCGATTATTTTAAGCATAATAAAAATGAAAGTTCTTCCAGAAAATTCATGTCTATTTATGAATAATTTCTCGTATGATCTAAGAAATATATTTTATACCATAAAATGAAGGAAGCAGCCCATGTGCCAACACTTCATTTTCATTCTCTTACCTTTTGGTTTGGACGTAAAAGATCAATGGTAGTTTGTTAAACTCTCTCTCTAACACTATACGACGTGCAAGTACTAGTGCAGCTGGATGCTTGTTTTAGGCAGTGAGGCTCGCCTTTTCCTAAAGTCTCATCCAAACAGGCTGAGATGACACTAGTGCAAGGTAAATTTAAAAGCAGTCGTTCCTTCTCCTTGTTAAGCATCATTTTCTCTAAGTGGTGCATTATATTAAATCATCTCAAAGTAACTATGATATAAGAAACATGACGAGTAGGAATAAGAATATAGATACGTTAAGCCAAACCCTACTACAACCACAAACCAAAATCAAATAGAACCTTGCCTGGCTTTCCATATATATCAATTCCTCGTTGGCTCCACAACCCCAGAACGCACTCAATCCAATTTGGTACCTGGCTCCATGCCAACACATGACTACTGTAGTGTTTACATGCATTTCCCAAGTGCCTCCAATGGCATCCTCACCACCTTAATTTAGTCCCCACCCCCACAGCCTATAAATACGCCATCAATTCCTCATTTCCCTGCCAGGTCTCCAAGGATTCAGAAGATGTCTAACGTGGAGGTGAAAAGTGTAAACCGATGGTGTTCATGCCCTGAGTTCAACCAGCCAACCAACCAGAATCAAGTAGCCACCGAGACGGTGCATGGTGCCCGTCTTGCAATACAATTGTCGAACTGTGACACTTGTGTGGAGGAGAACAATGCGTGCAAGTGTAGGGAAGGGAGTGGAGTTTTAAGTTTTGGGGGTAGTGAAAACCATACCAAGGCAGATAGTTCCTTTGCTCATTCAGCGATCAACATGGTGGGAATGCTCATAGGTACACAAGTGATTCGAGCTCTTAACGTTATAGCATGTTACCAACTCTCGCAGTCGCTTTTCTGTGGCCTTCACATATTTCTTTACCTACTGATCTCTCTCTTCAGGTCTTGGGCAACTTTCAACTCCCTATGCTTTGGAGAATGGAGGATGGACCTCAGCATTTCTACTAGTGGGACTTGGAATCATGTGTGCATACACCTCACATATTATAGGCAAGTGCCTTGAGGAGGATGCTAGCTCCAAAAGTTACCAAGACATTGGAGAGCAAGCATTTGGGACCAAGGGAAGGATCATAACCTCCACCTTCATATACTTGGAAATATTCCTTTCCCTTGTGTCATACACAATCTCTCTCAGCGATAACTTGCCATTGGCGCTTCGCGGTGTTCATCTCTCATGGCTTCACTTATCCGAAGCTCAGCTGCTGACATCTATAGCAGTGTTGGTGGCACTCCCTAGTATTTGGCTGAGGGATCTTTCCTCCATATCCTTCCTCTCCTTTGGAGGGATCCTAATGTCGCTCCTCATCTGCATAACCATAGGGTGGACAGCAGCCTTTGGAGGGATCAAGAGTAACCAAAGGATACCTATACTACAACTTCGCAAGATCCCAGGGATTTCTGGCCTATATATATTTAGTTATGCTGGCCATATTGTCTTTCCCAACATATATACAGCCATGAAGGATCCCTCCAAGTTCACCAAGGTATATCTCTAACACTAAATTGACCAAAGTTTTGAGTTATATATATGCTTGTGGTAAAATTAAGTCCAAGCATGGATCCTTGACAATCCCTCAAGTCCAAAGTCCATGTAGGTGGGTGCAAGGCTGATTTTTTCAAGCAAGCTCAACCCCAAGCCTTCATCCAACAAATGAGGATGTTCTTAAGTGGAACCAGAATCTCAGCCACCTTTTGGCTTTCCCCTCCTCAAGTTGCTAAATATTCCTGCAATCAGCCTGTAGTGGATCTAGTGAGGTCTAGTCTCTTTCTTCACATAAAAAGAGTACAAAAAGAAGCATCCAAAGTTGCCTTCAAATAATTAATAAAGATTCATTTTATCTATCAAGTTGGTTGTACACATATATACATGCATGTATGCATGATAAGCTGAAGCATAAATCTAGGACCATAACCACCTGGTTGGGGTCAACTAAAGGATGATGATTGTTAATCTCTTCCAAAACTCACCTTATACTTCAAATCCGAAGAAACTAGATTTCATGTCTTATTTGATTCGGTTTGGAACCAAAAGGGATCCAGTTTCTTTGGAAGAATCATTATCCAAACTCACTTGTATAATACATGCTAGCTTTAAAAAAGGGGTTTTACAAATTATTTGGAAAAAGAAATAGGATAATGCATTAAATCCAACCTCAAAGCTGATTCTGAATTGGGTTCATCATCCTGCTACTGCTAGTGCTCTAGGATCTTAAGCCTTAAAAGGGGGCCATCATCCTTCTTGGGTTTGGATGTGAAGAGTAATTCATATCGAATTCAACTTGAATATGATGTGGCGCCAAGACTCCCTGGCCTAGAATATAAATCACATGAGGTTACCATTGCATAAATTGACTTTTATTAGCCGAATAATTATAACTGAAGATCAAATCCTTCAAAATAAAGTTCCTTAAACTACAGAGCACAGGAATACTGCATGTAATTATACAGGAATCCACTCTTTTACATCCTTTCAACAGATAATCATAGATATTGCATGTATGGTTAAGTAATTTACATTCTCCAATTGCATGTATTCCTCATGCTGCCTACCCCATGTTCTTGATCAATTGCAGGTTACTGTCACAAGTTTTACTGTTGTTACTGGCCTCTACACAGCTCTTGCTTTCATGGGGGCGAAGCTGTTTGGACCGACAGTTAACTCGCAGATCACCCTCAGCATGCCTCAACACCTCGTCGTCACCAAGATCGCTCTATGGGCAACCGTGCTCACACCAATGACAAAATATGCCCTTGAATTCGCTCCCTTCGCCATCCAACTTGAGCAGAATCTAACTTCTACGAGCTCCAGGGTCCGAATGCTCATCAGAGGCATCATAGGGTCCTCACTGCTGTTGGTGATCCTGGCACTAGCCCTCTCCATTCCATACTTTGAGCACGTCCTCAGCCTCACGGGCTCCCTTGTAAGCACAGCCATCTCAGTGGTCTTCCCCTGTGCCTTCTACCTCAAGATATGCTGGCCTAGAGTCTCCAAGCCCGCTCTCCTTCTTAATGGTGTTGTTGTAGTCATTGGGGCTCTATTTGGGGTAGTAGGAACGATCTCATCTTCTATGGCACTTCTGCAAAATATTCAGAGAGGCCATTCACCTTGACCTACGGAACAGAAACTAATGTTAAGGGTCTTTCTATTACCCAATAATAAGCAGAAGGCTGAACGACGTGAAGGAGAATGAAGTTTGCAGTCCATGATGAAGTAAAGATCATGTTAGTTGTGAATCGAAGTCTCTTAAATATAATATGGAATGGTGCATTTGATTATACTTCTCATCACTGCTCTGGCGTTGCCTCTTAACATCGCATGCTGTAAAGAAACAGGCAAGAAGGCTGTGGAAAAAAAAACAGAGAAAGCTTGAGAAAGAACTCAAGACTTTATTGACTTTCTTTCTTACATGATATGTCCTATTTATAACATTACATAGACGAAATAACCAACTAACAGATATGATAACTGATTAACTAAAAACAGGTAAAACGGTTGAAGTAGTTATTCATGGTTCTTGAAGTTCTTGGAATGAGAGTGAAGTGTATCCGGAATACAGGAAGATAAGAAGCAGAGTGAGTTAAATTTGGTCCTCAATACTCCCCCTCAAGATGGAGTGTATAGATTGTGTACACCCATCTTGCGTATGAGAGTATGAAATCGATGTGTTCCGAGTGCTTTGGTTAACAAATCGGCAAGCTGTAAGCTTCCAGGAATATGAAGAGTTCGAATTATGCCCAGTTGAAGCTTTTCTCGTACAATATGGCAATCAATCTCGATATGTTTTGTTCTCTGATGAAACACTGGATTGGAAGCAATGTGCAATGCTGCTTAATTATCACAGAATACCAATGCCAGTTTGGTATGTTGGACATCAAGCTCCTTGAGGAGATTGATTAACCATTGAAGTTCACAGCATGTGGAGGCCATGGAACGATATTCTGCTTCCGCAGAAGATCGGAAAATGGTGTGCTGCTTCTTTGATTTCCATGAAATGAGAGATTGCCCGAGCAAGACACAAAATTCTGTGACTGATCGACGCGTATCTAAGCAAGATGCCCAATCTGCATCGCAAAAGGCCTTTAAATGAAGCTCGGAAGCTGACGGAAAAAATAAACCTTGTCCTGGTGTAGCCTTCAAGTATCTCAAGACTCGATATGCAGCTTCCAAGTACGGTTGTCAAGGTGATCCGAGAAACTGGCTCAAAACCTGCACAGAGAAATTCAGATAGGGCCTTATTATAGTAAGATATAGCAACCTGCCTATTAATCGCCTATAGACTGTGGGATCTTCAAGCAATGTTCCTCAAGGCTGCTGAGTTTTAAGTTTTGGATCATAGGACTTTTCGCTGGCTTGGAACCAAGACAACCAACATCCTGTAGGATTTCCAAAGCATACTTTCGTTGACACACTGAGATCCCTTTAGAGCTTCTTGCTATCTCAAGGCCAAGAAAGAATTTTAAAACCCCCAGATCCTTGAGTTTGAATTGTGCATCAAGGTTTTTCTTGAGAGCATCTATATATGAAATGTCATTCCCTGCAATGATTATATCATCAACATATACAAGAATTGCAGTGTAAGAGCATTCATCCTTTCGTGTGAACAAAGAATAGTCAGCCTTCGACTGAATGAAGCCTTGGGATATGATGAAAGAAGACAGCTTGGCGAACCACTGTCTTGAAGCTTGCTTCAGCCCATACAAAGATTTGTGTAAATGGCAAACCATCTTCTTCCCCTTCTCTCCCTGAAGTTCATATCCTGGAGGCAAATTCATGTATAGTTCTTCAGTCAAATCTCCATGTAAGAACGCATTATTTACATCAAGTTGAGATAAATGCCAATTCTTAATTGCTGCAATTGCTAATAATGTTTTGACCGTGACCATTTTAGCAACTAGGGAGAAGGTATCATGGTAATCCAGATCGGCTTGTTGAGTGTAACCCTTTGCAACCAGCCTTGCTTTCTTCCTTTCCTCAGTCCCATCTGCCTTAAACTTTGTTTTGTAGACCCATTTGCAATCTACTGCTTTCTTCCCTTTAGGCAATAGAGTTATAGTCCAAGTATGATTATCATTAAGTGCCTTCAGCTCAGTTTTCATTGCATCACACCATGCAGGGGACTTAAATGCTTCCAAATGGTTCTTTGGATCAGTTGCAGAAGAAATAGACAAACTGAAAACTCGGTGTGAAGAAGAAAATTGTAGTCCAGAAAGGCTGAGATATCATAAGGCTGTCCTGACTTGATATGGGACTCTTGCTGACCATGGAGTGAGTGAAACAGAGGAGTTGCTGATGCCAAACTGCAGTGATACTCCTTCAAATATGCAGGAGGTTGTTGGACTCTAAGAGATCGTCTAAGTTGTCGGGTAGATAAAGGAAGGGGTGATGGTGCTGCTTCTGAAATCAATGGGGGATTGAGCCTAGAGGACCTTCTAAGAGGGTGATTTTGAAGAGAAACAGTTGGTGACTTTGATATGAAAGGGGGTGAAAAAGAAGGAGTGAAATGAACCTGATTGTCAAGCGTGCCACTGGGCGTGCCGGTTGAAACAATAGGTTTAACATTAGGTGCAGAAAGAGTGTCTTGCAGCTTATTAGTTGAGTGTAGCTGATCATAGGTGATGATAGATGGGGAAAAAATTTTATCACAAGATTGAGAAGCAGAGTCTAATGCAGGGATAACAAGATGAGAATCATCACGTTGAAAGGGAAATATAAATTCATGAAATATGACATCCCTTGAAATGAAGACTCTTTTGGAATGAATGTCGTAAAGTTTATAGCCCTTTATGCCATGAGGATAACCAATGAAGACGCCCTTGGGTAAAATTTGGACCTAAACCTTTTTAAAGTTGAGGCATAACATAGACATCCAAACACCCTCAAATGATCATAAGAGGGTTTCGCACCAAACAAGACCTCATGGGGTGATAGGCCAGAAAGTTTTGGAGTCGGCAACCTATTGATAAGATACACTGCAGTTAGGATGCATTCCCCCCAGAAATTCAGAGGCGGGTTTGCTTGAAACCTTAGTGCTCTTGCCACATTGAGAATAAGTTGGTGTTTTCTCTCTACCACCCCATTCTGTTGAGGGGTGTCTAAACAACTGAGTTGATGAATGATTCCCTTTGAAGCATAGAAATCTTTCATGTTGAAGTCCCCACCATTGTTTGATCTAAGGACCTTTATCTTAGCTGAAAATTGAGTCTCAATTAAAGTGTAAAAGGACTGAATAATGTCCTTAGTTTGGAACTTGAATTGCATGAGATAAACCCAAGTGCTTCTACTATAGTCATCAACAATTGTGAGGAAGTATCTTGAACCATCGAGTGAAGCTGTGGAGAATGGACCCCATATATCACAGTGAACTAAGTCAAACATTGAACTTGAGACACGGGAACTGTGAGCAAAACTCAACCTTTGTTGTTTGGCAAGTGGGCAAACTTGACAATGATTATTCAGACTAATGTCCATTTTAGATACAGATTTGTTTAAAGACAAAAACAAGGGAAAGACAAATGGCCTAGTCTACGATGCCAAAGATCAAACTTGTGAGCACTGTCAGTTGAATTTGCAAAGGAACACAATGAGGAAGATAGTGGAGGATTTATAGTACCAGCTGCAGCTTGTGTGTTATTTACTTGAAGATGATATAAACCATCCTCAAGCCTCCCCATTCCAATCGTCTTCCAGTTCAACAGGTCCTGTATGACACAACATTTTGGTAGGAATATCAGGCAACAATTATACGAGTTTATGAGCTTGCTTGCAGAAATAAGATTGAATGAAAAATTTGGGACGCAGAGAACATCTCTTAAGGTGAGCAACTCGGAGATCTTCACTGTTCCCACATGCATTGCAGATGTTCGTTCACCAGTAGGGAGTCTGACAGTAGCGTTTATACTTTCCGTAGTTGTTGATAAGTGAGAAATGGAGCACACCATATGGTCTGTAGCTCCGGTGTCTATAATCCAAGGAACATGGCATTGATTTGGAGCAATAGCAGTCATTGAGCAGATAGTATTACCTGAAAAATTTGGAATGGATGGTACTCGGGTCCTATTTGTTGCCAGTTGTAGATTTCCAACCTGATTCACCGAAGGCTCTGGCACTTCCTTCGTGACAGAGGTCATCCCATGAGATTGCAGTTGAGGTTGTAGGATCGAAAGATCCTCTGACACTGATCCGGAGTGATGGTCAGCTTAGAGTAATCACATAGGAGATCTGGAGTTACAACACAGCTGGAAGTTTGGTTCGCTGCAGAGACTTTGCCTTTTGTGAAATTAAAATCGGGCGGAAACCCATGAAGCTTATAACATTTATCCTTTGTGTGAATTTGTTTTCCATAATGATTGCAGATGGGTCTATCCTTCTTGTGAAGTTGACCCATGGTATTTTGTTTTTGAGGTTGCTTTTGATTGAGAAAGGAGTTGACCGACCTGTCATTAGAGTGGCTAACAAATGCAGCAGCTTCAGGATTCTGATTCATGGCAGCCTTACGTTGTCTTTCTTCTTGAAGCACAAGAGCAAACACCCTATTAACTGGTGGCAGAGGGTCCATTAAGAGGATTTGTCCACGAACATTCGAGTAGGAGTCATCCAATCCCATCAACAACTGGATAACATGTTCTTCAGATTGATATTCATTTGGCTATCGGGGTCTGTAATTTGCCAACTCTTCCCAAAGTCCCTTCAAGTGGGTGAAGTAGGAGATCACACTTCCATGGTTTTGGGAGAGAGACGAGATTGTTTTCTGCAGTTGATAAATTCTTGGACCATTACTTTGACTAAATCTCTCTTTCAAGTCCAGCCAGATTTTCCTAGCTGTTTCCATGTATATTACGTTGGTGCTCATCTCCTTTGGGATGGAATTCAAAATCCATGTAGAAATTACTATATTACACCTCCTCCAGGCCGCATGATGAGGGTGATTTTGTAGAGGTTGAGGAATGCTTCCATCGACAAACCCTTCTTTGTTCTTGACACTCAAGGCCATGAACATTGACCTGCTCCAAGTTGAGTAATTCTCCTCATTCAAGATCAAGGAGGTGAGTTGCAAACCTGTGCTGTCACCGTAATGCAAATAATACGGGCTTGCCGGATCCTCGATCACGCTCAAGGTTGGTGAAGGGGCTGAACCGGCATCGCTGCGAGTGGAAGCAACCATGGAGGAACGATCTCAATTGCTCTGATACCATGTAAAGAAACAGGCAAGAAGGCTGTGGAAAAAAAACAGAGAAAGCTTGAGAAAGAACTCAAGACTTTATTGACTTACTTTCTTCCTTACATTATATGTCCTATTTATAACATTACATTGACGGAATAACCAACTAACAGATATGATAACTGATTAACTAAAAACAGGTAAAACGGTTGAAGTAGTTATTCATGGTTCTTGAAGTTCTTGGAATGAGAGTGAAGTGTATCCAGAATACAGGAAGATAAGAAGCAGGGTGAGTTAAATTTGGTCCTCAATACATGCCGCTAGCCTTTCTTGCATGGAGTTGTTTCATGAAAACCGGCCACAAAAGGTCATTGGACACCCGACTCTAGCCTATCTTGTTTGGGCTTGTAAAAAGCCCATAAAACTAGACGGATCATAAGTGTAACACTGGCATTAAGAAGACTTAAACGACCTCTAATAACCTAAACATCAATTCAAACCCAAAAATTAATGGATGTTTGTTCCAAAATTCTGAACTAGCATGTTGGAATGTTTCCATTTGCACCCGAACATCAGAAATTCGCCTGCAAAAATACATTTACCATATAGATGATGATACAAGAACATCGAGAAGAACAGTTTGACTTGATCCTTCAAACATTTCACTCCTTCTAATCGATCCTTAAAGTATAGTTTTGCTCCATCAGCAGCAGTATGCTGAAAAGAGTAGAAGAAAAGCTTGAGCTTGAGATGCAAGATTATAAAGTAAAAACAGGCATAAGATTCTGTTTAGGTGTCTCACTTCCCGATGTCCCAACAGGACAGTTCGAGTCTCGTTATGTGATATGCCGGCTGCTAAGAAAGCAGGATTTCAAACAAAACATAAGCATCAAACATAATTCAGCCACAGTCAACAAGGTTTTCTAGGACAGCTTCCAAAGAGGAAAATATTAAACTTGGGATGCAACTGAATTTATAATTATAACAACAAGTTACATTGCAGTAATGTATAGACAGTTAATCCACAAGCACAAGCCCAAGCCCAACAATATAAGATATTTGGATTCTCAGAAAGAAATTTATACCTTCTTTGTGGAAAACGAAATCGCATTTATCCAGTGCCTCCACCAGGAAAACAATAACAAATAATACCATATTAATTTTATTTGCATTTAACTTTCTGCTTACCATCTCAAGTTATAAAAATTAATAGGTTAGAAATGAATTTCATTTCATAATATACTAGATTACAGAAAACAAGATATCGAAATTGAAAGGAAACAGGAACAGACCATATGTCTGACAGGCCATCCAAGAAAAGAGGTTTGTCTCTTCCAATAATCTTTGTTTCCAAAATATCTTTCTTTAGCAGGAGATGCTATCATGCCCTACAAACAAGCAAATGTTCAAAAAACTCATCCAAAATGCCAAGATGTCAAGCTTCACCAATCCTGCAATCCACAACATTCTGTATTCTATAAAGTAGAATTATCAGTAATAATCTTCAAAACATAATCATGACATGTATCATACTTTTTCCGAAACTGCAAATTCTAAATGGCTATCTCCAGATGACTCAGTAGCTCACCATCATCATATTCCCCATAGAGAAGTTGTAGCTCAATCATAATCAATTCCAAGAATCTACCACTTTATGGAGGTTCATCCTATATTTGCTACTTTGAAAGAAAGCATACAACATAGAGTTCTAAGGTGAAATAACACGCATAAGCATTGCTGTGCATGACTGCACTTTGTATCCAAGCCTTACTATGTCCTTTGCTTACCAAGAATAATGCATGCATGTAGATCCAATTCTAGGAATGTAGGTGTCACGCCCCGAGCCCGAGGCGCGGCAGACGCCGCACGCCCGCACGGCGGGCCGCACAGGCGTGCAAGGCATCAGATCATATCAAAGCAAATACAGGTGTTCAAAACTGACATAATTATTTAAATTTATTCAAAAGCAGTCTTACAAAATTTCAAAATAACATTTGCTAACATAATTCAAATGTCCAAACTAATCTAACTGAAATGCCAATAACTGAAGAAATTATCCGAAAATCTAACACACTCCCCAATCTCGTGCGATCAAGCCTTTGGATCTGAAAAACAGAGAAAATAAAATAATGAGCTACACTAGCCCAGTAAGCAACAAAATACCCAAAAGTGGGGTCAGAGCATATCAGATCAAAATACAGGATAATGTCTGGAATAAATTATAGATAACATCGTTTTACTGTTTTCAAAACTTATTATCATTTTTCCAAAAATCTAATACCATAATCTCAACATGATAGGCTACGGCCACGTAACCCAGTGGCATGGGTTGCACAGAGTGCCAGAAACCACTATTGTTAGTCACCGGTGGCAACGGTGTCCAGAAACCACTATTCTAATCACCGGTGGGGCGGTGTCGAAACCGGTTCCTCACAGATTACAAGTCGACAGGTCCAACGTATAATCCCCATTGGCGGGGCTAGAACAGAATAGAACAGGTCATAGCCATGCTGAGAATGCATATATACAAAAATATATTTCATAAACTATCCGGTCATATTTTACGGATTTCAGAGCATATAACATGATTTTCAAATAAAATTTAACATGTCTGACCCATTTTACTGAATACAAAACATATGTCAAAACTTAATCAGTTTATCAAATAATTTGGAAATCACACTTGAAGTATTAAGTTACTTACCTCTTCTCGCTTAACTCCGACTTCAGATAAGCAGATCAGGTTCACCTGTTTAAATTTAATTAGTCTCTGTGTTAATTTTCAGAGCTAAGCAAAACCAAAAATAATACTATTGGACACGGCCCAACAGGGCCCAGAGTTGTTCCATAATGAACATGGCCCGATAGGGCCCATATCGGACACGGCCCAATGGGCCCGCATAGACTCCGCCCAATAAGGCCCCCAAGGTTGGCTTCTAATTGGTTCATTTATGCAATAAAATTTATTGCAGGGACTAATACTTAATTACAGGGTACTGTTCTATAATAAAACTTGAGTAAAGGGACCAAACAAATATATTTGAGGACCTTTATGTAATAAATCTTTTCTATAGGGATCAAATACAAATTACAGAAGACCTTTTTGTGAAATAATATACTGCCAAGGGCTTAACTGCAAAATTCCATTTATTGGCCAAATGGGTTCGGATTTCGGGTTCCAGGTTTCAGATCTGAATAGGGCCCAAGTTGGGCCCACAAGGGTACTGCCCCACTAGGCCCAACCAGACTGGACTGGGCCCAAGTTGGGCCTGCAGTGGACTGGGCCCAACGGCCCATCAAAATGCTCACGGCCCACAATGGGCCTTCTTCCTCAACAGCTCCCCATGGACAGGGGAGATGGGAGAATGGAAGAGGAAGGGGGATCGGCGGGGTGGCCAGCCGATCGGTCGACGGCCAGCCGGCCGCAGTGGTGGCCATTGCAGCCGGCTGGCCGTTGCGGTGGCCGGGGTCAAGAATCAACCGAGAAGAGTCTCGGTTCATGGGGCCAAAACAAAGGGAGGAAAGCATGCTCCGGCTAAGATCGAAGAGCACAAAGGGCAGAGGGCTTACCGGCGGTGGCAGAGGCAGCGGAAGGAAGATCTCGGCTCGGTCAGCAACTAGCAGCGGCGGCGGCGCTCGGAACCGAGGGGACGGATCTCAGAATAGGGGAAGGCTTGCAAAGGGGATTCGGACGGTGATCCGGCGGCACCGGCCACTTGAGAAGTAGGAGGAGAGGGAGGGGAAGAAGAAGGGAGAGGAAGAGGAGGAGGAGAAGCTCGGAGGTGGCCCTAGGGGAAGGAAAGATGGGATTCTATCGCCCCATCGTAACGGCCCTCCGCCGCGAAAATCGCGGCGGTCGAACGAGATCCATGGCCGTAAATTAGCCACGGATGGATTGGGAGGGGTGCCGCGGGATACCTGCGGCGCCCTTGCCCCGTTTGTCTCCCGGAGGAGCCGGAGAGGATCGCAATCGCGATCCTCTGTTCCGGTTCCTCCCAAATCGAATCGGGGCTGAAGTCGGGCCCTGTATCTCACAGTAGGGATCTCATTGCAAGCAAGAATATTGAATGATGCATGTCTTTGCGTTCAGAAACTAAATTTTGATCGAGTTTTAAAGTATTTTCATGCCCCTTGCCACCTTTCAGATTCCAGTGACAGGCCACCCCTATTCTGCCCTTGTTTTCCTAATTATTTTCTCTCTTTCCGGCAGCTATCGCCACCGCCGCATGCTGTCGAGATGTCAGGACGCTGCTCCTCGATGCTTTGTGATTGTCCGGCGAAGCCTCAGCCACCAAGGAGTAAGCTGAGAGGCGATGAAACCGATTCCCTACTTTTCCATCGAACCCCTGTTTCAATTTTTTTCCCTTTTCGTCTACAGCCACCGGCAGTCTGTCGCCACCAGTCGTCGTCGCCACCCATCATCACCGTTGGACGCCGCCCTCTCGCCACTGCCACTGCTAGGCCTGCCCTTTTGCTCCTTTTCCTCTGTTCTCGGAGAGGACCACGAAGGGCTTCCATTTGTTCTCTCACTCCTCTCTGTCTCTCTTCTTTCTTTTTCTCCCTCTTCATGTGATTGTGGACCGGTGGAGTAACGTAGCTTGACTCTAATAAATTGTCATGGATGATCATCCATCATGTTCATCTTCACCCAGCTTCCTTGGGCGCCTGTAAATCTCATCATTGATAGTCCCCATCGTACCATCTTTGGATGGATTGAATTCTTCCTCTGAAATCCATCGATTGAGTCGTCCAGATCTAGCTGAAGTTGCGGGACATCATTATTCGGCCAACCATGCCCTTTTTCCCTTTCCTAATTTTTCTACCACCGACCATAATTACTTTATAATCTTTCTTTAGGTTACACAGGAGAGCAATTGTTTGGATAAGAAGATGCTGAGAAAAACTTTTATACTCTAGTTTTTAAATCAAGATAAAACCCTAATTTATTTTAAATTTGAATTAAATAGTGACCGAAAAATTAGAGGTAGTTCAAACACTAAAACGCTGAAATTCAAAAAAATTAGCAATAATTTATTTATTTGTGGTTGATCAAGGATAAGTTGGATTTATATTAATTTTAAATTAATTATACATGTTAGATGTGGATTGGACACACTGTATTTGAGTTTGTCAATGGTAGAGTTAAAAATCTCTATATATAATCACCTATATGTACATATGTTTATTCATGTATTTTATCTGTCATGTATCCATAATTTATAATTTTGCATAGGATAATTATTGTTCATAGCATGATTGTTGATATAAATATAAAAATATATGATTCTTTTTGTATACATGTATCAAATATCAATGATTTTAGTTGCTTGGAATATAATATTAGGTACTTTAAAATTTGGCAAAGAATATAATATTAAATTATATTTTATTTGGTGATGATAAAATTGAATAATTTAATGGTTGAAATTAAGTACTTGGACTAACTACATTTTTATATTGTCCCATCATAGGCTACAAATGTAGTGTTATAGATTGCCCCATCAAAGATGGGAAGCTTGACACTATCGGTTGCTCCGTCACAAATAAAAAAAGTAATCATGGTTGGTCTGAAGGCGAAAATAAAATGTGCATGAGAACCTATGTAGACTTTGGGTTAATCTAATTACTATCAAATTGTCTTATCATAGATTGAAAATGAAGTACTATAAATTACCTTGTCACTGGTAGTAAACGTGACGCCTATCGGATCCAAATTGTTTGTTTAAAAATGGGAATAAGTTATTCGAAAACATTACTGAATAGTTAATTTGAGTTGAGCTAGACAATTGGTGTGTGCTTCGTGATAATTGCATTTATTTCTGTCAAGACCACCATTAATCGCATTGGAGGTAACTTTGGACTCCCTAGCTGAGTGAATCACTAGGCCAAAAATAAAAAATAAAAAACAAAGTTATTCTACCACTCACTATTACCCTCCTAGGTATATCTTATAAACTTTGCGTTTCGCCTTTCTCAAAAATTACAAAAAGAAATTCGTGTGTGCTGAAGAAAGGAAGAGAGTCTTCCCTTTGAAGGGTCTGAGTGGAAGAAAACTGGCCGAGGGGCCATGCATATATTAAAGAGAAGCATCTGGCTTCAGCCCATGTTGCAGAGGCAAGTGGATGGTACTGAGAGCACAACATGAAGAGAACATATATAGGCGAAAATTACATTAAAAACTGTTCATGGGCCTGGTCTAACGTTCTCTCCGTAGAAGTCATATTGGTTGAAAGACTTCTTTGATCAACACCTGCATTTGTTTACTTCCCCCCCAGTGGAATAAAATCTCAAGACTCTCGCCAGGTCCTGCAACGCGTTTCTTCCGGACGTTTGGTGGAAAGTGTCAAATGTTTGGAAGTCCTGCACTGCATTTTATTCAGCTTTATTAAGTCATGTTGAGGATGATAGGTTGTTCTCAGGATTCTCTACGGTGCATTGTTTGCACTGTAGAGTATTGTACAGCACTCGATAGCTGTTATCAAAACATAAATGATCATCAAACAAGATGTGCCATATATGGCAGATAGGCCTATGTCTTTTGATAGCCATCCATCTGTTGATAGCAGCTATCTACACAATATTTTGTGATCCAAACCGTTCGCTGCAAAGGATTCGTGCTCTATCCTTCACAGCATTAATTTTTGATAGTGGGTGAATCAAACAATAAGAGGTTCTCTCCTAGCATTGCAATGAGCTGGCCATTAAATATAATCTTTGTTGCCTAGGTATGCAGCCCAAGAGGGAAAGATGAATTGAGTTTTTTTTGAAAATTTTAATTAATAATACAACGAAGTAAGAAGCTTAACAGATAAATATTAATTTCAGCAAGAGAGTAATAAATAGATATGCAAGAAGTAAATGTAAGCAATACAAATAATACAAACACATAAGATTTATAGTGGTTCGGTACCAACCCTACACCTACGTCTATTCTCTAAGACTTCATGCTTGGAAATTTTACTATAATCATTTCCGAATTATAGTCCAATTGTTTTACATGGGATCACAATCAACTCAATTGATTTTTTCAGAAAATCAATCAAAACCTACACTAATTGTTTTACTCGGGCTCACAATCAATCTAGTCGATTTTTCAGGACAATCGGTCACAACCTAGATATTTCATAGTACAAACAAACCTTATAAGCCAGCTGATTTTTACGTTGAGATTTCCTAATCTCGTGCACTAAACAAGGATAGAAAGATACATACACAATAACCTCTATAAAAGTTGGATTGATGTCGTTGAAGCTCAAGTCTAATTGCTCTAAAAGTTGGGATCTCAATGAGTAGAGTTCAACTCTTTCTTTTTTCCTTTCTTGTTTGCTCTTGATCTTGTGATGGAATTCCATGATTGGCAGTTGAAACTCTTTCTATAGATCTTTGGAAGCTCACTCTGAAGTGGAAGGAGGCTTTAAATGATCACTTCTCAAATTAATCCTCAAGTTGAAGCTCAAGAAGTGGTGTTCACTTGTATTCCTTTTTTTTTACCTCATCCACTCAATCTTCTTAATCCATCATCTTCTCCAATTCATTTTTGAAGCATTTATAGCTTGAAAAGTTGTTAAACAACCGTTTCTAGCTGTTAGAGAGAAGAAACTAGCCGTTGGAAGTAAATATGGTTATTCTGGTTTCGTAGAAAAACTAGTCGTTACTGTTATCAGGCGCTGATGGGTCTACTCGAATTCTTCAGGGGTCAACTCATGATCTCAAGGGTCGACTCGTAATCTTCAGAGGTCGACTCGTGAACTAATTGCTTTATGTTTTATCTATAGCCATTCAGGGTCAACTTGTAATCTTCAAGAGTCGATTCGAGATAGTTTAGGATCATCTCGTTTATTATAGAAACTTTCAAAACTCTTCAAAAAGCTTCTCCATGTTCTTTAACCTTTCAACCTTATTGAGGTCCCTATATAACAAATTTAACTTCTCTAAGAATACAAAATCATTAGTATTATATTCAAATATTTTATACTCATCAAAATCAATCTATTTGATCAACAATCTTTACTAACAATATATCCTTGCTGCGATCTTAGTGAGGCCCGCTGGTGTTTTTGAGTCACTGGGAAGACTCACTCCATCTTTATGATTTTCCTATGTAGAGGTATATTCTCTCCAGCAACTTTCTTAATTAGACGGCTTTTCTAAATGAATATCAAACAAGTACTGGTATAACCAGTGGCGCCTAACTAAAATATGAGATGCTGGATTGAGAGCAAGATTTCAATGAGCCGACACAATGTGCGATAGATCTACCGACGAATTCATATATAGCCATAAGTAATCTAAATTGGTGATAAGAGGCGACATGCTTTGTTGGCATGCAAGTTCTTCTAAGGATAGGATTTCCACAAGCGATAGAAAGATGTTTCCAAAATATTTGCCAAATTGTTAGCTTGTATCCAAGATTTGAAAGACTTCATCTAGTATTAAAGTGATTAGTGTTATAATGGCTACTAATAGCATTAAGACGGAAAGTAATATTGAAATTATTGTTCACTCAGTCAAAACTTCATTTTTTTTTTAAACGTACAGACTAATTTGTAGAGAAAATTGATAGACAATTTGAATCTTAAGAATGCTACTTTATTCATTAAAGCAATAGATTGTCAAATAGTAGCTCTTATTTGTATTACATAATGATAAAAAAAACAGCCATTATCTAAGATCCATTATTCATAATTCTTAATAGATTGTGGCAGCAAGCATCATGTCTTAGTGCCCATGATTTCAAATCATGATGACAGCACTTGACTACTGCGAGAGACGAATCTTCTTTTTTCAAGGAAAGCCACTGCGAGCAACGTAGTGCAAGCACAATGGCCAGATATATTGTGGCAAGACACCTCTCCCACCAATGTAAAATTCTGCTCATGGAATGGCCTACAATCCTAGCATGCAGCGATTACTCTTAACATGGACTTAGGTAATAAATATGGTTTCTGTCAAATGATTCATAATTTTGTTATTCTAGATCATGGACCGGCACGTTCAATCTATATCAAGTAGCTTGTTTTTCCACAAAAATACATCTTTTGCAAACTACTGTAAGTAATATTGCGTGCGCACAAAGTGGCAAGATATATTGTGGCAAAACACCTCTTCTATCGACGTAAAATTTTGCCCATGGAAATGGCCTACAATCCTAGCATGTAACGATTACTCGTAACATGGACTTAGGTAATAAATACGGTTTCTATCAAATAATTTATAATTTTATTATTCTGGATCACTCGCTCTACAGAGATACAACTTTTGAAGGCTATTGCGACCAACGTTGCACAAGCGGAGTGGTCAGATATATTGTGGCAAGACAACTCTAACATCAATGTGAAATTTTGCCCATGGAAATGGCCTACAATCCTATCATGTAGTAATTACTCTTAACATGGATTACTTAGGAAATAGGTGTGGTTCCGGTCAATGGATTCATAATTTTGTTGTTCTGCCGTGTAATAGGTGAGGGGTACAAGATTTGGTATGTGTCAGTGAATTATTGGAAGGGTGATAGCATATTGACGTAGATCGGAGGTAGGTGCTGCTGAATTTTTGATAGACGATGACTTCTGCTCCTGCATCACATTTCTTCTTTTGACTCAATGTCATGGGTACAAAATTGTGGCATTGTTGATTCCAGCTAGTCTCATGGTTCAAAGATCAGGGCCACGTCCACCGCAAATGGTCATGCACTTTGGGTGGAAGCTGCACCACGTAGAGAAGAGAGGGAATATCTGCAAACGCATGGGGCATCTCCTTCGAGTGGGTCCCTCATTTTACAAGAGCTGCAGCCCCCATAGCAGGAAAAATGTAAATTTTCTATTTCTAAAAAAAATATCTTGAGTTTCAAACTCTCAAGCTAAAATTTCAAAGGATCTGCGATCAGAGTATGAACGTTGTCGAGGTCAAAGCCGCGTGGAAGGGTGTCTTCTATGCGAGACATGTGCTAGACGCATACTCTATTGTCTTGGAGGAAGACTCAGCCTCGGTGATTGAGGGTATCCAGGACTCCGGTCATGTAGCTGCCGGACTGCGACTAATACGCGACATTCGCAGCCTCTTGAGGGAGCGTGCTTTCCATCGGGTCGTCCATATCTACCAGGAGGCGAATAGTGTAGTGGATTTGGTGGTGTCTAGATTTTGTTTGGGACACTCATGTTCCGATTCCAGCTCCTTTGTATTCTCTCTTTTTTTTTTTGACTTTATAGGTGTACCCATGCCCGTTGCATGTGAGTCACCAATGTACCAAAACAAAAAAAAAAAGCTTAAAAAAAAAAAATTGTCCATGTTGTCCAAAAATTTGGCAAGTTAGAGATAATACATGATCTTTCTATCTATCAAGCACCAAGAGCTGCTGCTTCTACAGAATCCATATTTCAACTTAATAGAAAAAGTTGAGTTCGGAAACAGATTCGGACTATAAGCTTCAAACTCGCATCTTGAGTAGAATTTTTTACAAAATTTGCAGGAAAACAAAGGTTATATCTTTGTTAGAAAATTGGAAAAATATAGTAGTAAATTTAGGAAAAAAAAAATCAATTGTTACATGTCATGTGGGAATTAATGCCTCAGACCATGATTACAACCTTTCTTATGAATATAACTAATACCCTCAGGCTATATGGCAGCCTGGATGACTACTCCTATTGCTTTTATGCATGATGTTATTTTTTACTCTCAATTTAGCATATGATTTTAGTGCAAACTACTTCACATGATATGTATCAAGATAGCCCTTATTGTAAAGTTGAACAATATTTTCTTTTCCTGCAAAATTGATTCTTGAGTAGAATTCTTGAGTTACACCCTTGTTAAAAAAATAAAAAATAAATATAGTAGTAAATTTAGAAAAAAATATTCATTGCAACATGTCATGAGGGAATTGATGCCTCACCCCATGATTACGACATGTCTCAAGAATATAACTAATACCCTCATGCTATAAGGCAGTCTTGATGGCTGCTCCTATTGCCCTTTATGTATGATGTTACAAGTAGCTACTATCAAACATCTTGTTTAGAGAATTTAATTCATTTAACTTGTTTACAAAATTATAGTTTGGTATTCTATAAATCTATGTTGAAGAATAGTTTTACAAAATCTATGTTGCAAACGTCAACGTAGGTGTCGACATAGCTTGCTTAGGATTGCTGTCATATAGGAAGGTGGCGGACAACGGTCTTTTGCCTAACCCCCTTGAACTCATCCGTATCAAGTTTGAATCAGCATCTAACTGATAAAAAAAAATTCCACCTGGCCGTATTATATATGAGCCTGGGGAATCGTCATCCCGTACCCTTGTTACATGTGAATCATAATAGCGAATAGGAAAACAAAAAAAAAATAAAAATCTTCATAAAATTAAAAATAAAATATATTTATATTTTAAAATTTTAAAAATTTATTATTTATTTTTTTAAAATTTATTTTTATCCAACATTATGATCCATAACTTAACAGGATATTAATCAAATCATTAATCTTAAATTGAATTCAAATACTGTATCAAAAAATATTCTAAAATAATCAAAATAATATTAGATGATATATCAACTAGGAGCCAAGGATATAAGAAAATATGTGCATCCTTTCTTTCATTTATTTATTTATTTTTTTTTTTGCTAAGGCTGATGGATCATACCAGACGAATAGGGATGCATCCAATAAAATCAAAAAACAAAATACTTCAGAGTGCCGAGAGCAACTCTCCATCTTCAGCCCGCAAGGTACTATTCGAGTGATTGGCTACTACATAAGCAGCCATCCTGTCCGCGGCCCCATTAGCTTCACGGAAGATATGCTTGCTCTTTGGGAGCTAGCATGTTAGATATCATTTGCTAATTTGATGGGTCTACTTGACGGTAAAAGGTGCCAACTGCAAACTACTTCACATGACTTGTGATTGCCACCATATTAACTATGGGGAAGACCCTTTCATATCTCCCTTGCACCTATATCTCGACCTAACCGAACTAGAAATCTTAAAGCAACACAATCTCGCAGGTTATGTAATATGTAACTCTTTTTATTGGAATATCAAAGTTACACATCAACTATACGACAGTTTTATGTGAGATTGATATGCTAATTATATAGCATTTCTCTGTGCATAGATCATGAAGAAAGGTGGTCCACCTTCTCATTGATTGAGACAACCATTAAAGTGTTGGCATTTGGTCCACGTCCATGTCCATGATTACCTGATATCTTAGACCCCATCTTGGGGGAGATCCTTTTTACCAAGAGACTTTAATAACTAGGTGAAGCACCAACAATAAGTAACAAAATTGATGCACGAAAGCTTCCTAGTGCCGAGATGCATGCCAAACTTTGAAGCTTTGACACGTAAGTAAATTGACCCATAGCAGCATTCTGCTTTCATGGACCATTTTTTTAAAGATAGAACAAGACCAAAATCCAACCTAACAAACTCCTATTAAAGGTTGCATAGCAAGAAAGTTATTTATTTAATCTAAAATATAGTTAAATTTTAACAACCTTGACCAAAGAATCAACTTGGAAGATCAATTGGAAATATAAAAAAAAAAATAAGGCAACATCACTAAGCAATCAACTGTTTGCTTGTCATAATGTATCGAATGCATCAAATATAATAAAAACATAAAAAATCTAACCATGACGACAATTCCATGCATTGCACAAAATCAAATCTACTTTCAAGATCTAGCAGCACCTCTTGACGTGGGACTTGGTCATTAAGTTCACTGATGCGAAACATTCTTTTAAGAGCAAGGAAGGGAAGCTCCACACCAATTAAATTATCCAAGTCTGCATAACAGAATGCAGGTATAACTGGAAAATCCAACAAACAAATACAATAACATTTCTATGGGAGACCCATCACGACTTTTAAGAGGAATGTTTTCTCAATTAAATAACATAATTTAGTTAGCCTGAATTATGGGCACTTTCTTTCATGTCCAACGTACATGAGAATACGCCCAATATTAAATCAGTGCTATTAATAACTGTAATTATATGTATATCATCCATACAAACATAGCTACATGCATAAAGTCTATAAAATATGATTTTGTTATGTTACATTTGTTGCTTTTAACGTACATAATTACCTATTATAACAATAACAGCTATCCAAAAATGATAAAAGAACGTATATTTCCCTTCCATAATTGTACCGTTGGAAGAAAAAAAAAGTGGTGTAGAGTATCAGAAGAATTTTTTTTTTCAAAAAACAGAAAAATCGGCGGTTCTGGAAGGATCTGTCGTTCCTTCCTCCTTGTTCCCAACCGAGATTCTGTCCGTTAGGACATTGGCGGCGGCATTTCCGTTACCGTTATCGTTACGGTTTCCGAATACCTCTTGCACCGACTTCTCCACATCGATGGGATCATGGCCCTCCGCGCCCTCCTCTTCCCAATCTGCCACCGCCGGAATAAACGGCGGCCGCGATATCCGAAGGACCGAGTCCCAGTCTACCCCTCTGAAAAAGTCGTGCTGCTTGACGCCGTCAGACGAGATTCTCCTCCCGGGGTCCTTCTCGAGGAGACGGCGTATCAGATCCCGTAACGGCGTTTGCTCTCCCGTCAGCTCCGGCTCCATTGTTAGGATCCGGTAGAACGTTTCCTTCCGATTTTGCCCCCGGAACGGCGTCCGGCCGTAGAGCATCTCGTAGAGGAGGACGCCGAGGCTCCACCAGTCGACGGCGAAATCGTGGCCGTTCCCCTGGATGATCTCGGGCGCCACGTACTCCTCCGTCCCCACGAACGAGTTCGACTTCCCCGACGCCGACGACCCGGAGGTGGACTCGTCGCCGGCGGAGACGAAGCCCTCCTCCGGCGAGTCGGAGCTCTCCGGCGACACGCCGGCATTGCAGGAGAACCAGCGCGGGAAGCGCTTCTTCTTTGCGGGGGCCGCCGGCGGCGGATGATCGCGGCGGCGGTGGGGTTCAGGTTTCTTGGCGGCGACTTTGAGAGGTTCCGGCGGTCTCGCCGGGAGCCTGGTGGAGAGGTCGAAGTCGATGAGCATCAGATGGCCGTTTTCTTGGATCAAAACGTTCTCGGGCTTCAAATCTCTGTAGACGATCCCCAATCCGTGCAAGTACTCCAGGGCGAGCACCAGCTCCGCCGCGTAAAACCTGAAGAAGATCGAAGGAGCACCGGATTTAGGTTAAAAATCGGGAAAAATTTCAGAACAGATCGAATAGACCAAGCGATTTTGCGAGATGGAGAGCTCACCGGATGACACCGTCAGAGAACATCCTCTCCGTCTGGCGCCGGCGGAGAGCGTTGAGATCGCCGCCGGAGCAGCGCTGGATGACGAACCCGACGATCTTATCGGTGGAGACGACGCCACGGAGGGAGGGGAGCAAGGGATGGCAGACGGCGAGGAGGACGTCCCGCTCGAACCAGACCCGGCGATAGGCGTCGTCGGAGGCGGAGTCTGTATTATTCTTGTGCTCGATGGAGGACCGGGAGATGGCCTTGAGGGCGAGGGCCTCGGGGGAGGTGGGGGCGCGGACGAGGAAGACGACGCCCTTGGCACCGCGGCCGAGGACGGCGACGGCCCTCAGGTCGCCGAGGTCCAGCGGCGCCGGCGCCGGCAGTTCGTCGGCCATCGCCAGCGGAGGTAATAGGGATGAAACCTAGTAGAGAAGCGAGTTTTTTTTTAACCAATATTTGGGGGGCAGGTTTTGGGCTTTCCGAAGGAAATATTGCTTCGCGGGCAAGAAATAGAGGGCAGAATCCCTGCGGCGGGACAGAGAAGGTAGAAACGGACCGCATGGACAGCCACCGAATCCCGTGACGACTACGGACGCGTTTTTATGGCGCTGTTTTTTACGCGGACGCAATTTAAATCCGCATAGAAATATCGGTGGTCAGTCTTAACACCTTCCGTTCCATCCCATTATCTCAGTCATCCTCAGAGTTTAATATGACGGTTTTGGTGAATTATGTTACGTAACATTATACTTATACAAATAAAATAATGGCAAAAGATAATGGTTGCCGTAAATACCTTATATTCCAGTCAACGGTCGTCATTGGAATTTATATTATTATTTTTTCAAGAAAATTTGGAATTTATATTGTCATCCTGAAAATTTTCTTACAAAATTTAAAATTTGTATTTGATTCTTTCTCTCAAAAATAGGTACAAATTGAAATCCAATATTTTTCTTAAATTTTTCGTCATTTTGGCATATTAGCAAAACTGATATAACTATTATTATTATTATAATTTAAATAGAATTTTTTTATGAATATCTTTCTAAATATCGAATTTTACATGAATACCCTCCTAAAATTGATATTTACATATATATTCTCGTAAAACAAAACACTTGCTTTGCTATTGTACCTTTTTTTATCATTATTTTTGCATACATATCCATACTATTTAATAGCATTAAAAAATTAATGATTTTAAATTAAAATGACTAAAATATTCTTAATGGAGAAATGTGCAAAAAAAAATTATTAGGCGATTGCAATGGAGAACAAAAAAGTAATTTCTATATATTATTTATTTTTAATTAAAATAAATATAAATTTTATTAACGGTGTTAGAAGAACCGTTATATTAGAAGCATTTGTGTAAAAATAATATTTTATAAAAAATATAAAATAAATATAAATGTTAAAAAAAGTATTTCCATAAATTTGTATTTTTAGAAGCATATTCATGTAAAAAAATTAGTAAAGAAGTTCAGATCACTCGAAATTGGAATAACTAGCGGCCAGTATAAATAAGTTCCACGTTATCCCGCGGATAGCGGATCCGGTCCCGCACGGTAGTTTTATGAGAACGTACGGAACGAGAGATCGGTACTTTTCTTCGCGGCGCGGCATTTTTTCCTCCTCGTGATATGTGCGCGAGGTCTGCCCTTCTAGAAGGAGGGAGCGGGGACTCTGTTAACGCAATCTGGACCGTTGAAACAGAGTTGGTAGGTGGACACCGTGAGTGGGTACCACGCGATACGGCGCGAAGGTGGAGAAATGGACGGTCTTGATTGATACGGCCGTGAATCGGAGGCGTGGAGAGGGGCAGTTCGGTCTTTTTATTTTTTTATACGTGCAGTTCGAAGGGGTGGTTCTATATACACCCCCCCTATTGCTCAGGACACCCCCCAAAAATTAAAAAAAAATTAAATACTCTCTACACCCCCCCCATTTGCTAAGGACACCCCTAAAAAATTAAAAATTCCTAAATTACCCCCCACCCTTCCCACCCCCTCATCTAAATTGCTCTCTACACCCCCCCAAACCCCCCCACCCCGCTCTTTCCCTCCGAAACACCCGCCGGCTTCTCCCTTCCGCCCAAAAAACCTCGCCTCAAGCACCTCCCCGGCCATCTCCCGAGCAACGAGCACCTCGCCGGCGGAGGAGGAGGGGGGAGGCGGAGGAGGAGGACGGGGAGGCGGGGGGAGGCGGAGGGGGAGGTGGGGGATGGGGAGGAGGAGGAAGGAGGACGGGGAGGTGGGGGAAGAGGAGTGAGAGGAGGTGGCGGAGGAGGAGGGGGGAGGCGGAGGAGGAGGACGGGGAGGTGGAGGGGAGGTGGAGGGGGAGGTGGAGGGGGAGGACGGGGAGGTGGAGGGGAGGAGGGGGGGAGGTGGGGGATGGGGAGGAGGAGGAAGGAGGACGGGGAGGTGGGGGATGGGGAGGAGGAGGAAGCGGGCGCAGGGGGGAGGGGGGAGGAAGACGAGGCGGAGGGTGATGGGGGAGGCGGAGGAGGAGGAGGAGGAGGCGGAGGAGGAGGACGGGGAGGTGGGGGATGGGGAGGAGGAGGAGGAGGGGGAGGGGTGATGGGGGAGGCGGGGAATCAGGAGGGGTAGGAGGGGGAGGCGGAGGAGGAGGACGGGGAGGTGGGGGATGGGGAGGAGGAGGAAGCGGGCGCAGGGGGGAGGGGGGAGGAAGAGGAGGAGGAGGGGTGATAGGGGAGGCGGAGGAGGAGGAGGAGGAGGCGGCAGTGAGGAGGAGGGGGAGGGGAGGAGGCGGCAGTGAGGAGGAAGGGGGGTTTACTGAGAAAATTTCAAGGGCAATATGGTAATTACACTAAAGGTTAGTTTGGGTATTTTTTTTTTGGTTTTTGGGGGGTGTCCTTAGCAATAGGGGGGGTGTATATAGAACCACCCAGTTCGAAGGCACCGGAAAGCGGGAAGCTATTTGTTGCTTAACGCGCCACGTGGAGGGAAGTTGGCGGCTTGTTATAAATTATAATTATAGAGATAGTTGTGCTCCGCACGTGACATGGTCAGGAAATCTTTTACCATGCAAAATCTGGAAAGTTCTCTCCGTTATGACAGGTATATACCTTTTTCTGTTAATATGTTTTAACTTAAATCAATTATTTGGATGGAGATCCAGCAGAGACATGCAGCCAATTAAGATCTGCCACATGGCTAATTATAATCTTTCTACATTTCAAGCTTGTTTGGTTTGGGATAAGTCTCCTGAAGCTACTTTTCTTTTTTTTAAAAAAGATTAGGCTATTGTAGGAAAGTTTAGCTTTATAGAGCCAATTAAGCACCTAAAGTAGGCTTTGCTAGGCTGAACTAATTTGCATACTAAGGAAACCAAAAAGGCCTAAAGATAATAAAGAATTTGTATTTCATGACTTGTACACTAGAACTATCATCGGAGATGCTTGATGAAGGTGGAGAAAAGTATAATGGATGTGATCATATGTGAGAAGATGGTAATTTGGAACTTTGGCTTAGAAAATTGGCATTAGTTGACCGGTTGGTTAGCCTCTCAATAGGCATTGGTGGTTTGAAACTTTGGCTTAGAAAAGTTGCCAAGGCTTGATGCAAGTAACATGGGTTCAATTATGCGAGAATTATGAGGTTGCAAGAGGGTGATTTAAAGTTAGAGGATGAAAGAGGATGCGTGCCTGCAAGTTCTAATTCAATCGAAAAAAAATCCCTCCAAAACATTTGACTAAAACTGCAGCAAAATTTGACCACACTTGTAATTAGGAAAGCTGCTTTGAAGAGGTCCCCTCACCACTCCAACCATTCCCTTCTTATCCCTAATAATTAATATAATGATATATATTATTATTATAATTCCATTATATCAATAATAATATCATAATATTATTCCAAATTTTATAATTAGTATTGCATTACTTTAACAATCATTTCTTAATATTATAAAAAAAAGTAACATGATATAATTATATATTATAATAGTATTATTATAATAATTACATTATATTATTGGATAGTATAATGCATAGGATAAATAATACATCTAGTTAGATGTTAACTGTTAATTTTTCCTTGGGGTCTTCGACCTTACACCCCAACCAAAAAAAAAAAAAAAATCAACCGAGTTTCTTTCTATCCTAATTTCTAAATCTCAAAAAAATTACAGAAATAAACAAATAAGTAAATAAACAAGTTTTTAATGATATATTTTACTCCGTTTTCTAGGATAAAGAGAGGTGACTTGAACTGAGAAACTAAATTTTGTTTGAAAATTAAGTATAGACAAAAATTTTACCAAAAAAAAAAAAAAAAAAAAGTTGAGCTGGGGCATCAGAGATTGCAAGACATATATATAGAGTTGCATCTGCTCATTGCAAGTCTAGCAATTAACCAACCACAAATATGATCAGGTTGATCCATCCATTTCTATTGAAGAAAACTTCTGGTGGCTGAGCCCATCTCCTTTTGAGAGGGGGTTCTCTTTTTGAATTTGTGGAGTGTTGTTTCCCCAAGTATTTGACCAGGAAACTATATTTGGTTTTGCCCTCCCTGTTATTCTAAAACAAAGAACAATGTTTTGGCCTAGATAAATGGATTATTGGCATGAGATCTCCAGTATATGAGAGGAGATAAACAGGAAGCCTCTCTTGCTTTCTTAAGTTTGCTTCACAACCTCATCACAATGTCTTGGAGACGTGTAGAGGCGATCCCATGGAACTAGGTTGATAGATTGATTTGGGAGACCAAAATCCAATTCCGCACTCTCTTTACGCTTTCCATCTTTTATAGTTATAATATGAATCTTCAACAAAACAAACAGCACTTTTATCTCTACCTTTAACAACCAACAAAAGTTAGTGGACTTTTTTGCCACCTTCATATCATCTTCCTCCTCTTTGAAAGATCATCCTTTTCAACCTTTTGAAGGAGATGCGAATCTCTTCTCTTTCTTTCTCCCTACCTAAAAGAGAAGCTAAATCTAACAAATTCCTCTGAGTCTTCCTCCTTTTTGTTGAAATGAGTTGCATCAAGTCGGGTTGTCCTCTCTCCTCCAATACATTCTTCTTCTTTCTCTAGGATATGTAAAGGGGTCTTCTGCCATCTCTGTCATCCACTATCTTTTACATCAGTTGGAGAGGGAACAACCATATTTATATATATATCAAATTATTCTTTCACTTTTTTAATCTTTGTAACAAGCGAAATTGGGCACAATCTCATCCTTTCACTAATTAGCCTCTCCTCTCTCCACCATGCCTTTGGAAGGATTTATTCCATTCCTTTCATTGTAAATAATAAAAAAACCCTCAACTAAAGTTGCTCAACCCCCTCACACATACATTGGGATGCATGCACATGTGTTTACACAGGTGCTCACATGCAATGCCTACATGTTAAAGATGCTTTGGATGCTTTGGCATAATTGGTGTTTAGAACATAAAAGTGATTCAGTCATACAATTTTTATTTTTCTCAAACAAATTGAAATAAGTAGGATGATTTTTCTGTTGTTGTACACCCAAATTAGAAATTCATGTTACACATGTGCTCACATGCAATGCCTACATGTTAAGGATGTTTTGGCATGATTCAAATTGTATAATTGGTGTTTAGAACATACAAGTGATTCGAAGTCATACGTTTTTTTATTTTTCTCAAACAAATTGAAATAAATAGGATGATCTTTTTGTTCTTGTACACCCAAATTAGATATTCATGTACTACTCTTCTCATCGATCATTTTATACTTCTCGTGTAGTGGATCTTTATAAAGTTAAGACTTGTTAATTTACCAATAGACTCCAAAAGCTTGAGTTGATATGGAAAAAATCAATAATATATATCAAGCTTAACACCCTGCATGTGTGGCTTGGATCATGCAATATAGACATCGAAGTGGAGGCAGGATAGTATGAAGGTGATTCGAATTTGTTGTCTCCAGCAAACTTTAGTTTTGATACCATACTAACTTATAACAAGAACCCAAAAGCTTAAGTTAATAAGAAAAAGATGAACAGTGTATGCCACGCACGATAATATTCTATATGATTTTCCCGCTCTCCCATTATTAGATGTAAGTAAGTGTACGCTTTCATTTTTTTGTTTGTCCCTCACTTTTCCTCTTATAAGCATCATAATTTGTGCCCCCCTCCCCCAAAGAAACCCCCAACCAAAACATAAAAAAAATTCAAAACCAAAGAAGAAAGTCCACCATAGCCTCTTTCTCCTTCAACTCTCTTACTTTTTTTTTCTTATGGATGTCCTTTATCCTTTTAGTAAATTAAAGAAGATAACCCCCTCCTCCAAATTGAAACTACAAGAATTGATTTATCTTACCTTACAGTTTCTCTCTCTACTTACTACAATATTGGGCTACAAACAAATTTTCTAATTCTCTCTTGCTTTCTAGATCCAAAACCATTTCGGCAAATGTACAACGCATACAATTGAAGAGATCACAAGAGCACTTAAGAATAAAACTACTAGTATTTGGTTTAGTTGCCTCATGTAAGTCAAGTAAATAAATGGTTACAATGCAAATTAATGTGTTTGGTTCTAACTACTTATCACAATTGTTATCTTGGATGAGACTTGACTAATAAATTAGTTTGATGTGGACATAAAAGAATAGAAAGTGACACAATAATTGGACCTAGGGAGGTTGTCTCAATTATGATGGTGGTAATGTAAAGTATTAAACTAACAATACTAAACTACGGAAAAAATAAAATTATTTTATGGAGAAACAATCCTAAATTATTCTTTGACATGCCAATTAATTTAAATTGTTTAATAACTCACAAATTATGATTTATGAAGAATTATTGGTGCTTTTTCTACAAATAAACATACATTTATGAGTAATAACCATATGTATTGGTGATGTTGGTAGTGTTTGTCATTATCCTTCATTTTTCTTGTCTTCCATATTTATTTGAATAAATATATAAACATATCATAAATTTTGAATTTTTATTTTGGTCAATGGTTTCAACCTTCAAGTTATCCCAATTATTTTGAAACTTTTAGAAAAATTGTATGGATTGTCCATCTTAAATCCTGAATTCTTTTCTCTAGTTGATCAATTCCCTAATTTCCGATATTTTTGATCCTACACCCCTCCCCCTCCCCCCCCAACCCAAAAAAAAAAAAAAAAAAAATACAAAACTCTCTTAAAGTTTACGTTTATTATACTTATACCCATTAGTTTGTAAAACCTACACCTACACCCAATTAAATTAATGGCATTATTAGATCCATTTCCTCATATAAAAAATTAAAATTGTTCCTAAGTGATGAGTAAATTATAAAAAATCTTCTAAGATTAGGAGTAAATTATACTAATATCCAATAGTTTGAAAAATCTAGACTTATCTTCCTGAGATTTGTTTTTATGCAATACTATAACCCATAACTTAACAGAATGTTAGCCAAACCATTAACTTTAATAGGACATAAATGCCAAATAAAAAAAAATAAAAAATAAAAAAATAACCAAACTAGCCTTAAGTGATATAATATCCACCCAAGAAGGAAAACAGTTATAAGACGCAATGGGTCAGAGCTTGATTCTAATGAATTATCAGAAAAGAGCTATGTACTAAAGAAAAAGCAATCTAGATCTCTCAAGCAAGAGAATACCTCTAAAATTTTTTAATGCAGAAAACTAACATTAAGAGTTTTATCGTTTGAACCAATCTGTCTATGGTCTAAACCAGACTATAGAATCGCAATTGATGCCCCTTCCGAAAAGAAGAATTCTCACGCACTTCATATATAGATATAGATAAATCTTTTAGATGATAGGCTGCCAGAACTATTATAGCTCCATATATAGATATAGAAATTCTCATTCACAGTGATAATATTAAAAAATCATGCCTACAGTATTAGACAAGTAAAACTCAAAATCAGCTAATAATATACTGGCATCTCCGATCTCAATGATATGGTGGGCGAAAAAGTGAGAACGAAATATGATCAGAAAAGGACAGATGCTAGTTAAAAAGGATACTCGTCGTCAAATGTTGATTGGAAAAAATATTATTATTGTTCGCTCGTCGGAAAAGAACGCTTGCAATAAGGTGGCAAAGTGGAAAAGAACACCTAACTGCTTAATCTCGAAGAGAAGAAGACTTTTGAAGATGTAATACTTCAAAAAAATTCAAAAGTTAGAAAAATAAAAAAATCATATTTTCTTATAAAGATAATTTTGACTTTTTATAATAAATAAATAGTTTCACCAATGCTGTCAATTTAAATGTATGTAAATATATATATTTACAAAATATAAAATATAAGTGTAATAAACATAAACCTCAAAAAAAATTTATAAAATTATTGTGGCCACTTTCTTTTTTTTTTTTTCTGATGGAGTATTTAAGTCATATTAAAAATTAACAATCTGTTAAATTATGAGTTGAAGTATTAAATAAAAATAAACCTTAGAAAGATAAGCGTTGCCATAGGGTATAAGTATAATTAGGGCTACAAATGGATCGAGTTGAGTCCTGAGTGACGCCGATCCAACCCAGTTTCTTGTTTGGGTCCTAATTTTGGACCCAAACTCGACCCGATTGAAACTCGAGTCGAGTCGGATCCCTGCCTAGAAATTTTGACCCGACGGATCATTCGGATCGGATCGGATCTGAATCCATGTATTTTTATATTCAAAGTTCCACCATATAATAGTAAATAACATCAAGTAAAAAAAATGAATCTGGCCGATTCTGGGTCAAGATTGGGTAGACCCAACCTGCCCTATTTGCAGCCCTAACTATAGTTTAACCCTAAAAGGTTTTTGTAATTTACTTAAAAAACAAAACAAAATAAATGTACAATGTTTTAAAATTGTTTGCAAAGAGAAGGTGGCACATTTCTCCCTCTTTTTAAATTGATTAGCAGCCAAGCAATCCTCTTGACAATATGGTTCTCGCTCAGTATACATGCTTAACAATCCAACAGGCAATGCACATTTTTTTTAGTGCAAACTATTCTACAGCCCTCAATTAATTCCTCCGATCTATGGAAACATGCAATAAGGTTCCTCGTTTAATCCAATAATCTACCATAGCATTTTTTCCCCATAGTTTGATGCCACTTTAATGCCCACCAATGTTACACAGCTCTCAAACAATGTTATGGACAAAATCATAAAGGTCGCCTAATGACTATATCTTAATGGATCACAGTTTGATATTAAAACACCGATACCAGTCACGAAATATAGCATAATCTAGTAAGCCTATTTGATTAGGTTGATGGTTAGGAAAAGCTAATGAAAAGAAACTACCAAGCGCAGGACTTAATTCATCACAGTTGAAAACAACCAAAGATAGATGGCAGGATTGGTCAAGCCTTCGCTGGCCAGAAGGTTGCTCTCAATCCCAAAGCCTCCATATTAGACTGTTGACAAAGAGCTAAGAATGCAATAATACAGCAATTTCTTAGAGCCAAGCAATGCTTTTAAAAAGCCTTTGTTTTCGCCACCAGATGCAGACATTTCCAGCTGGCCTTCACATAACCTACATAATAATGACAAATGCAAAAGATTGGGGATATCAACAAAAGCTTGGATTCCATGCTGCCTCATTGAAACAGAGAAGAAAACAAACCCCAACAACACAACAAATCATTTGTACCGTTCATTTATGGCAAAACATCTAAAAATGTCAAAGTGATTATATATTAGCAACCCAACATATTCTGATATTTCAGGTCTGTTAGAGGGAACCATGCAAGCCAAACATGCTGAACCCCACCTTTCTAATTGTGTTTAAGAAGAGAGTTTTGACATAAATTTTTTTTCCATTAATTTCCCCTTTCACAAAATAACGCAATGAGAAAAAAACAATATCTTGGTATAAATAATTAAATATTGTTAGATAATTATATAACTTTGCCGATAAAACAAATAACTAAACTGAAGAACATTTCAGAACAGCTGATCTGATCACTCGACGGTTTAAACCAACAAATTGTTTATGAGAACCCATGCGGGCATGTGTTCAATATTACATCTTCTATTCGCTGGATAGATCTTGGGTACTTATACAGAACCAAGAAACACAAATAATACCTTTTAGTTAGCCTTTTTGGGTGAGATGCTGGATTGTGACAAATGGTATCAGAGCAAACCTGCCTCGTGAGCTATGTGGACTAGAGGACACTGTAGGACGAGTTTATGAAAGCTGACTACAGGCCGATTGTGGTGTTTGCGATTAGATTTGAATGGATTTAAATTCTTAGCTTGGCAAGAACGCCAGAGCTTAAATGAAGGAAGTATATGAAGATCCATGTGGATATGTGTTTAGTCCCACATCGGTTATTTGCTGGATAAATCTTGAATAATTATACATGACCAAAAAATTCAAATAATACCTTCTAGCCTACCTTTTTGGATGTGGTCCTAGGCTGTGACACTCTCCACGTTTAAATGAACAGTGATGGTGACACATTGACACACATCCAAAACCAAGAAGAGCATGAAAAGGAAATGCCACAACTAGAAAGAAAGTAATTCACAAGTTCTGTTTAAGACTCATGGAATTCACATGTTCCATGGATATTTCAATACCATTTGCATATTACTAACTAATGCTGGATCGCCAAAGTAATATTCTAAAACTCACATATTCTTCTGCAAAGTAGAGAGAATTGAAGTTGTGATCCATTGGAAAGATCAATTATGTGTTCCTGATAGAGATAACAGACCAAGTAATTGTATGTCCATCGAAATGTTTAATCTCAACTTCCTTGCAGCTCTCGGATATATTAAGCAATCCAAAAATCCAAACAACTTCAGAAGAATTCACCTCAAAAAAATTTCAGAATACTACCTTCAAGACTACAGCCTTTAGAGACATCAAGTCCACAACCTACAGAGAATCCAAAGCCATATATTGCCAAGAAGGAATCAACAAAAAACCAAGGGCCCCTCCACAATAACAAAGCTATCTTTTCTACCACACAGCAGAAAGCTGAGCCACAGCATCTTTTCTAACACACCCTTTTTCAACACTTCAATGCCCCAACAGTGAAGCTAAAGAAAAAGGAAAAAAGACAAACAAAACCGAATCAAATTCTCCCTATTGAAACTGATGCAGATTAAAAATAATTGCAACAAACAGGGGAAAAAAAAGAGAGGCTTATTCCAAAAACAATAATTCAACTGACATCAAAATCTATATAATCAAACAACCATGAGTTTTGAATCAGACAAGCATATGTTAAGAAAATATAAAAAAAAAATCATACATCCGAGATTAAAAAAATTGCAAAAAAGGTTGATTCCAGGAGCAATAATTCAACAAATATCGAAATCTATATTATCTAACAACCATGAGATTCCAATCAGAAAAGCATATATTAAAATTCATAGATCCAAACTTAAATGCTCATGAAAGCTAATAATTGTGGTGTAAACAACTAGATATTTAGTCCCAACAACTGATTACAGGGGAAAACAAGCAGATATAAGGATGCGAACGAAAAAGGAAAATTATTAAGAACATAAAATTTTAAACCTTAGATCTTGATGATCTTAGCAGCTCTAACAAGAGGGTTGGCCTTCGCAATCTCCTCCCTCCCGGCCGTCTTGTAATCGAAAGAACAGTCATGGGTGTCGGAGTATCGGTGGCGGCCGCAGAAGAGATCGCCGCATCGGCACCGGAATCCGGTCAGGCCAACCCTTTTCCGGCAGGTGGAGCACCTGTTACTAAACCGAACGGGTGACTGAGCTTCTTCGTCGGGCTTTGGCGTGCTCGAGACCACGGCGGCGGCTGGCGAGGCCGCGGCGGCCGGAGATTCCGGCCTCTCGGGCCTCTGCACCGGGAATTCTTCGCAGGGGTTCATGAATAGAGAAGAAGGCGGCGATGACGAGGACGGAGGAGGAGAGGGTGGAGAAGGAGAAGGGGAGGAAGAAGAGGAGGGTTTCAGGATTTCGGCCTCATCTTTGTCAAGATTACAGCTTTCTTGGGCCATTTGATTGTTCTAAGATAGATGGAAAGGATCCCAGAAATATATATCTCGAGAGAAGAAAAGATCGATGGTAATTGAAGCGAGAACTGGATCACAGAATTATAAGTTAACCCTAGAAAGACTTGTAAATCGAAGAAAAAAGAGATTTTTGAGACTGAGCGGGAAAAATGCCGACTTTCTAGCGAAAATCGAAGAAAAAGAAAAAGAGATTTTTTTTGGATGATTCAAACAGAGAAAATTCAAGACAAAAAGATTAGCAAACAGAGAACGATGACCGGAAATTTCAGCTAAGAATCGAGAAAGAGCGATTTTTTCGCCTGATCGCAGTCAGAAAAACGGGAAGAAGCAAAGATAGGAGATTTATCTGCCAAGAAACGAATCGAACCGAGAGAGCCCGGAGGAACCCTAAGAATGGAGAAGATGCCCCGAAATTGGCCTCAAAGGATCGAATTTTTTCCCATTTTCGATCGAAATCGATGGCTCGGAGCGAACAAAAAAAAAAAAAAAATCCAAGACTTGCTCGGAAATAGCCGGAGATGGAACGAGCTCGGTCGGTCGGACCGAGGAATTTTGGGGCAAATGGCGTGAGAATTCGAGGAAACAGGGGAGGAAGAAAGGTAAAGGTGAGAGCTTTGGAGGTGGTGGCGACAAAAATAAAATAAAAAAGAAGCAATTAATATTAATTATTTATAACATAAAGGTAATAAAGAAATGGTTGTATGATCTTCGGGCACAAGCAAAAATTTATGGTCCCAAGAGGCCAACTTGGAGCCACCAATCATTGAACGGTCGCAGTGATCTTTGATGCACCTTCAAGTCCTACTAGCCGTCCGATCTCTAAGACGACTTCCACGGCAAGACAATGAAACGGTGGTGGAATACGGGTCACATAAGGCTGCTTTAAATTAAAGAACAACACTGCTTTGGTTAGCTTGCCGGTTTTTCTGATTTTTTTTATTAAATTAATTGTGTTTTATATTCAGTTATTTAAATCAAGGGGAAAAAAAAGGAGGTACATGCGTAAGTTTTATCTACAAGGCCATCATATACCACTCATCCACTGACTCATATTTATTTTTATACATCATCATCGATGTATGTTTACTAAATTTATTTGTGTATTATATTATATATATGTAGGAAATAAATTTTTTTTAATGTACTTTTTTGATTTTGTACGGATATTTGGATATTTAATATTGGTCGTTTTAAGGCTATAATGATGGATGGCCATGCGGCCATGGCCACAGTGGGGACCAAGTCCCATAATGTCAGCTAGAAGCCTAGGATTCTGCTGTTGAGCACACAAAAATCCTAGCTGAAAAATATTATAACATAATAAACTTTCTTAGTTCTTTTTAAAAAAATATATATATTCATCAGGCAAATTGATACCAAGCATATTTACTAATGGCAGCATGGTCATGAGTTGCTAAATTTAATTCACCATTCAACACCCATTCTTATCGATGATTACAGGCTAAGTGAAGCATTCTGGAAATCTGATGTTGCAAAAAGTAGTCTGAATCTTGAGCTGCTATCCTGCCTTTCGCGAGCCAATTGATCATTTAGACTGCAATCTTGTGCCATGGCCAAATTTTGCTGCTGTATGATTGTGAACTGTGAAGAAACGGCTCACTGCAGAGGCTGAAAAAAGATAGAAAGGGGTAAAAATCATTGTACTGTGATCATTTAATCCACCAGCTTAGAAGGTAAAAACAAATAGCATATCCATTCTACAATCACATCTTAGATTTTTCGGTCACTAGTAATTTTTATTGCAGTAAAAAATAGGATATATGGCTAAGTTATTGACAAGGGCAGGAAAGTGCTGAAAAAAAAGATTGCATTATGTTGATTTTATTGCTCCTCAATAAATTCTTTTTAGCCCCTTCTAGGACAAGACATCAAGTACAACAATAATAATGGGACTTAAACCCATATATACTGCTCATTAGACAAGCAGTTTGGCTGCACATGCATGTTCAGCATTGCACCACAGTAATGGTTTTCTCTGCTGTGTCTTTCCAATGAATGGTTTTTATGCAAGGAGTAGAAGGGAGATCAGCATTCCATCCAAAAGTTACCGGCTGAACTAAAAATGTCCTGCCCGCTTTGCAAATAATTCCTGTAGGATCAAAATTGGTGTCCTCAAACATATGATCTTTAGATTCTGCTGTCTGATTTAGGGTCAATAGATCTAGATAGAGTCTTGCTTTCGAGTCCCTGGTTATATCATAAGATATGATAGTGGGTGTTGTAGAAAACTTTCGTGTACGGTGGAATGGATATTTAGGGTGGATATCAAGTATATAGTTTACACTGCATGTTCTCCATTGAGTAGATCACCAGTAAGTTGGCCTTGAGACTTGCGCGCTTCTAAAACTCTTTGCATTGAAGAGTGACACCTGCAAAGTGCAAACAGTTAAGGTGACAGAAAAATAGCATCACTCAAGTAGATATACCACAGATGAAATCGGCAGAAATTCTAAGCTATCATGAATCATGCTGGCAAAAAGGCATACAGAGGAAGTAATTGTTTATTACTGAATCTGCAGTCTAACAGGTTGGGGTATTTCATCAGTTAACAATTTCATAAAGGTTCAAGTCCATTATCTAAAGTATGAATTATACAGAAGTGGAAACAAGATTATCAATGTATGTGATGCTTTAAGATGAATACTTGAAAAGAACACACCAAGGAACAGTAAAACATGCATGCATGCGCACGCGCGCGCACATGAGCACCACATGCTATGTTTAAATGCTTACAGTTTCCTGCTTCTTCAAGAATATGAGTTTAGTAACATAACCAGATTCCCTTAAATTACTTCAGAAATATGATCAATAACGTACTAGTCACTTCTAGCAATAAAACTCACTACATTTAATGAAATGAAAAAATATACAGGTAGTTACCTCCATGGTAGATGATCAATGAACATGGAAGGTGTCACAATGATATCTCTGAATCTCTCTCTCTTAGCCACAAAAGCTCTATAAACAGGCTTATGATCGTGAACAATCCAGTTTTTCCACAGAGGCATGATGCTTCTTGGTTCTCGAACTATATGAATGATGAAACCTGGCAGAAACACCTCTGGGGGTTCCAGTGACACTGGAACAGATGTTGGATCTTCCAAAAACCGAGAAGTTTGATCCTCACATGACAAAATGACATCAGATTTCTCAAGGCACGGTTCCCTAAAGTTACATTCATTAAGACCATCTATAATGACATCATAATTGGTATACTCGTTGCCACCAAATTTTAGAATTTCAGAGCCTGAATTGGCAAATAAGGAAGCCTCCTCCTGATGTGGATCATGCAGTTCTTGATCAGGCTGGCTGCTCCCTGGAGCAAGATACAAGGTCATTTATCAGAAAACACATGGTTCTGATATATTACTGAGCAACAGCTAACAAGTATGCATTACAGGTGAGCAATGTTGATTTGAATTTGTGGACATGTTCCTCATACATGCAACTTCACCAAGGCATAAAAGCATCCCACCTTCAATGGTAGGCCTAAAGGGCCTTCTTTTATATATACTTTTACTTTCTTCCACTCTCATGGTACTTGGTCTATAAGATGGAGAAGATGCATCAAAATGCTCCCCATTCTCATGGTATTTGTTTAAACGAAGAATTCTACAGGCAAGCTTCTGTATCATTGCTGAATCAGCCGAAGAATTATCTGAAAGAGCTTTGATCGCAGATGCACGAAGCCTGAGTATCGAGTTAACGGAAAGGCGTGCAGAAAATTCATCATTGTATACAATGCTGGAAAAGGTTAAAGAATGATCAGACCATATTAGTTAAAGAAAATGGTGCATGAAATAAATTGTCTTAAAATAAAGAATGTCAAACACACTCACGTAGTAACAAAGTCTGAACATGCTTCAGCTAAAGCTAAATCTACACAAGGGAGGCTTCCATAAGCATATACATGCAAGTTGGGGTATCGTCGATATAACTGCAAGAATAATAGCTGATATGGTGAGAAATTTTTTTTTAATAAATATATTTTTGTAATCTATAAAATAAACTTAAAAGGCCATACACAAAGTTTATAGTGCATGAGCATAAAGCAGTACAAATCTTATTTAATATTAGATACTGATTGAGAACATTTGGACTTATTAGTAAGCATGTGATTTACATGGTAATAGGTGTATGCAAACTCTTAGGGTACTTTGTAGCCTTGTAGGTGCTGGGAAGGGGAAAAGAAATTTGTGATATCACAAAAGCAAAAGAGTTGGGGACATGCACAGGCATTTAATTCAGATTGTAGAATACATACATTAGACTAAAGGACCACAAGTGGTCCAATGGTGCATAGCAATTAAGAGCTCAACAGAAACTTTTGGACCCAGAATTGGAGTCTTTTTAATTAAGTTACTGTTATTCTATGCGAATCATTGGAAAAGTTTATCCCGATAGTGGTTGAAACAAGATTGAAATAAAAGGTAGATGGGTAAGAAAATGGCTAGTTCTAATTTCAGATTACTCAAAAAGCAAGTGAGAAAAACATCATCATCATGCAAAAGAACAAATGTACATTGACATCTCTAAAATAAATAAAATAAATTTAACACAAATTTGATCTTCAGTCACACTTATTGTGCTCATCTTTGTAGCATTTTTGACAAAATCTATGACAATGTCCTGTGTCAATGTTGGTGACCATGGTTAAATGTTAATTCAGGTCTAAGTAGTTCAGTTCTGGTCACCTTTGCAGTTTGGTTTTGGGTGTTTCCCAAACTAAGCTGTTGGGAAAACTTACACTACATCAAAGAGCCAGAATCTACTTCATGGAATAAATATTAAAACCGAGAAGGAAAGTAGTTTGATAATTTTATATAGAAGTACTTTTATCAAAGGTTCATCTTTATTATCTTTAGGTATTTCAATCTCTTTTACGATGCTTGATTGTTAGTTTCTGCTGTACATAGAACCAACTAAGCATAAAAGCTTCATTTTGAACCAGAACAATAAATACATAATCACATATAGACTGTTGGAGAAAAGACAAATAAGCTAGCATTGGTATTAAAAAATAATAATAAATCTGACACCAATGAAGTGGATATTGGATTGGTTGAACTATTTTTGAGGGGTGTGGGGGTGTGGGGGTGGAGACATGATCCACTGGGTCATCATTATACAAACTCCCCTCATGGCCGACTTAATGATAGTCGAGAACTTGAGATCATATGATTATGTATTCAAGGATCCTTTTAATGAATTTTTTGACCATAAACGGACTACGTATTTATAAGCACAATACTCCTACAACAATGTTAATCGAAAGGCTAAGAATAACATGATCACTAAAAATATAAAGCTGTTTTATGGATGATAAATAGTACTTCTTTCCTTAACAGTGATCTATAATCAAACCGAGACTTTGGAGGATACAGTTCAATTGAGCCTGCAAATACAGACTGAAGTATGAGCATTTCCAGGAAATTAGATATAAGATCCCAAATGGATAAGGCGTGCTTGCTATTGTCACATGCAAAAGCTTATGATAGGGTTCAGAATTATTAGAAAAATATGAACGAACAAATTGTATAAGGCTTGTTAGCTAATATGAAAGTATAAGCTTAGCCAAGTTGCGACTATAGGAAAAGATATAAAGCATAAATGAAAAATTTTAAAATCCACAGAAGAAGAAAATATAGATTAAACAGCCCAACTCACTATGCCAATATAGTGCAACATTATGGCGGATAATATAGGAAAGAAGAGAACCAAATATGTGCTTACCCTTAGCCCCAATAGTGTAGCAACAGCACCTCCTAAAGAATGCCCCACAATGCGAACTTGATATCCATGACATTCACATCCCACTCCCAACAAAGAAGAGAGAAATCCAGACACTTCAGATGATGAGTCATCTGCAGATACATGAAGTACAAGTGATGTTACAAACATAAGATGTGTATGTTAAGTGCTAAGGCATGGTGTGCAAATGAGAATCATGAAAAAGTTCCATCATTTTCATTTCATATGTCAAACATGAATATGTTTTACTTGCTGATGGTAAAGTATGTCTCTTCTAAAATGTGGTTCATGTGTCCGCTTAGGCACCCGCATATTCATATGCGACCTGGTGACTGAACCATTTGGGGATAGAACACATAATGAGACATTAGGCACCTACATAGGCCCAAGTGGCTCATATAAGCAGCCTAGGCTCATGATTGTTCCAATTGAATGAACCGTCTTCCTGAAAATTAGTAGCTTAAATACTACACGTTTTATTTATTAGCTACATACTTTCCACTTTATTTTAAATCATGCAAACTTGCTGCTTGTTCTTTTGGTTGTTCATCATTTTGTATTTTATAAATTTATTCTTTGTATCAGTGCATGGTATGTTGAACCAGCCTGTACCGGCCAGTTAAGCATGTATCGTATCGGTTCGGACCCTGACCGGTATGGTTCAGCTGTGAAAACCGGTACAGAGCCCATAGATACCAAACCCAGCTGGAGCCGGAGAAGAAGAAAAGGAGAGAGCGAGTGGGGGAGAGAGGAGAGGCCTTCGCCACCCCGCAAAGGGGCGGGGGGGGGGGGGGGGGGGGGGGGGGGGGGGGGGGCTCTCCTCCCTCCCCTACTCGCTCTCTCCTTCTCTTCTTCTTCTCCGGCTCCGGCTGGACGCACCCGCTTCCGCAGAGAAGAGCTGGCCAATTCGGTACCGATTTAAACCGATCCGAACCGGAACCGTACTAGTTCGATAGACGACCGGTACGCCTACCAATACTAGTACGGTGTACCTTGTATCAGTGTACCTAAAATTTGAGCATAGTTTATAGGAAAAAATTGATATTTTTCTTAGGTTAACATGTCATACTTAAGATAGTCTTTTAAATAAAATAAGGAACTGTAGACATAACTTTTCTTATTTTCTTTGAGATTACTTATTGATTTCTGAATTTTAACTTATTTTATCTAACTTTATGAATTATATTTATTTTTATCTTCTCTAGATACCAACTGCATAGGTGCTCGCACATGCACCAACATATTGCATATGTGGCTATGAAGTACCTCAACCTGCAAAGAGCTGCTGCTTTTTAAAACCTTGAATATTTATAGACAACTTCCAACATTTGCATGATAGGTATTCATTTGTTATGCAATGCAGTCAAAGAGGGGGAAGTGTCAATTGACAAAGCTAGATGATGAATTCAATAATTTGTCTCTAGCTAAACCTTTTCTTTTCTTGCTAATCCATGAAGATCTTTATAATCTACCACCATATTATTGAAATTAATTATAAGAATGCAGTAAATGAGTAGTAACCATTCCACTCCAAAAACCCTGAAATATTCCGAGATTATCTTTTCTTTATCAGATTAAAAAAACTAAATATATTCTGAGACAGCACTTCCTTTTATGTAGATTAATTATGGATCAGTAAAAACATCTAAGATCAATGAGCATCATTAAGTTAAAAGGGACCACATGGTTAAAAAAATTATAAATTACAAAAGTAGTCTGGATCATCACAAAGCCCTAATAGATTACCGCTTCATGCTGTATAATTCAATCTACATAAGCCATTCTCTGGATGAAAGTAAAAGTTGTAGAAATTCTAAGAAAGACTAATAAAATATTACTTTCTAATGGGCTCTTTGAATAAGGCATATGAAAGTAATGAACTTCAGAAACCTAATAAAATGTGAAAGCAAAGGTGCTAAATATGAAGGAAACAAATTAAGCACAGGTAGATGACAGATACAACTACAATCCTGACCTTTGACTCCAGGGTGACCATCAATTTGCATGAAAAGCTCACGAGCAGACTCAACAATCCCTGCATGTCCATAATGTGGAAAAGAGGAGAGAACTCTTTGTCTCACACTTGGGCGTACATGCTCGCTACTGCAAAAGTGAAAAACACTAATTTAAAGTTCACTTGAATGGAATGGACGATGAACAAAAGAATGTCCAGAGAAAGGCTACCTCAGTGAACATGCAAGAACCAACTAGAGATAATAGAAGCAACCCTCTAATGGAACATACTAACCAGAAGGTGGAATCAAATGCCATTCAATCAAAGACAAATCAAAAGATCAAACTAACAAGAAACAGTACAAAGGTAAGCAACATTATTACTATCAATGACATGTAATTTGCAATAGCATAAGTGAAAGCTATTGAAGTTTAATACTTCAGTGGCAAAATCTACAACTCTTATGATGCGCAACAACTTTAGCTGAGATATTTTATTAGTAAAATTTACTTACTTGACATCAAATCCAATGCATACAAACAATGTATCCTGGTAGTTCAATTAACTTACCCAAATTTCAACTGACATTGCAAGTTCACAGCACAAAAGAAATACTTTTGGCTTATGGTATAACCAGGCTGCAAACTGATTGGTTTGACACCTGATTTACCTTAACTATATAAAAAAGTGAGCAAGTCTTATCCAAACTGAATTTCTTAAATAAGATTTAAGTTAACACGTAGAAGAGTTTGATCATTAATCAATGTGTTATCAATACAACCCGTAATCTAACATTCGCCAATGTAGCCATATAGGTTCGTATATTTCTCAATGTAATGCAACTTTATTAAGATTCCACCTATGCAAATGAATTAGAGCTAAAACTTTGAAAACTGTAAGCCCTAAGGATGCAATCAACTCCAGAATCTCTCCTATCCCCCTTTTACAGCCCTCTTCTTCCAACCTATCTTTTCTGCATCAAGGTTCGCCGTACCGGTACCGAACCCCGTACCAGTGCCGCACTAAGATAGGCATACCGAGTGTCGGTACGGTACGGTATGCGGTACGCCAAACCGATACCCATCGGTATGGGTACGGTACGTCCGGTACCAACCGGTACAGCATACCATGTTCTGCATAGTGCAATAACCTGTCCAATCAAGGCCCTCAATTATCCCCCTCTCCTTGAGGTTCCCTTTCTCTCCCCTCTGACTTGACACGGGTCTCAAATTATCACCGCCACCGCCAAGGAGTTAACACTGGATGACAAATCCTCCATATCATCTTCCTTCCCCACCAAAGCTATGCCAAAAATGCCTCCTCTATTCTTCTGCTACATTACATAACATCCTAGTCTGCAAACCACCTTTTATTTCACCTCATAAACCTAGATCCTATAATCCTAAGTAGGTGCACCATCACCACCAAAAATCAGATAGATTCATGACCACAGCCAAAGCCCAATTATCATAGAGTTTACATCTAAGACTATGCAAAAAATAGTAGAAACCTTTCAATACATGCAATTTTATCACTTCTGAATGAAGACATTTGATACAACCTCTATACAATATGAATTACTATACATGAATAACATATCCAGAGACACATGCACACACAAACACAAACACACACACACAGAGAGAGAGAGAGAAGACTTTCTTTAATAGTCCATCCAAATCCTCCATGGTAAGAGCACACTCCCTACATAAGCCATCGGTTATAAGGTCTTCAGGGGTTTCAGTTCCACGTACGGCAATGACTATAGATCTTTGATCATGCAAAACCACTACAAAGTAAGCAGCCTCACGCTTTGTCTGCATGATCAAAAAAGGGAGTAAGGTATGGTATTAAAATTTAGAGATACTAGTTATCTATCAAATAGTAGACCTCAGATATGAAGCCTAATTCAATACCAAGTTCAACAGTGTGGAGTAAACCTGAATGCAAACGTTTTACCAGTATATTAGTCAAATTGAGAACTTTTAGCAGGCAAAAAAAGTGGCAGAGGCAAAATTGCAAGTAGGATACATCAAATTAACAACATAAGAAAAATATTCTGGAGGGAGCTTACAGATACATTCTAATGCAGAATATTCTAATGGCTAATGCAGATACATTATGGAGAGAGCTTAGAAAAGAATATTTTAAACTAAAATTAACAACATAAGAAAAATATGTTTACTGCATAAGACAAAGTTACAGCACAAAATATTTCATTTTGTATACAAGCATAAAAAGTTAAAAACAAAACATAGAACAAGCTGAAGGTGTATATAAACTCCTTGGTATTCATGGTTTTAGGAGAAAAGAGGTTCAGAGACAGATTAACGGCATCAAATTAAGGAACCCTTTAAGAATAAGAAGACATGTCATGTACAGTAGATATATTTCAGTCTCAAGTATCTATGACAATTAGAATAAATTGTTTTTTGCCTGCACTAGTTGACAACTTTTCACATCACAAGAAGAGAAATGTTATCTTCATTGATGCCCATTCAACACAACCTTGGTACTTCCAATCAGCCATGGAAGGATAGTGAAGATGTGTTATTATCTCAGTGTCAAATATCTATGAAAAAATAGAATAAGCAATCAGTTCTTTTCTACCAGCGCTAAATGCAAACACATTTAATATCATGTATAAAGAGAACTAATTTTCTAGTGATGCCATTTTGAGACAATTTAGGATAACATAGTGCAGATTTGTCGCCATCTAATTTAGAACCATCAATCAGTCTTAAGTATCTGTGATAGTTAAAGTTATATATTGTCTTCTGCTTGCACTAGACAGATAAAGATCTCTTAAGTCATGTCTAAAGAGAACTAAGTTTCTAGTAATGCCATTTCAACATGATCTAGGATAGCTTAGTGCAGATGTTGTGCCATCCAATTTATAATTATCAGTCAGTCTCAGGTATCTACAACAGTTAAAACTTAAAACTATATACTCTTTTCGGCTTGCGCTAGACACACAGAAATCCCTTAACATCACATTTAAAGAGAGATCATCTTCTACCTATACCATTTCAACACAATCTTTGGCACTTCCAATTGGCGATTGAAGGATAATTTAGTAGAAAATCCACCATCTTCTCTAAAATAAAGCAAGGGACATAGATGCAGAAGAAGCAAATCAAGTGTATAATCATGGTTTTACATCACATCATATAAAAATTTGGGTCGACTTCCTACATTTGATACCCAGCTAAGTCCACAGATGGAGCATAAAGGATGGTTACAATGATGTTCATGCAGGTATGAGTTAAAAACGTTTTAGAAATAGAACTTTACATTATGACAGATTCCAAAATGAATTAAAAAAATAGGCTAAAATAATAAAAAAAGAAAAGCAGAGTGTTGTTGTCAGAATCTTATAACCCAGAAATGATCCGAGTATCATCCTTGGATCAATATCAGAGGGGAACATAAGAACTAGATCTGTACTGCAGGACATGCGATTCATATCATAATATCCAACTTGATCATTTTTTTATAAATTAAACCATGTGGTAGTCATATGATTTAGTTGACGTTAGAATAATTTACTTTCACTAATAAGCCTCAAGCAAGTAAAATTAGCAACATCGTTACAGTTTCAACTTCCAAAAACTAAAGGCAAATCTTGGTGTTCGTGGAGTTAAAAGCAAGAGACAAATCTTCATATTCTTGAAATCATTTGTCAAGATATGATTCTTTATTCCTACAATGTTCTAGCTCATGGAATTTTTGTATTGATATTATGATATATTGAAGTTATAGTACAAAAATATCTTCAATATCTAGATATGACGTTGCTTTCATTAGACATGCTATATATAACTTTATGATGGTCAAAAGTAAACCTCTCATGTTTCTATGTGATTGCTTCTTGATGTTCATTTTTCTAATCTACAATCAAATTTCATTTTCAGGTTTCAAATCTTTTCATAATTTAACATTACTGAAAGACATTGAAAATCTTATGATCCATCACCAAAACCAAACTCCACAACTATTTAGACTTGAAACTTAACATGAAAAGATTGAACAGGAACAGAAATGTTTCCCACATCACAACTTACACCTCTTATTCTTATTTTATTTTATTGGGTCTTGACTCTTTCCCTGGCATTATGAGGACAATGGCATTTATTTTTTAAAGTTGCCACATAAAGACACTCTAAAATTTGATAGCATACAGTACACATTTCAAAGCACGCATATGTTTTCAATGTTATTGGCACTGTGACAGTTGTACTAAAGCAAATCCACAACTCCATTAAGGTTATGTACCTGCTCTGATGACACCTAAGTTTAAGGTGTGAGTACTTGTTACTTCAAGTTACTGATTGACTACTTTAACCATGGACTATGTATAGGCCTCAAAGAAGTTGAGCTATTACCTAAATTCATATTATTACTTATTAGATCTTAGCTTTCATGAATGCTATTAATAAAAGCATGATAGTTAAAATATTACTTGACTAACACGCCCCTGTCGAAGAGCTTCTGGATTTAGATTAACATATTTTAGAAAGGCTGCAGCATGTCCTCGCCACCAGTTATCACCTTCAAGTGCAGGACGCCTAAAAAAAAAGATTATGAGCAGTCACAAATGAAAGTATGATCATACTGGTGTAATAATATGCCAATAAAGAAAAGAGGACATTTTGTGATAGGGAAAGAATAAGGCTTCATGAAATCAATGTTGCAGATTAAACGAAAAAATCACAGAATACATGGAAATCCACCCAGAAAAGAAAAAAAAAGAAAAACTAAGGCCTATTTCATAATATTGTTGTTCTTTATGTTTTCCCCTACAAATGCATAGAACTTCTCCGTTCCTCACTCTTTATTGTCACCTTTCTTGAAAGCAATAAACCTTTGCCGCCAAAAGCTCTTGAGTTTTTACAGACAATTGAGAAACAAATAGTTTTCTTGAAACATATTTGTTTAGTTCAATTTTCTTCTTGGATTTTTGAAAATAAAACAATACCAAATGGACCCTAAAATGTCAAGGGTGCAAAATGAAATAAAGATGATAGGTGCACATATTATAGCGACAAGCTTTATCAAAATGTGAAGGAAGAAAATTATAACACCTTAATCAATTGGGAAGAAACCAGGCTCAATCAACATGCTAAAAAATGGTTATACGAATTTTCACTTTTTAATGCAAGAAGTGATGAAATTTTGTAAAAATACCATGAATAACTAATGAAAAGAAATAACTCATTATACAGAAATATAAATGCTAGGTCCCTCCCAAAGCGAACTCTGTAGTGTATGAAAAATCACTTTATGCATGCACACAACAAATATACAAAAACAAATACAGCATATATTATCCATGATCCCAAAAATAGCTCAATGCAGATAAAGAGGCATGAAGGCCAGGAGGAGGTAGCACATGCACCTCTTAAGTTAGCTCATAGAAAGAAAAAAAAAAATGATAGGAGAAGAGAACAACCATCCGCATTACATGGCTGAAGGTCTCCAAATCAATGCTACAATTTCGTTTTTTCGAGCCACAAATGATAAGACAATTTTATACAACTTCAAAGATCTAAAATTGTAGGCCATATCTTCACATAAGTATTCAGTAATAGAAAAAACTTGTAGCTACAAGGGTGTAGGATCCCAACTCCCAAGTATTACAAAAGCCTAAAGCTCCTCAACCATTGTTTCTACCACTCTCATCATGAACCGCCGCTTAAAAATTCAGACAAAGTATGCTGTTTCGGTATTGGGCCCGATACCGGCACCACACTATCACTGTGTCAGTATGGTACGGTACGGAGCTGATTTGACATATTAAGTGTCCCCTGCATCGTATACCGGTACCAAATCTATACGGTACGATACACCCTATATCACCCGGTTCAGTATAGTACGATGAATCTTGAGTTCAGGGCTCTCAATGAGCATAAATAGCAGAAAGAACATTTTAAAATATAGAAGCATGAGAATTAAACATAAGAAACACAGGCACGACACAAGATGTGATTACATAGTAACAAGGTGAAACAGCAGAACCATATCCAATGTGAAACAACAACTCCACTATCCCGATTAGATAGGTAGGCAGCTCTAGGGGAAGCATCAATATATGCATGACTCTCAAGATGACCACCAACGTGTAGAAGAACAAGAAAGATGCTTGGGATTAATAAGAAAACACCTGAATATATAGTGATGCTTAAAGCTAAGACAAGAGGATAAGCCATCTTGAGGATGAATGGCCATAATAGCTAATAAAAATAGGAATGGACCACAAGAACTGAAACAATACCACACAAAATAAGAAGTTGGCTGAACCATAGCCTAAAGCTCTTACTTGTTATCGAACATAAGAGTGTGAAACTCCTAAATTAGCAACAAACTAAATTGAGTAGACCAACTATTATGTCATAGCAGTGTTCATGAGCTCTGCTGGAACTCATAAAACCTTATGAGATAAAGATGAACCTCATAAGTCCTGATATGCGAAAATGGATATAAAGCCTTACTAGTGTCACATTTCAGTAGCAGATTCCCAATCAATCTGATGCTAACTTGAGATGACAAGGTGGTAAAGGCTTTTGTATCATTTAATTTGACGTTGTAGATTGTAGAAGATGCTAGTTTGAGCCATTATGGGGGTCTGGATGGTAATGGATATCCTTCTTGAAGATGTAATAACTAATTACACCATATCATGGGTAAAGAAGGGTCACAAAGAAACCATTAGAATGGTCAACAACGAGGCAAAAGTCATATATTTACATACTTGAGATTTCGAGGTCTAGCAAAGGAATAAAGTATCACGTAATGCCATTGTCAGCTGGTAGCCAGTCTAGAATGCTTATCTTGCTGCATCCTGCTGACATCACCAGACAGTTGCACCAAAAAACAATTGTCAAAAACAATACAACCAGCACTAAAAGTATGCAAAACTTGATCCATTATTAAATTAAAATCAATATCAACTAATTTATATTAGTATATAGAGAGGTTTCTAATAAATAATTAGTTTGATATTATTTTCTAGAAACCTAGCATCATAAATGATCCTATATATGTGAGTCAATGATACTTTATTGGGTACCAATTTACCTTGCATATTTTCAATTAACCTATCACGAGACTTTGTTATGCATTAAGAACACAAATAAGCTCAAATTCATGAATGGAAATTATAAGTGGACATGTAATTATATATACACATCAAACACATACTATAAGAGTTCCTCACATCTTGCAATTCAAGGTTTCAAATACCAGCACTGGACCTCGTGCCAGTTTTTTGCTAGAACGGTATAGCACAAGGTACTAACACATGGTATGGGAGCACATCCTGTACCAACACCCACATACACTACACAGCAGTGCCAAAAACTTGCCAGAACAGGACAGTACTGTCCTTGCAGTATTGGAAACTTCAATTGCAATTGCTATAGGGAGCTGATAATTCGTATTTAGTACTATCACATTCTATGCTGTTTCATAAAGTAACTCCACTCTGATATCAAAGAGGAAGTGAAAAGTTATGATGAAACATGCTTAAAGAACCAGAAAACCTTCCCAACAGCTGAGCAAAGTTCCATTTCCAATGTTCAAACAGATCAATCAGGGAACATGCGTGGCGAGGCAAATGTGGAGAACCAACCCTATGGTGAAGATGCCCAAGCAATGGATGGCTCACGCATGATGGACTTCTAGAGTCAGTGGCAAATACCTATATAGTGTAGCTCTTGTTTAGTTAACATTAACTAGAAATGCATCTGTCAGAAAATTGGAAGAAAGTCAAACATCAAAAAAGGAAGGCAACAACCTTATATGCAACTATAATGATCCCTTAATTCTATCAAAGATCTATACACAATATAAGCCCCAGAGGTGAAAATATGCATTACCTAATGATGTAAAACAAACCATGAGTAGAAGACATGTAAGCATACTCATGTCACAATTCAGAAATTCTTCATAATCTTATATGCATGGCCATAAATGGCTAGTATGATAACAGGTATATGGAAACCTGCTGCGAGTCCAGGGAGTTAAAACCCCTTGCCTATAAAGCCATGCACAAGGAAACAATATTGGATTCCTTCCAAAATCAAGCAGTGGTCCCTGAAATAAGACTGTAATCTAGTAAGATGCCATCAATGGAATGTGATATGGAATAAAAAAAAATTAAGATTTAACTGTGTAAGCAGCTTCAGCAAACAGATGCAAGACTGCAGCTTCTTGAATAAGTTCATCAGATGCCTCAATGAGCTCATCATACAATTTTGGTGACTGCTTATGCATCTGCAATAGAGCCAATCCTGGGAAGAAAACCAACTGTTACACAGCATGACAAAAGATAATAACCCGAATCTGATTGTTAGGGATAGCCTATAGAAAGTAGCAAACTGATGAAGCTATAGAGTAGTACACATGCATAAAGGAAGCATTAACATGTGCGAAGCATTGTTTGCAGAAAGGAAACATAACCCGAATTAGAGATGGACTAGGCTAAACCTAAAATGTAAACTCTTTTTAACCCCACTCTTTTCCTTCAAAGTATTAGTATGTATACTTTAAAAGATTTCTTGTTTTGTCTTATAACAGCCTAGTTATTGTGACACTCATAGTTCTGCAAACAATTTTTGATTCCTTGCAGATTATTCCCAGATACAAGAAAAGAAAATCTTACTAATAAATCATGGCAGAAAAGTATCTCTACTCAAATTATCTTATGGACAAATTCAACCACATACATTCACAAGTAACAGTCAATAGCAACCATATTTGCTACAGATTTATCTACATGACAAGATAGAAAAGAGAAACAAAGTTCATTATCTTAATAGTAGCAAACCTTGACCAGGGCCTCAAAACCCTTTTCAGTTGTTGTCCTCATCACTATGTCCATCTCCAAACAGGACATTTTGAAGGAAATCAAACCTTTTGCTATCCTAAATAATAACTACCTCTTGATATCGTTGTCATATTCACTGCATTTCAATTGATTCACTCTTTTGTAAACGGGATTTGGTCCTTAAGCATTGTGACACATAGGAGCATGTGGGCTTTTACTTATCATAAAAGCCTTTTTTTATTTTGGAAAAATTAAGTGAAGTCGGCAAGAGGGTTGCTGACTATACTTATCTTCTTCAAAATAAAAAAAGGGCCCCCCCTCCAAGACTCCTATTTCAACTGAAACAAAAAAGGGAGGGTGGAGCACTTCCTCTGCTCCTTTGCACCTCTCTCCGGCCCTTAGCTGGCCTCCTCCGACCATCCGCCACCCTCTTTCCCTCTGCCTCCCTTCCTCCCTCCCCCCCCCCCTCCCCTCTCTCTTTTCCCCTCTTCCATTCTCCATCTCCCCCACCCTCTCTGCAGTGTCCGTGGCCCGGCTTGGAACGACACAGGGGTGTGTTGAACCGTGCTGACGGGCAACCAGTATGGGCCTCGGTACCAGCACAGTGATCCTTGCATGCATCCATGCATACCTCATTTGTTCACATACATAACTTTGTCTAATTTAAGGTAATGAGGTGAGAAATGGGAAATAAGGCGAAGTGATGATTAATAAAAATTCAAATATGATGGCATATGAAATGAGGAGAGGGTGAAAATGAAAGAGGAAAATTGATCTGCGTGCGATACTGAAAACAACCACATGAACTAAATTATCACCTTTAGTGAACTAGAAGACTTATGAGTCATGAGATGATTGATAATACCAAAATTTACTGCATGCACCAAGACAAGGCATTACGGCTCATAATACTAGTGCCACATACAAAATAAGGCAAATTACAATAAGAAAACTTAGCATCATCAGGCCATTGATATCAATCTGATCCATGACAAGCAAATTGTTTAATTCTATCAAAATACACCTATTAAAGAAATAGCCTAGCATGTTCATAGACAGTTCCCACCAGAATAGCTGCGATATACAGTCAACTTTCAGAGGTCATGCTTCCCTCACCATCAATTTGACATGGTCCTTTCTCATTTTCTTCTATCCAACCCTGATGCAGATACACGAACTGACGTGGAAGTTACATATAACATTTCCTCAAAACCCTTCATCATCTCAAAATGGAAGATAATTTTAGTTTAACTGAGTTTCTTAATGAGATTCTTACTCCAAAACCTAGCATGGTGTCAAAGCTAGCATGGTGATTTCATGAACCAACAAGCTTTCCACATTATCTGATGGTTTTGTTAGTATATGAAAAACTTTGGTGTAGAGAATAATATTTCAAGAAGCTAGAACAAGTATTGTGGCTGACAAGAGAAAGAGTGCAAGGTCTCGCATTCATTAGAAAGCCTTAAAAATTTCTCACTGTATATCAATTTGGGTTTTAAATCATGCCTTACCTGGGGGATTATACCACCAGATTGGTGAACACATGACTTAGCACTCTTGACTCAGCTTACTATACATAGAATATGGTTAAAGTCCTATATTTGATACGACTGGCAAATGAATACGTTGTCAGTGGTGAAATTATACTGGTAAAAAATTGTAACAAATCCAGGCTTCAAATTATAATGCCTCAACCATGAAAACATCTTTATCAAAGAAAATTCGAGATAAACATGACCTATCCATAAGAAAAACATTATTCCCTTGATATTGTAGTGTGCGAAGCTCGGAATAGTTGCTATGACTGACTTAAATTCACAAGAAAAATTGTTATTTAAGAGTCACTTGGAAGTGTTTTATAATGTATTTGCTAATGTGTTTTCAAATCCATAATAGACCACCTAGCATCTAGGTAATAGATGGGTACCTAGGCAAGCACCTAGAGGTCAAGGCAGCCCAAGAATAATAAATTCAAAAAACTAATAAATATATGGAGAAAAATAAAAAGATAGTTTCAATCAAAAAATGGATCATAGCATACTGAATAAGATGTAATAAGTCAATGAGAAAAACCAACTCAGCAAAATGTAACCGTAGCTCCCAAGGTCCGCCGTACCGGTCCGGATCGGCGTACCGGTGGCCGGTCCGGACCGGCGTACCGTTGGCCGGTCCGGACCGGTACCGTACCAGTCCGGACCGGTACCGTACCGGTCCGGACCACTTTCTTTCCCATCAAAAAAAAAAAAAAAAAAAGCTGTGGCCTCGGCCACAGCTTTCTTCCTTAAAACCACGGCGGGCGCGTGGTTTTTAAAACCACGCGCCACGCGGTGGTTTAAAAACCACAGCGCGTAGCGCTGTGGTTCCCAAAAAAAAAAAAAAAAACGGCTTTTTTTTTTGTTTTTGAAAGAAGTGGCCCGTGGGCCACTTCTTCCTTGAAACCACGCGCCACGCGGTGGTTTTAAAAACCACAGCGAGGCGCTGTGGTTCCCCCCCCCCAAAAAAAAAACACCGTACCGGTGCGAACCGGCCGGTTCGCACCGGTACGAGGCCGGTACCAAGCGATACCGGCCGGTATCGGCCGGTACGGTCTCCGTACCGGCCGGTTCACAAAAGAAAACCGGAAAATACCGGTTTTCATCTGTGTCCGGTACCGGTCAGGGACCGGACCGGTACGGCATTCCTTGGTAGCTCCTAAATCATCTCATCCTCCATACTCAAACTTGATACAAAACATTAAGGCGGCTATGGGTGCAGATGTCAGGCAGCCCCACATGGGCAGGCGCCTAGATAGCATAGGCAGAAGTAATTTAAAACGTTGCAATAGTCATAAAAAATAAAAAGCTGTCAAAGAAGAATGTGTTGAATGGTATCAGATTAGAGTGAGGCATAGATGAATTACATGTATTAGAGAGCAAAGATCGATAAAGACATCATTCAAAAATAGAATGTTTGAGTAAGGAAAGAATCGAACTTTTTATTCTATGAATTCTCTGAGAGAGGATGATAGCCGAAATAGAATACATGAAGGTAAAATCTTATTGGTACAAGAGACAGAATGCAACAAAAGTGAAGTAACATAATACATGCCTAAGCCAACATAGATGGGTGTTTGAATGCTCGCTACCTATCTGTCTGATACCATCACAAAAGGGGCAAAGAAGAAGTTTGATATATCATATCAGCCATTTATCCAAAAATATGATGTTTTGGGACACCACAAATCACCTTAGAAACAGATCATAGCATCCCATATATTGATAGTCATCAGAGAGTCCAGGACATACTGCTGCAACTATTTCTCCCATCAACATACAGGATAAAACCCACTGATAACAGCATGGCTCACTGAGGTTTTATCTACAAGTCGAATAGAGGAAGCCACTTTGGAAGAGGATGACCTATGGCTAAATAGTTTCTTTAAACTTCTACTTTCCAAGGGGAAGGTGAGATTAAAATGAGAAATTTCTTTTCAGCCAGACAACATAGATAGTTGATTCCATTTTTACTGAGTAGATCCTCGAAGCAGTTTAAAACTGTCTTTTAAGCCTTGGTTTCACCCCAGTCTATTATATATGTTTTTTTTTAAGTATTGTTCCAGTTAAAAAAAAATCTATGTAGCAGCATTTTGTTAGAAATACGTGTGGGTCCCATACTACAGACAGATAAGTTGATAAATGTCTACCGAAAAAAATATTCCTGGAACATGGAAAAAAAATGAGAACTTGAATAGTCTCTTAAGACCAAACATATTTCTTAATTTACTATATCTCTTCCAGAGTGGTCATTAAATGCTTAGATGATATTATACGCGATTTGGAAAATTTGCATTACACATTTACACTAGACTGTAATGGGAGCATCTACAGACCTGTCAATAATGTTGATCAGGAAATCAGCTCCTTTAAAGGTGAAATAGGGAAAAATAACAGAGAAATAAAAGGTTATGCCACACAGATTAATCAACGGTATAACTCTACACCGCATGAAGGAAATGAACCTGTCAGGAGTTCTAGATGTCCAGTTCCAGATGCACGATATGCCACAAGATCTCCTAAGAGCCTTGCTACAGAGGAGACCTCATCTTCTTCCAAGACGCTCCTGAATTGGACAATATAAAATCTGGTTAAATGGTTACTCCAAGATCAATGTCACATAGCAGTCAAAATGCAGAAAGAACCCTACAGGTATTTCACACGTCCTAGACAGCACAAAGCTTCTCGAATTCCATGATCAAATACCTCCCGGTAATGAGCTTTCCATGCAGTATCATGAGTTGCATAAAATGACCTCCATCGCAATATGTCTGAACCCGTAAAGCACTGTATGATTACAACAAGCCATACTAGGACAAGAAAAGAAACAACCAAAAACCGCTTCCATGCTCGACTAGTTTTATCCTGATCTGAATTGCCAATAAAGAAATCAATCATAATCATGTTGGCTACAAGGTAAAAAGAGCATTAAACATAATAAGAGAATTTATCATCAAAGAGGTATATATTGTGTGGGTTGGTTAACAGGCAAACAATCAAAAACCAGAAAAAAAAACAAATTATCTAGTTCATACAATATTCATACAATATAAATAAGGATTTAAGTGCAGAATCACTGAATGGAGGTAAATACTAATAAAGTAGTCATTGAACAAAATAGCATGTCATTTCACAACAAAGTAAAAAGTGAATTCAGAATTTTGTGATAAGATCCGATATAATGACATGCAGATCAGCAAACAAAATAGACATTAGCCCCTATTAAAAGTGAGAACCATATTTAAGTCATGACAGCCTAATATCTGCTAATCTGCACACTAATCGTGAACCACTTATATCCTTAGTAAGAGATCCTTAATCCATGTTATATGACAATATGTCATCATTGAAGTACCACAGGAAACAAGCCACTTGTCATTAAAAAAACATAGATACCGCATTCTCCATCTTAATATTAGTAGTCAAGACTGGCAACTAACAACGACTGAACATGTTATGCCCATGGTCACTGAGAGATACCTTCAGAACTTAAGATACGGCCTCTTCATGGCCTTTAGATTGTTATTAAGATTTGAAAGCACTTTTTTTTATATGTTTCTTCTATTAGAGGCTTCTTTTGTGGAAGCAAAGAGTTTGGCATTTTCTTTGTGCAATTGAGCATATGTGAAAGTTGGTGTCATACGCAAAATTTGATGAATATGTTAAGTAGTTCATCATACATCTTGCAAATTTCATGCAGTCATTTAGCTTACAGACCAAAGCCATCAATTAAAGATAAGTTTGGTTATTGTAGGAATTCTCAACTTATGGAATTTAAAATTATTGTGATGCTTTTATTACCAGGGTGCTTGCAAAGCGAAAGAGTATAGCAAATAACAAGTAGAAAAGCGAGTTCTATCTTGCGTAAAAAAGGAAAAAGTGTTTCACTATGCCTGACTTTAGGCTCAGGTTTTTTATTTATGATTTGCACCATTCAGATGAATGGATTGGTTTTGGAGTAGAACCAGATAAATCTGCAGTTTGGTTGATAATACTAAATTAGTATGGTTACAAATGTTAAACATTGAATCCAGGAAGAAAAATCAGAGTAAAATGCACTTGGCTGCTTGTTGATATTCCTAAGGGGATGTGGTCGTTCTAAAACTAAAATACTATATTAGAGCTTCTTTGATATACTCATCAAGAAAAGGAGTTGCTTTGATAAGTATAACTATATGTATGTGGAATATTAAAAATCTTAATTTTCAGATTTGTTAAATACTCTATACAAAGTATTCCCATGAAAATTTTCTTTCATGCAGCAACGTGTTTGGATACCACAATATCATCTTTATCTCTTCATCTGTCATATGCTACAGCAGAGAGAGAGAGAGAGAGAGCTCTTCCCCTCCCTCCCTCCCTCCCTCTCTCCCACCCCCACCTTTCTTCTTTTTTCTTGGGTGGGGGGAGAGGGGGAGTGGGGGTTCACAGTATAAACTATCAATAATGAAGATGATTCCAAATTAAAAGAACGTAGTACTATAATTACCTAAAAAACATGATTTAGACCCTCCTTTAAAAGAAAAATCGCTGAAAATGATGTACATCAGATAAACGGCTCCAACAAACTGGAGTACAGTGACTGCCATTCCAAATCTTGTCCACCAAAGCCATCTTTTATACCTCATCTGCTCATCAAGAAAGAGAACTTCATAAAGAAAACCAACTAGAAGATTAAGCTATCATAGATGACATTTGCACCAAACATAGCCAATAATTCAGGTACCATAATGACATTTACTGACTAGAAATTCATAAGTTCAGCTGCAGGTAGACTGATATGCACAAAGACATATGAATTAAGCCTTCCAACTAGACCCAAAGTGAGACCAAACCATGACTCATCTCCAACAAACTGTTCCCAACTATCACTCCAAACCAGAGAAGACAAATTAATCTGGGGATTAAGGCCAATCACAAGTCGAAATCCAATCATAAACTATGCAGAAAATTGAGCTGCCATACTGAAACACATTTCGAATCTTTTAAAAGATTGTTTTTTTTAACAACGGACAATTCAATCCCGTCAACAGAGGTTGATCGAGGATTCAATCGAAGGTCCCAGAGAAAAATCATAACCCCAAAACTCATATGTTCTACGAAATTGGGCTGCCATTTCAAAACCCATCTCCAAATGCCTGCGAAAGTTTCGTTTTTTTCTTAACCAACAAAGAATTAGATCCAATTAACAAATCAATCGAGGATTTAATAGGTAAATCATGGCCCCAAAGGCACATTTTCCACGAAATTGAGCTGACATTCCAAAAAACCCATGTCAGGATCCTTCAAAAATATCGGCTTTTTTCCAAAGAGACCAAATGGAATACCCGTCTCTCGTGGCGAATCACGGCATCAACAGCGATGGAGCTCTCGATAGGATGGTTGACAATCGTCTCTGCCGTCTCCTGCTGCGCCTTCCCGGCGCCCACCATGGCCACGATCCTAACGCCAGCGACGAGGGAAACCACGGAGAATGGGAGCTTCTCCTCGCCGGAGCATCCGGAAACGACGGAGAGCAGCAAAAACCCTCCCAAGAGAACCACGCCGAGGTTCCAGATCCCCAAGAAAAGGGAGACCCACCGCACCCTCCGGAAACTCGAGACCAGAGTCGTCCTCTCAGCGGAGAGATCTGCCCCCATGGTGCCGGCCGGCGGCCAGAGGCGGAGGAAGAAGTCGAGGGCCCGAAGGTGGAGGCAGGGGACGAGAAGGGGAATTCCCGATTTGATTGAGTACTTTTTAGGCATTCTGACACGGTCTTCCGGAAGGGAGGAGATGCAGGGAGAAGGACCGAACAGTTCAACTAACTTCGCCCGGCTGGACGAGTTAATTGGGCCGGATCGGGCCAACCACTACCAGACGCGGAACAGGCCCGGCCCATATTACGCATCGATCGGCAAGTTCTAACTTCGGGCTCTTTGTTGATACAACAGTGGCTCACACCCGATGGGTATAAATGTGGCTAATAAAATCAAAAAATAAAAGACTACAAAAAGTCTCCAGCGCAAACTTGTGATCCTCTTAGATAAAGTATTCCAAGTGATGAGCAGCAAAAAAGACAACCCAATCAGCAGCACAGTTTGCCTCTCGGTAAACTTGTATAGCCAGGTAGGAGCGATACTTTTCCAGTAGTCGGCGGCTATCGTGAAGTGCAGCTGCTCCTCAATCTCACCTCGGACCCACTCGATGACTATAGTCGAGTCCCCCTCCAGGAGAATGCAGTTCGCGCCCAGCACTCATCGCCATAGTGATGCCTTTCCAAGCTGCGCGGAGCTCGGCGTACACCACAGATATGTAGATGACCTGTCACCCTCCGCTACCACCAGTCTGGCATTGTGATCTCTAATAACAAATCCCACACCTCTACAGCTCCCTCCCTCGCCCACACTATCGTCGGGCTCCTTGATCCGCCATAAACCATTCGAAATAAACGGGTTTTGAGAAGGGTTTTCTAATAATTAAGTTGGGTCTGATTGAGTACTTTTTGGGCATTTTGAGACACTTATCCGGACCATTGTCAGTGGTGGCATGGTGTTCTAGACCAAGCATGCATACAGAGAGGCTAACAGGGCTGCGGACTGGGTGGCCTCGTATGTGGCTAATCACTCTGAAGGTTTTCTATGGATCGGAGAGAAAGAGTTGCTTAGAACGCTTCGGAATGTATTGTTTTTCAATCTTTTTGGATATATCCATACTAGAGTTATAGGAATCATCTGTTTTAACAAAAAAATAATAAATAAGTTGGTCCTGCTTCTAAATATTTAATATTAGATTGTTACGATGGTAATCTAAGTGCAATGAGTCATGGACTGGTTGAGGCTTGATTCAAGTGGTTGGTAAAACCATGCGACACAAGGATCACACTATGATGAATGATCTAGATTGGATTTAGGAACTCCAAAAGGCCTAATAGACAGAAAATTATCGATCCACTATGGAGGCTGCAGAGTTATTAGCCATATAATATTATTTAATGCATCTTCTTCTTCACTTGAATCTCTCTCTCTCTCTCTAGATTCTCAAACTCTGAACTCTTTCTACAGTCTTGTTGCTGTTAAAGTTACTTTTGGATTGGAGGGTGGCTATGAATTTATATAAAATAAATAAGTTGGTTGTGAATTTATCCTCCGCACAACAAAGGGTTGAAGATCTTGATTGATTGCCTCTTATAGTTATCAAGAATCATGATTTCTCTCTTATAATCAACCATTCATCTCTATATATATATATTAGAGCTAAAATTAGATCGAATATGAATCAGATACTAGTATATCCATATTCATATTTATTTTTTTTAATGAATATAGTTACAGATACAGATTTTAGTAGGATGCAAAAATTCATATCCATATTTATTTTATATGGATATGAATACAAATCGGATAGTGAAAATATAGTTAATTATGTATATAAGTCAAATAATAAATATTTATGACCATAGAATCAAAGAAATTACCAAGTAAAAAGCCAATCAAGTTAATAGTCTATTAATATGGTTATTTATTATTTTAATAGTTCATGAATGTTATATAAAATTAAATAGGATGATAAATAGAATTGGATATTCGGATATAGATAAGATATATCCATATTTACTCTCTTTTTTTGATGGATATGGATATGCATACGAATATTAAATCTAGAAAGATATTATCTGGTCCATTTTTGCCTATAATATATACACACATGTATAATGTGCAGTTGGGTGAAGTGCCAAATCATTAAAACTAATTTACCTTAGATGTATCATTCTTGGAGCATAGGACTCAAACTAATAACCCTTGAGAATTATGCCTTGACAGTGCAATTCATAGAGGAGAATAACTGGTCCTCGTCCCTTATTAGTTGAAGCGTTTCCCAAACATTTTTAGGGAGCTTGCATGAACTCAAAGCCGTCTTTAGCAAAATATAAAATAATTAATGTTCATATCACCATTGTTAAAAGTTAAAAGAGGATACTTAAAGAAGTGAGCTAGAACTTGTCTTCCCTGGTTTGGACTGAGAATGATTTGGATCCCTTTTACAAGAAGTACCATAGAAATTAAACTTCATTAAAACACACATGTAGCATGCACCATAGGGAGAAATGGCATGAGTATATTGAAATATCTTATATGGGATGGATTAATTGTTTGTTCTCAATTTATTAATCCTATAGTGCAATATGCGAAAATGATACATGTTATTATTTTATGAGACAATTTTCTGCCATCATGGATGCTACAATTAACAAAACCAATTGAAAATTGTATTTTTCCTGTGACCAATTATGAGCTAATGTCTCTCTTTTTTTTATGTGATCTATAATGTTTCCTAAGTTCACAACTTAGCTCTGTAACTCTATCTACGTTATATTATGTCCAGGCCCATATAAGCAAATACTTAAAGGCAACAGACAATAACTAAAAAATTAAAAAAACGTTCTGAAACCATTAGTCAAATCAATGACTCGTAATATTCAAGAATCAAATCAGACAAAAGACAACCATATCATTAGCTAATCATCATCCTCAACGATGACCGATGATGACGACGACAAAAAAAAAAAAAAATCTTTTGAGTACATATATACCTTCCTCTCTCGTCGGTAGATATCATTGTCTAGGAGCTGCTCGTCCCTTGACAGGCCGGCAATGGCGATCGCCGTCAATGCCTGCATGAACCCCATTCCGATCATCGCCATGATCCTGACCATGGCAAAGACTGCCACTGCAATGGTAGGAACCTTCTCCCTGCCACCGCATCGACGGAGAGCCAGACCGGAGAGCGCTGCGCCGACGGCAGCCACAGCCAAGTTCAAAGGACCTAAAACTACCGTCACCCGTCTCAAACCCCGTAGGCCGAAGAGCACCATGTCCATGTCCATTGGGCTTCTTTCGGCCAATAGACGTCTGAGGGCAGTGGGGAAGAGGAGGGAGACATTTGTAGTCCTTCTTTTTGGGGTCGATACTTTTCTTTGTCTCGTAGGAGCGTAATGGCGTGAAAGCTGGAAAGTTGCCATGGCTTTGGTGTTGCGCGTTTGCTTTTATGGTGTCTTTTTTATTATTATTTTAAAAGGTAGAGCATTTTCTTAAATGAATTAGCCTTCTATGATGGGTTCAAGTTCATACAGTATACAATGTATATTCTAATAAAGAAAATATATTATTTCTCGATTTAAAAGACTAATTGGATAATCATGTACCAATCAAATGGGAATCATGGGATTGGAATCTCAAATCAGTGAGATCTTGTTGATGTAGACCGGTCACGTCACACATTCTTTATTAATAAAAATCTTATTTCCAAATTCTAGAGATCTAATAAAATTATCCAAACAAGTCCTAAATAAGTTGCCGTCCAATTCTCTTATAGAATTTTAAGATTGGAAATTTGAAAGAGATGGAGTTATAGAAAATTATTGAGTGGAAATAGACTTTTGTTTAGGGAAGAAGGTGTATAAAAAGTTGTAAAACTCGTTTTGATAAATAAAAAAAAATAACGAATCATTCCCAGAGGATCCTTTAGGAGTAAGGAAACTTGTTGTGAATAAAGTGAGATAGGTAACATGTGGTGCACATGATGTGTGGGATTAGAGTGAAGAAGAAGGTATTGGTGAACCTTGGAAACTCCGAGGTTGATCGGCATCGGGTTGGAAAAGGAGGGCTAATTTGTTAAGATCTCTTTGTTTTAGGGATGAGAAAAAAAATATGTTTCTTTACAAGGGCGAAGAAACTACGTACATTCCCATCCTTCAAAACCTAGATCTATAGTCTGTCTTTTAATATTTGTGCCTTTTAAAATTGTTTTAGGGATTTTAGTGGACCCAAAACCTAGATAACCACCTGGATCTATCTTTGGGAGGATAAAAAAAAAAAAATTAAGCACAAAAAAAAAGAAAAGGAAAAAAAAAAGCTGGCTTTAGGTATCACCAGCATTGGCATCTTTGCACCCTACATGGTTCCCTGGGCTTCATCCCAAAGCTTTTAATTACCGTCCAAAATAGTTATAACGAATAGGTTCTCTGACCAGAGTGAGCCAATTAGGGCTCGGCTCATGCCAAGATCCTCTATTTAATGTGGATCTTGTTAATTTTTTCCAGGGAAGAAGGGAGGGAAAGCCACACATTATATTGAAAAAAAAAGCTAAAAATCAGACAGAAAAGGTGTATAAATGAGAGGGAAGTTATAGGAGGAGACAGTGCAGGACAATAAGCAGGGAAAGGAGAGAGGAGGGGGGAAGAGGAAGAGCAAAGGAAAAATTAGAAGACAGATTAAAAAGTTTCCCTTCTACTTAATTTGGATCTTGTAATCATATCTTATATATTGAGGTGCTCCTCAACTGCAATTTAGTTTGGCAAAACTAACGAAAACTAGGCCTAACTCCTGAGTGAGACATAGTTAACACATCACTTTTGAGAAAAAAATAACAAGAAATTTTGTTCTGTAGTTTCAATTGGCAAAGACAGATTTTAAGAGTTTTCAATTTTTCTCTCGTTTTAACCAAAAAGTTCTCCAATCAAAGTTCAGGACACATACCACTGCTGTGTACTTGCAAGGGAAAAAGTGGAAGAAAAAAATGGAATTTGACAAAATTTGATGAATATTTGTTGCTAGTAGAAAATTAGATCATTCCTTCTAAGGACCTTATCTCATAAGATGTAACCAATACTTATCTTTCATTGGACCAGTTTGCAGCATGCATGCTTGCAACCCCCATATCTGCAACTCATCCTCAGTGTAGAAAACACAGTCCACAAGAAACATCAAACCTCAGGAGCCTGCTAGTCCAAAGCCCACTCCAACTTAAGAATAGGATCTGGATGCATGGCATGCCACACAGAGACCTATCTGAAGACCCTCATTCCATGATAATGACTCGAAATCAAAGGATTGTTAGTAGTAGCATGAATCTTCAATATTTGTTGCTTGCAGTCAATACTTCATAGGCATCAAATCACTATATATAATAATGTACTTCAATCCTGATATCCATCCAAGTGTTGTTTGGAAAGTTTCATATTGAAAATTTTCTCCAAAACTTTGAAATCTAGTTGTTTGCAATTCAATGATGTAGCTTATGTTTGCATGGAATGGGCGAGCATCTCGACGTGCATGCATGCACCTGCTCATGGAAACGGCGATTCCATTTGCCTGTTATCCTTTGTGGTTCGCTGCCTACTGTATATCCTTCAGGGGAAGTGGTTCCTTAGCTTGTACTACTCACCATCACATATATAACACCTGGCTTTGGCCTCTTATATCGAAAAAAGAGAAATAATAAAAAGCAAAGAAGGCCTAGCTAACAAGCTAGATACTTGGGAGCATTTACTTATTTCATTAAAGCTAAGAAAATTTCAACTATAAAAGCTAAAAGGCATTACAAATATCAACGTAAAAGTTTGGAGGATCAAAACTATACATATATATACACATACTATATTGTCTGCTTATTGCGAAAAGCCAACTGATGATTGCTCAATTCAGGGCACAGCTCTCTCTTTTTAGAACTTCTATATTTCAGTAAATAAAAGGTTATATATCTTCAAACGAAAAGCTTAAAATTGCCAACATGTTATAAGATCGTATTGTTGGATCTCATTTAGTTAAAACCCACATTGACAAGTCTCTTGAATTTTGAAAATTCTAATTATCTTGAGAGCATTAAGGGTATTTCACAGTGATGAAGAGTTCTCTTGATGGGGGGTGACTATTCACGAGTGTAACCATCCGTGGCGGTTGGTCTTTGGAGAAAGTTTATAAATAGCCTGTGAGGACTTCTTTTCCAAATATACAAGTTTTCTCCAATAGGACTTCTGCCAAGCTCTCTTTTGCACGGATCTTGAAGCGGGCGAATTTCCTTCTTGCACGGATCTTGAAGTGCGGCAAGCTATTATGGGCTCTCGGCTATTGCGTAATATTTTTAATGTCTTAATTTTTACAACTTGGCAGAATCCTAACACGCATGGTTTTGTTGTCTCGGCCGAGACCTTTTTAAGCCAGGTCAGGCTCGCTTCATTCACACAAACTGGAAGACAATCAAAATTTCTAGCAGCCTGGTACACCTCTAATACCGCATTTTTAAGAAAATATGAGTATAAAGTAAATTGGCCGACATGATGGTTCTAACCGCTAGGAGCATTTACCGAGACTTATTTGGGCACGAAGCTCATCCAGATCAAATCGATTTTTTTTTTTTTCTATAGCCCCAGTGTGTTGTTATCTGACATGCTATAAAATAAAAAAAATAAATTAATAAAATATTAAAAAATATAAAATCATATTTGTTGCTGGAAATTGGACCCGGGGGCCGCCGCGAAACCAGGGGAGGAGGAGCTCCGCTGCCGGGAGGGCGGACGGCGGTGCGCCGGCCGGCTGCGTCCTCCGTGGGGATGAGAGAGCGGAGAAGAGTGCGTCCTGTCCTGCAAAAAAGCCGGTGGCCGGGCTTTCCGGCGCCGGCCCTCCGATGCTTAAGTCAGAGGGGGCTAGTATGTGGAGAGAGCAAACAAGAGATATGTGGAGAAGATGAAGAGGATATTAAGCTCCATTGTGTCTGTGCTGTTTCTTTTTTTTCCTCTCCCCCTCCTTTCCCCCAAGTTCCCTTTTATAGAGGGATATTGTGTTACCTGGGAGGTGACAGGGGAATTTTGTTCTCTTTTGTGATAATTGGGCACGATTTGGCCCATTAATGGCGTAGTGGAGAATAAGGCCGAATCAGACCGGAACCAGGGAGTTGTCACGGTCGATCGGACCTGTCGGAGTGGTTGAACCGCCGGCCGTGGTGGGCCTGGGGTCCGTGGATGGTAAGTGCATTTATTATCGAGTGAACCGGCGGTCAGGGAGAGCCATACGCTTTGATGGTTCAGTGATCCGGAGATCGCCTTGAGCCGTGTTCATTAAATGACTGAGTGCATCGGAGACTTGGGGGAGTCTCATGCATTAATGGCAGGTCGTGCCGAATACCTGCGGAGATCTTATGCCTTGATGGCTTGGAGATAGCGGCAGGTTGTAGTGGAGTCGTCAGGTCCCTCAGGCTTAGAGGGTTAGGCGGAAGTTGAACATTTGGTTAAGGCATCGGCTCGGCAGGGGTGCCGAGCCGAGTCGGTCGCCCGACGGGGCGCCCTGTGGCGGGGTCGCTTCTAGTCAGTATTTCTGGTCGGCGCCCTTTGGGCGAGCGTCTTCCTGATTGGCGTCCTTTGGTCGGCCTTTTCTTAGCCGAGCGTCCCTACCTGGTGCTTTGGTTGGTCCTTTTCGGATCGACGCTCTCTAGCCGAGCACCCTTCTGGTTGGTGCTCTTTGGTCGGGCGCCTTCCTGGTCGGCGCTTTTTGGCCGAACATCTTTCTGGTCGGCGCTCTTTGGCCGAGCGCCTTTCCGGTCGGCGCTCTTTGGCCGAGCGCCTCCGTGGCGGTATGACTTAGGGTTTTTCCCCCAACACTACCCCCCGACTTCCGAGTTCCAGTTGGCTACCAGCTGGAGCGCGGGAAGTAGCTTTAGTTGGGTCATTACGGATTCCGAAAATTTTAATTCATTGCGCATTTTGAATTATCGGACGCTTCGAGATGCCTTTAATAGGCGGCGTCTCTTCTTTCCCGAGAAGCCTCTTTATTGGGACACCTTTTGCGAAGCGTCCTCGCGTCGTGGGCTCATGATGGGGCCGCACGATTCGATGGGGCGCTTCGGCGTTCGAAGCGCTAGCCCTAATTAGATGCGTCGTTCTGTCTTTTGGACCGACATGTGTGGTCATCTCAACGGGATGCGGCTTTTCTTTTTGCCGATCGGGGCCGTTGGGGAGGTTTATATAAACCCTCCCCTGGCCCTCTGTCCCCTTCTTATTGCCTTCTTCTTCCAGCTTTTCTTCCTCCAGCCTTTCACAGTCCGAAGTTCTATTCTCCAGCGTCTTCCTCAGGTCCCCCTTTTTCTTTCTTAACCTCTTTTTTCCTCGTAATGGGTTCTATCCCTAGTGAGGTTGAGTCTACCATGAGCGTCCTGGAGGTCGAAATGACCGAAGAGTGGTTTTTCCCTCTTCACGGGTTCCGTTTGGAACCCGCCAGGCGAAGGGATCGGGTAACCGATCCTCCGGTAGGCCGGATCGGAGTGTACCTAGAGTCACTCTGGGCCGGTCTCCGATTTCCTCTTCACGGCTTCGTGAATGAGTTGCTGATGGTATGCCGGCTGGTTCCGGCGCAACTCGCCCCGAATGCCTGGAGGACAGTGATCGGTTTCCTGTCACTGTGCTTACTGCACGGGATTCCGACTTCTGTCAACGTTTTCCGGCGACTTTTTATCTTTAAGTCGAATCCGGGAGACGGAGAGTGGCTCTATATCGCCCTTCGGGCGGGTCGGCCACTTTTTCATGGTGCCCCCTCGTCCATTCATGACTGGAAGAAGAAATTCTTCTTCCTAAGTTCTGAACGGTCCTGGGGGTTTGACCCCAGGTGGGGGCCGGCCCAGCTCAGGTCTATCAACAAACCCCCCCAGCTTTCTCCACGTGAGCAGGGGATCATCGACACCATCCGCGGCCTCGGGGACGGCATTTTGCTGAACGGCCTCATATGTGAGGATGCTTTAGTGAACGTGGGCCTGAGCTCGGCACGTCCCCACGGTAAGGATAGTTTCAGTGTCTTTTCGTTTTATTACTGTTCTAATGTTCTAATCCTGCTCGCCCTTGCAGATATCGCAAAGATGGTGACCAAGAGCGAGGTCCTCTACGCCCGTTTCCAAAAGAGGGCGGCTGAGCTCTCGGGCGAGCCCACCGAGCCGAGAAAGAAGCAAAAAGTCTCGGCAACCCCAGCGACCCCGGCGACAGCAGTGGCTGAGGCGGGTCCTTCTCGCCCCGCGCACTCCGAGGCGGGCCCTTCTCGTCCCGCGCACTCCGGCGCGGATTCCAGGGGCACGGGGTCCCAGGGAGCTTCGGTGGTGCTCCCATGCCCGGTGCCCTTGGCACAAATCCCGGAACCGGTTCATCTTCAATGTCCGGAGAGAAGGGCGACTTTGTAGTGAACTCGAAGTCGCCATCACGTCCTGATTTTCTTTCGTGGAGTGCCTGGATTTGGCGCTCCAGCTTCTCGACCTTCCTGTCGAATTCGTCATTCTGGAGGATCGCTGCAGCGGTTCGTTCGGGCGCAGGTTGCCCTGGAACCGACTCGGCTTCTGAAGGCTGAGGCCAGCCTCCGTGGCCTCTGACTGGGTGCTCTCTCCAGAGGGAGGCCTGGACTTGAGAGTCCTGACCTCGAAGGGGGAGTCCGCTTGCAGGAGGCTCCGGTTGAACTGGAGCTGGGGGAGGTGGTGCCGTTGGGACGCCCCTGGGTTGCAGGCTTTGGACAGTGGTGGCCAGGGCCTGCACCTGTTGCACCAGGGCATCAAATTGCTCCGGCCGAACTTGAGGGGTTGACTCGGCCGGAGGCGGTGAGTTTTGGACAGAATGTTCAGGACTGGGTGGAGGACGTCGAGAGGCATTGGAGGCCCCTTTGCTTCTTAGTTTCATGGCAGCAACTCGGTCCCTTCCTCTAGCGCCAACTGTTGCTGGAAATTGGACCCGGGGGCCGCCGCGAAACCAGGGGAGGAGGAGCTCCGCTGCCGGGAGGGCGGACGGCGGTGCGCCGGCCGGCTGCGTCCTCCGTGGGGATGAGAGAGCGGAGAAGAGTGCGTCCTGTCCTGCAAAAAAGCCGGTGGCCGGGCTTTCCGGCGCCGGCCCTCCGATGCTTAAGTCAGAGGGGGCTAGTATGTGGAGAGAGCAAGCAAGAAATATGTGGAGAAGATGAAGAGGATATTAAGCTCCATTGTGTCTGTGCTGTTTCTTTTTTTTCCTCTCCCCCTCCTTTCCCCCAAGTTCCCTTTTATAGAGGGATATTGTGTTACCTGAGAGGTGACAGGGGAATTTTGTTCTCTTTTGTGATAATTGGGCACGATTTGGCCCATTAATGGCGTAGTGGAGAATAAGGCCGAATCAGACCGGAACCAGGGAGTTGTCACAGTCGATCGGACCTGTCGGAGTGGTTGAACCGCCGGCCATGGTGGGCCTGGGGTCCGTGGATGGTAAGTGCATTTATTATCGAGTGAACCGGCGGTCAGGGAGAGCCATACGCTTTGATGGTTCAGTGATCCGGAGATCGCCTTGAGCCGTATTCATTAAATGACTGAGTGCATCGGAGACTTGGGGGAGTCTCATGCATTAATGGCAGGTCGTGCCGAATACCTGCGGAGATCTTATGCCTTGATGGCTTGGAGATAGCGGCAGGTTGTAGTGGAGTCGTCAGGTCCCTCAGGCTTATAGGGTTAGGCGGAAGTTGAACATTTGGTTAAGGCATCGGCTCGGCAGGGGTGCCGAGCCGAGTCGATCGCCCGACGGGGCGCCCTGTGGCGGGGTCGCTTCTAGTCAGTATTTCTGGTCGGCGCCCTTTGGGCGAGCGTCTTCCTGATTGGCGTCCTTTGGTCAGCCTTTTCTTAGCCGAGCGTCCCTACCTGGTACTTTGGTTGGTCCTTTTCGGATCGGCGCTCTCTAGCCGAGCACCCTTCTGGTTGGTGCTCTTTGGTCGGGCGCCTTCCTGGTCGGCGCTTTTTGGCCGAGCGCCTTTCCGGTCGGCGCTCTTTGGCCGAGCGCCTCCGTGGCGGTATGACTTAGGGTTTTTCCCCCAACAATATTAGAAATAAAATTATTCAGATCAATAATAAAAAAATGCTAGAGAGACATCTAATGAAAAACTCAGAATAAATAATTTGAGAATAACTTCCTATCTCAAACTTCAAATTAAACTCCAAAGATTATATTGGATACTTGATGCTTGTTTCGAAAAACGTAATTTTTTACCATATCTTGAAGCTCATAAAAAATAAGAAATAAATAAATTGTTCGATGCACACATGAGCTAGGCATATATATTTATATATAAGTGATGCAATTGGTCTTTCGAGGTTCGTGATACCAGGCATTACATGTAAAAAGTATTTATTTTTCTTAGATGCCAAAACTAAAGTGTCCACAGCACGCTCTTTCAAGACTTCTTCTTGAATAAAATCGGCAAATAAATTATAAAATATACATCTAATTAACATCAAAAATAATTTTAATGATCATGCTATGTAATTGGCATGTTTGGTTGACCATGGGAAAGTGACAAATTTTCAAGGTGCTTATGTTTGGTTGGCCATCCACTTTTCTAGGAAAGTTATATATAATTCCTATTATGCCCTTAATAAAAATTAGGTTTTTAATGCCTCTTTATTAATGCTTCTTTAATGCTGAAGGGACTTTTTGGGAAAAAGTAAAAATGGAGTGATTCCCGCCTCATGGAAAAGTAACTTTCCCATGTTTCTCATGGGAAAGACTTTCCCATGAAATGTGGGAATCACATTCCTATGGGAATATAATTTTTCCTTCTCTCTCCTTTGAAAACTCCAACCAAACAAGAGGCATCTCATTACTTTCTCGTTGATCACATTTTTCCCCCTTCTTTTCCCGCGAACCAAACGAGCCCTTAAGTATTTTTATGTGGGGCTCATTGTCTCCGACCACCGTCTACGGATCCATCCATCTCGCGAGACGATCCAATCAGGAGAAATGTTTTATCACGCCGCGGAGGCGGGCTCCATCAGGTCGGGTCGGGGACCGCACGGTTTTCAGCGTAAGCTCTGACTGCCGGTACACCGACCACGCCAGTCCAAGCGAGCCGATCTACTCCAATTTTTTCTGTCCGCAGTGTATGGCTCACAAAACATCACGTGAATCGTTTAATCGAACTTCAACGGTCGTGATGGAAAGTCCACGCGGTAAGTGTGCTTCAAAACTGAGAGTCACCGCCAATGCCATGTGTAGCTCGTGATCAGTACATGTTATATATGTATGTCATGTCAAGCAGGTTAACTACCTCAGACGTTAGAATACCGTACCCTGATGTCATTTTGAATGGTCTGATGAGGCTTGTCATGGCTGACGAGGAGGCTTTTGTCTGTTGCGCCGAGAGTGGGGCTAACCGGCCAATCTCGTGGCTTTGAGGATGACATATCAAGTGTTTCTAAGAGAGTGGGGTTTAAGGTTGAATCATCTAAAGCTAAACACAGGTTGGTCTAATAAGAAATTTGAACAATCCTGTCTAACTGGATTTGGGAGAATTTTGTGCCGGAATGCTGACTTTTCACACTAATACATGCCTATATGCAACGATTTAATGACGTGTATCGTTTATATGTAGGAGCTGGTGTTGCCACAGATGGATGCTAAGAAAGTCTACGGTTGGTAATACTTAACTGTTTAATCTGTTCAAACTGTTTCAACGATCTGTTGAAATTATTTTTTTAATAAAATAATCGGGTTTCGGTCTAGATTTTTGATTTAGTTAATAAATAAGTCGGATTTAAGTTGATAAATTTTTTATCTGTCCTATATTTGACGAGACGTGTATTTGATCTGATCTGATCTGATCTGATTGCTATCTCTATAAGAAATCATGATTGAATGGTCATCTTTTTCCCTGCATGCATTAAAGATGAAAAGCAGTAATTAATATTTGCATGTAGACCGACATATTGATCTAAGTGTGCTTTAAGTTACTTTTGAGCTAATACTCTATTACTATATTGATGAAATAGAGTAATTTTAGCTCATACTTAATAAAACTTCCTCTCGCCATTTTTTTTCGGAAAAAAAGGAGTAATTTTAGTTTAATGGTAATATCATTTTTGTGATTGATGTGTGTTAAAACTTGATCTATTTTTAACTTAGCTTGCAAAAATTAAGTGAGCATTTATAAGTTAGATATCATCTCATATCCTTCATTTGAATTGTCTAGTTGTCTAGAGGTCTTCTAAGATTCTTGTGGCAATGAAGGGTTTGGATTTAGTCCAAGATTCTCAAGTTTCAACTGCAAAAGCTTTTACTAACCTGTGAATATGCGAACTAGGGTTACCTAGTGTCAGCTATAGCTATCCTCAAGTGAATTAGCTATCCTATGGTATTACAGCCTATAGAAGTCATCAAGCATTTCTATAGCATTGTTAACTTAGTGGTTTGCTCATGAAGTTATGCTTACCATATAAATAGGCTTAGTGAGTCTCTTTGACGGTCGTCCATCTCTGTGATCGGATGACATGACAGCCATTCAGAGCTGCCCATATCTCTATGGTGCAAAAAGCACAACGTAGAAGATCCCGGCTCTTAATCTAAACCATATTCCTAATATGCATGCAAATTCCTTTCTATGTTTTATCACAATTAATTTTTGAGGCAGCAGTAGTTACATGCATGGATACAATTGGGCCAGGCAGGAGCTGAAGATGTCTTGCAAAACATACCGAGCAATCTGGCCCATTTAAATTTCTAGTTGTGTGGATGAATTTTTCCCATGTTTTGCCAAGGAACGGAAAACAAAGACTCCAACTATATCGCTTTTTTCTTTTTTACTTCATCTTTGACGGTCCCTTCCGAGTCTTAACATCATTTCTGAAGGAGACTCGGTTATGGTGATCGAGTGAGTTCAAGGTCGATATAGCAATGTGGGCGAACAGTCGCTACTCCATAATACTCGGAGACTAACGAGAAAGTGTGGCTTTTTTCAGACTACCCATATTTATCGAAAGGCAAACAGTACGGCCGACTGGATGGCCTCCTTTACGGCTCATCATTCTGAAATTTTCTTTGGGAGAACCAAGTGGATATCTCTTCTTCCCTCCACTAGCTTCTTTTTTTTGATTTTCTTGGCTGCACTTATGCATTTGTCGTGTGAGGTGCCGTTGTATTAGGAAAAAAAAATATATACACAAATGTGGAACCTCAAATGAGACTTTGGCCATTTTAGATTAAGTTAGTTTTCAAAGCCAGAAAGCATAGGGCTCCCCTCCAAGTGGAGTGAGAAGATAATATTTATTATCTGAATGAAGATAAAATAATTAAATATTTACTATAATATTAATTATACTAAATTTTTAGTATCTATGAACCAATTATGGAGATAAAAATATAAGAAAATGAATCATGTGCTTGCAAGTGTGGACATTGTAGAGTCTGGGAGCAGCAGCATGTGATCACTTGTCATGGACACACAAAAATGTTGACATACAAGCCTTTCCAAACCATCTTCTGATCATCGAAGTTTTAAAAATTTAATATTCTTATGCATTTATGCCAAAAAAACTATCTCCATCTAACATTTTTATAATTTCACTCAGTTATGTCTGTAATTAGATAGCTACAAGAAGCCTTTCAAATTTATCATTGCCAAAAATCTTAGAAATGATTTAATTTTAGAAACTTTCATCATTAATACTAGCATGCACATGACAAATAGAGCACTTGCATAAGAGCTTTTATGCAAGAACTCTCGTTACTAATATCAGCATTTTTCTTCTTTTCCAATTATCATCCTGATGATGGCCAAGCATATTAATACGGGCGTCATCAATATTTGTTGCGTATTAAGCAATAAATTTTAAAAATAGTCGAGCATATTAATATCGGGATCATTAATATAGAAAGCCACATAGCATATAAAGAGTTGTATATAAACCGAGCCTCCATTTTAGTTATTATAATAGATGATAGTAATTTTTTTGAGTAAAATTTGTAAATTTTGCTCCTATTGAGCAAAATCTTTATCTTTCTATGAAAATAATTTATTTTCAATAAAACAATAGGTGAGTCTCTCCCAAGACAACTTGGATAAAGATAATTCCAAGTCAACCCGAGAAGCAAACTAACCCAATTTGGTTGAGTTAGTTTATTAGTAGGCTGGTTAACTTCATTTCTTCTTTTCTAAAGCCTAATTAGATTGATTTGGTTCTGAATCAAACGGTTGGTTGAGAGGCCTTATCTAACTAATGAGTCAAATTTTTGATTGTTTGCTATAATGTTTTTTATTGAATATAATCAATGAATCATTAATATTTAATTAAATTTTCGTATCATTAAGTAATCCAAGAATTAACTCGAACCATCTTGAATCTGACTACCAGTTAGGTTAAGCTTCAATACTAATTGGTACAATTATAGTCGAAAAACACTGGAGAATCCGTTAGGATCGATTCAAATCAAGTTAGCCCCTAACGCAAACCATCCTAACCTATGTGCAACCCTAGATCCAACAATGATGTAACTTTTTAGTTTCGTCTTAGCTAATTTTTAATGAAAAAGAAAAAGAATTAACTCTATGCTCTTTAATTTCACTTCAAAGGCCGGCGTTTCTGCTACTAATGTTGAATTCAAGCTAGTTTGGATCACCACCCTGCCGCTTTAGACATGATGTTGAATAGGTGCAAAAATAAATAATATTTGAACCAACACGATTCGCATACTTGCCCTTGTGTATCACATCAATCCCTTTTCGTCAATGCTCTTTAGGAGGATTGGAAACATGACATTGATGTATGTCTCCAACATAGCATGCTAAGTGACCATTTAGGCCATCAAAGAGAGAGAGAGAGAGAGAGAGAGAGATGATCTACCAATATGGTGTAAACAAGATTATTATGTCGTACCTAGTGTGCGTCTTCGGATTTTGAATGTCATGTTGATGATGTGCCCCAAATTGGAACATATGCACATAATAATCATGATGTAGGCCAATACATCATTAATATGTCATATTAGAGCACAAAAAATTACGAGGCCTAAGAATGTCGACTACCATCTTGGAATGCATAGCTAAGCGAGGAATTCTTAGTACGATGCCATGTTGTAAATTGAACAAATTGGTCAAGGTTATGTATGTGAATTAGAAGAACATCATTTAGATACTTTGAAATGGAAGGACAATGGACAAAAATTCCCATCGATCTAATTCGAATACCTATGACTTATTTTCCGGTCTAACTACTAAAAATTCAAGTTGTGCTGCTCGGAGCAAACATGGTCACATTGTCCCTTTTGATGCAAGGGGAGGGCAAAGCCAAACATGGTCACGTTATCGTGCAAACATATGCACATATGGTCAAACAATCTTCTTTTTAGATCAAATTGAGCTGGGTCTACCGGACAACACCTAAAAATGGTTCAACATTTGGGTCCTAACTCATGTTAATAGACGTTATGTAAGTCCGTAGTACCGGAGAGGCAGAGCCATGATGCTAGCTTTAACTTAGACATCCAAGTGGAGCCAACTCATAGAAACTGTTTAAGTGACAAAAAATCAAAAGAGCATCGATCTTTGAGGTGTTTTGAAGTCAAACAGGAATAATACTTGAAGGAAAACGCTTCATGTACCCCTTAGCATGGCCTAACCTGGTTTTTTTTTTTTAAATTGCTAGGGCCAAAATGGATAATAAAATCTTTCATGAACCACCTACTTGTGTGAATTATTCTACCACTCATCCACCCAAGAAATAAAGCATTATACAATTCACAAAAATCAAGCCTTATTATGTCATGCTCCACTAAAAATTAGATAAATTAGTTTGATTTTCTAAAAAAAAAAACAAAGATTCGGCGGTAGGTCCCAACTAAGCTACCTGCAAGGACCCATGCGAACTTTTGTCTAATCCCACTTGGATAGATCCTAAGTGCGTATATAATATTAAAAAATCATCTTTCAGTGAGTTTTTTTAGATGACATCCTGAGTTATAACAAATGATACCAGAGCGGATTCGGCTCATATTCTATATAATTAGGGGACACTATAGCATAGTTCAAGATTGGATATATAGTATTTGTAATTAAATTTGAATGATTTTGGACTCTTATTCTGATAAAAATGCTAGAGTTTAAATAAAGAGAATATGTGAAGATCCGTGTAGGTGTATGTTTAGTCCCACATCTACTATGTAATAAATAGATTTTATATAAAATTAAAAAATCTAAATAATATTTTTCGGTTAATCTTTTTATATGTCCTAAGTTGGTGCCGGACAACAAAGTGGCACCTTATGTGGAATCTATAATTAACCTTTGTGGCGCATTGAACTCCTCCAACCGTTACAGATGAAGCTAATCTTAAGTCACGTAATTGAGAACCGGTTACATCCGCTTTCTGTTGTTGAAGTGGCCTGAAAGGAGACCGATTAGACCCGCCGAAAGCCTAAAGCAAACATAATTAAAGAACGTACTTAAGATCTTTTGACATGACATAATTAAATCACCTAGAATCGGACACGAGCCAGTACTGTAAAATAAATGGTTTAAGTCTGGATCCTTTGCTCAGGAAAAGTTTGGGTTCGGTAAGCACTCCAACGTGGTGCAATCTTTTTTCTTTCTTTTTTTTTGGAAATTAATTAGACTTCACGACGATCAAACAAGCTTAAAAAATATTTTAAGAAAACAAACAAGCTTGAATATTAAACTCCAGTTTAAGGTAGGTGAACCAGCCATCATGATCATATATATCCTTCTATTTTCTCGATCAACATAAAATCTTGTACTGGAAAATGAGTATGCTATGCATACTCTACCATGCACCAAAATGCATCGGGTTACGATGTTTTTAGGGACCAAAATACCAATTTTGCCTCTAGCAATTCAAAGAAGATTTTGAGTTGGCACTTTTTTTTTTTTTCTTCTAAAATTAATGAATTATACCAGACGAGTACAGATACACCTAATCAAATCAAAAAATAAAATATCTCGAAGTGCTAGAGATAACTCTCCATCTCCAGCCCACAAGATACTATCGGAGTAATTGGCTACATAAGTAGCCACCCAGTCCGCAGCCCAATTAACTTCACAGAAAATATACTTGGCCTGAAAGGCTCCTCCATCCCTCACCATTGCCCAAATATCTCGAAATAAAGAGTGGACACAACTATTATCCCTTGGACCCTCCGGATCCAACTGATAACCATGGCCGAGTTCCCCTTCAAGATGATGGAACTGGCCCGCCCAAGCGGCCCTCAGCTTCGCATCCGAAACCAAAATGTCGAAGAGTTGATTGCCCTCTGCAGCCACGACCCTACCAGATGGTCCTGAATTGGCACTTATTCACTGTACATGATTAACTACATAAAAGTATTATGCATTAAAAAAAATGAAGCCTTACTCTTATGACGCCAATGCTTTGCTCATGCTGGGCATATTAAACTTAGACTTCCTGTAGTTCCGAAGTATAAATATGCCGAATAGAATGATAAGCGACAATTCCAACATCTGGATTTGACCAGCACCCCAAGTAGTTTAGCTGACTACAGTGGTCAACAAAACCGAGTAAAGGATACCGTAGCCGTGAGTCAGTACCTTCACATTTTGGTGGATCAGTACTTTTAGGTTTTAAGCCATTGCTCTACTTTTCGTAGACCAGTGGGAATGGCAGGGAGATCCCATTGAAATTTTTTACTTTGCAAAGTCTTGCCGGTCTAAATTCATGACTAGAATTAAACAACTAAAGTTAGAGAGAGAGAGTGTGTGTGTCAAGGTTAGGTGACCCCTGAAAAGTCCTCATGTTGCATGGTGAAGAGGATATATTGTATTAAATTAAACATAAATAAAAAAAATAAAATATTAAAAAATTGAATAGGAAAGTCAGCTGAAGAAATTTATAGCGTTGACCCTGTATGGCTAGGGTTGTATTTTTCTTAATTCTTCACATTTCCTTTTTTTTTTATCCTTAAGAAAAAAAAATCATTACATTCTAGGATCCGCGTTTGCATAGATAGAGGCATAGTTTTATTTTAAAATAGTGGTACATCTTTACCACTCTTTACAAAGTACACATACATTTCCTAGTCTATATTTTATATATATATATAATTATGAGGCTGGACCAGATCATACATTTGGGTGGGCCCACTGAGAGTAAAAATCTTATCAAAAAAACTAGTCGGAAGGTATTATTTAGATTCCTTGATCCTGTATAAGTATCCAAGATCTATTTAGATTCCTTGATCCTTGATCCTGATTTACCCTCCTTGTTCACAATTCCTCTTAAGAGGAGATTGCATGAAACTGTATCCATGTAGTTTCTGCACTTTAATCTCCATTCATAAGGAGGTCAACACGATTACAGACTAGTTGGAAAAGTGGGGGAGAAATGAAGAAAAACATTAGTAGTAGAGGAACTAATAATTACTCTAAAGATGTGATTTATCTATATAGATAGTTGTGAAGAATTTTATTTCAGTGGTCGCATATTTAGCCAACCCTGTTGGCTGAAAGGAATGATCAAGGAGAGCATGGATTCACAAGAACACCTCGATCGTATTCCCATTAGGAATGCAGGAATGCATTCCTAATGGGAATACGAGGTGTCTCCAAGGGCTGCTTCAATTTTTAATGAAAGACTCAACAATGGGTTCATATGTACAATTAATAGACCTGAACAGTAGCATCTAAAAACTCATGTTTAACCTGAGGCTCGGGAAGTGCATCATAATTAATATCCCGAAATAAAGCACTAAAACCTTGGCCCATTCAAAAAAGGGAAGATCGAAAGTCTAAGGGGAAGGCTAGGATTGGGGACCCTCTCTAAGGCATAGGAGGACGAGGAGATTCAAGCACTGCAGTAGACACACATAAACATAACACCACATAAAGAGACACACATACACAAACACATTAGATTATCAAGGTTGTTTGCTATAATATTCTGTATTATATCATGATATGCTGGTAGATTTAGATAAACATTTTTCTTACAAAAGCAATGCTGATCTAGATACATTTTGGTGGTCAAAGTTATGGAATTTCGCATGTCTTCCACATAATAGACCATTAATTTGGCAAGGTTGTTCCTATCGATCGAGTATAGTAGGGCTAAGTCCCCATACTTTACTAGGTCTTGCCCCATTTGTTTACTAGTATATATTGCTAATCTTTATCACTAAGGATATATTTTAGAGACTCCACCTAGTTTGTCGTTTGGACAGGAAACTTATTATTTTTGATGACAAGCAGAGAACTGATCTGATCCTGAAATTGGTCACAAGAAGCCGGATTTCAGGAGTGAAGCCTTAACAAGTCCACGCGTGGGAGGGAGGGAGGAGTGGTACAGAGAGAAGGCATCCACACAAAGAGAGAGACCCCCATCTCTCTCTCTTGTTCTCTTTGCATAAATACTATAGATACCAATTATCTCGATGGATGCCCTAAAACTATCATGGGATTAAATAAATGTTATAATAGAGTCTTATTAGACTAGAAATCGTTTTTGGAATAGCTGGAATAATTGCTTGCAAGAAACAAAACAGTAGATACGAATACTTTAAATTTGGATAGTTTTTGGTAATAAATAATAATAATATTTTAATTTTCTGAAAATTAATAGTATAAAAAATTAAATTCTATAATCAATGACAATAGTAAATATTATATATCTTATGTGCATACACATAAGGATGCACTATACTAAAATGAGTGAAATTAAGGAGATTTTTGGATTTGTCGAATTTACCATTAGTATGTGAAAAATTAGTTTATTGGCAAATAAAATTTTATTAGATGATAACTATAAATTTGAGTAGTTTTGAGAATAATATTTCCATAGGTATATATATCACTTGTATAGTTAGAAACTGTTGCAAAATTTCCAAGCTAATGAAAGAAATGTCTTAACTATGTAATAATTTTATCTCTTTTTTTTCCTCATAGAAAGGTTTATAGGCAATAAGTTGAACAATGGAGTAGCCTTTTCTCCAATTATCTCTAATCCCACAAAAATGATCTCAAGTCACTTGGCCTAACAACCAAGAACTTTACTAGCCTAATAAGTTAACACATTTCATTAAGTTACTTCCTTGCCACCGTTGGATGAATGACCCTTACTCTCAAAAAGAAATGGATTTTATATACTTGGATAAGATGAGTGATTCCTTCTTTCTTCCATAATTTCTATTTAGGCCAACTTACAATTCTAATTTATCTAATTTAATTCATCTCTTAATACATTTTTTTATACTTGGACTGATGGCCTCTTTCTTTCACACGCATGCCTCCTCTTCCCCTACTCAATTTATCTTTTCTTCTCTTTTCTCTCCTTATCCCAATGCTCATGATCTCGATCTCTTAAATATCTCAACACTCTCTTTGGTGTCCTATAAAAACATCGTTTCAAGTATGTTTCATATTATATAATTATTATCTCTCCACCACTCTCTCTCTACATGTCTCCTCTCTTTGAGTGTTCCCAATTTCTTAATGCACTAATTTGAGCAACAACATTATTAGAGACAGAAAATATCTAGATTAAGACACAACATTTGATGTTTAATCTCATAGTTCATTCTTTTTTTTTTAACATTTTGCGGAGTACCATATCGAATCTTGTTTCTAGCATACTTTCCATTATGTGGTTATAAACTCTCCAACACCCACTCTCTCTATATGTCTCCCCTCTCTCTTTAGTCTCTCCAATATATTATCTTATTTTATATTTTAGATTTAAGCTTGTGTACTAGAATAAATTGAGTTGATTGTGTGCAAATTTTTTTCATAATGTGTTAGTAAGGATGTACTGTTAGATTTTTATTAAATAATAATTAAAAGTTTTCATACTTAAAACATATATATTATGTATATATGTTAAGAAGGGAGTGTGGTGTGGATGGTTGGTGTGCCCGCTTGAGGTGCTTGAGGTAGGTGGTTCGAATCTCTGTTCCCTCCTTTTTTTTAATCTCTCATATGGAGGATTTATTTACGTGAAGGCTCGGTTCTGTGCCTGTGCTCGTCCGACCCGACGGTCTTTGCGCTCGAGCCTGTGCTCGCTCGGCCCTGCTCGTCCGAGGTTACTTGCGCCTCACAGGCCCTGCTCGTCCAAGGTTCCTTGTGCCTGTGCGACCAGAGGTTCTTTGCGCATGTGCCCTGCTCGTCCGAGTTTCCTTGCGCTCGTGCCTCTGCTCGTCGGCCCTGCTCGTCCGAGGTTCCTTGCACCTGTGCGACCCAGAGCTGAGGTCGTCCAAGAGACTGAGGCCCTGCTCGTCCGAGGTTCCTTGTGCCTGTGCTCGTCCGAGGTGCCGAGGTTGAGGTCGGACCACAGGTGCAATGAGCCCAGAGGAGCCGAGGTCGGACAACAGGTGCGATGAGCCAAGAGGCGCATGAGTCGTGCTTCGCACCCTTAGCACGAGGAGCCACGTCGCTTCCTCGATAGCACCTCTTCGCAACCGACCTCGCATCCGCTGGCCATACTCCCAGTGTTTTTTCAAACTTTCTTACCGGTTTCGACCGTTGGATCGTTTTTGGGTCGCGTCTGCCCCGAAGAAGTCTATAAATAGACCTCTTCGGATTAGACAGTATATAGAAAATTGAAAACGGAGAACTTCTATTCTTCCTGTTTGCTGTTTTTCTTTCAATCAACGGGCTTGCTGCATACTGATTCTGGGTTCGAAAGCTTCTTTGATCCGTGCAAATCATTGAGGCAGAAGGAACAGTGCGAGAGGCTGTTGTATCTCAGGAGTAGAACGCCATCCAAGCCTAGTGCACTGTAAGGCGGCGAAATCTACTTCAAGAAAAGTGACCAACATACCACGCCTCAGCATCTCGGGTTCCATTTTTCCACTTTCTCTATTTATTTTCTATAAGCCTATTTCTGCCTATTATTTGTTGAAGTAGAGTATTATAGATTTAAAATTTTCTGGGACAGTATTTTTCCAACATTCTTGAAGTAGATTTCTTCCTACATATAATAGGCTAGTACTTAGAGTTACCCCAATGGCCAATGCAAGTGACCCGGTTCCTCCTGAAAAATTTAATGGAAATAACTTTAAGCGTTGGAGACAGAAGATGGAAATCTTCTTAACCACACTTGGGTTATTTTCCATAATCTTTGACTCTCCTCCAAATGAGGAAGAGAATGAACTAGCTAGAACTTGTAATTTGGAGGAATTTAAGAAGAAAGACTACCTGTGTAGGGGAAGGATTCTGTCCTATCTTACTGATCCCCTTTTTGATGTCTACTGCACTTTTAAAACCTCCAAGGAGATTTGGGATGATCTTAATAAGAAATATGGTATCCAAGATGCCGGAATGGACAAGTATGCTGCTAGTCAATTCCTGTCTTATAAGATGGTTGACACCAAGCCCGTAGTTGACCAAGCCCATGAGTTAACAGTGATTTATCATGAGTTAGGCTTAAGGGTGTAATAACCCCAAATTTTTTTTTTTATATATAAAAAGGGATAGAATAGTCCTTTAAAATTGATATAAGGGGTAAAATTGGAAGGAATCAAAAGTTAATGGCATAACCGTAGATATGTTGAAGTGTTAGGGGCAAAACGGGAATTTAATAATATTAAACAAAGGGTGAATAGTGTCTTGATGTGATTTAATTGGAGGGTTTGAGCTGGCTTTTGGAATGAAACCGAGAGAAAGAGGGAGGGGGTTCTCAGGCGTGAAACGGAGGAAAGAAAGAAAGAAAGAAAGAAAAAGAGAAGAAGAAGAAGAAGAAAGAAGAAGAGGAAGAGGATTCGAGGAGGAAAGAGATCCCGGTTGTACTTCCAGCTGAAGGGAAAAACGTAGATCTCCTTCCCCTCTACGCAAGGACCTCGATTTCCAAAAAGAAAAAGGTAAATATCCGTCTCTATCTAGTCTTTTGATGACATTAGGCTATACAAAGGGTGGATATAGTCTAGAGGGGTCGGATAAGGGTTGTAGAGGCGGTTAAAAGAAGAAGAATCGGATTTTGACAAATTTTTCCGGCACTACGGAAAAACTGTGTCGAAGTCCCAATTTCGGCGAATTATTTAGGGGGTCAAACGGCCTCCGATGATGATGCATGTTATCTCTTTGGAATCCTCTATGAGTGTAGAATGTTAGGTAAAAATTTCATCAAATTTGGAGTTTGGAAAGTGGATCAAACCCAGGATGAAGTAACCGGCTGTCGGTTCGAGTTACTGTTCATCCGGGTGGAAAATAGGGGATTTCATGCTATAATAGGGTATTAAGCCTAGATCAAGCAAAAAGGGACCTTGTACTCATGCAAGAGAGTCCCTAATACATATAAATGGTAAGTTAATTAATTAAAAAGAAAAAGAAGAAAGAAAAGAAAAGATTTAGGGAACGGGGGAGTTGAATCAATTAAAGTTCCCTATATTATAAATGGCACGTAGATTATAGCCCTTGATACAGGACTAAATGTATTATAAATGCATGTCACAGTTGGGCAAGAAGCTAGGGAACAAGAGGAAGAAGTTCCCCACTGCCTGCTGTAGATTTTTGGAGGCGTATCAGGGCTGTGCCAGATTGACAAGTGAGTGGGAGTCATGTACTTTGCACCATGAGCATCCTTAATTCATTTTCATGAATGTCGCCAAGTGTGAATTGATTCCACTTGAGCATATTGATTGATATTGTAGTAGATTTCTCTATAATCTTGATTCTCTATGCTTGATTATTCTATACATGCATTTGAGGGAACATTGAGAGGAATTACGAGGGGTTGATGAGTAATCAAATTGATTCCGAATTGTGAAATGATTTCTTTTGTAAATTGATTTCATTTCCTCTATTTTAAAGACTTGTGAGTCGTAGCTTGATTATACTCTTTTATGAGTAATTAAATTGGTTCCAAATTGTGAAATAACTTCTTTTGTAAATTGATTTCATTTCCTCCATTTCAAAGATTTGTAGAGCCTTTTTAGTGGTATATTGAGTTGTATTGCACTTCCTTGACCCTCACTCCTAACCCTGATGTTAGTTTATGATTGGGTCGGAGTCGAGTGAGTGGTAGTCTTGATCATACTCCTTTTTAGTAGAGTATTGGGAGGGTGCATTATGGCATTTATGCATGGCTTGGCAGTATCTGCAGGACACCTATAGTCGATGGGGGTTGAACATCGGCCTTTGTGCACATAGTAGCCTTCTGGGTGGGCGGAGCCCAGTCCCTTCCTAGGGGGGGCACGGCCCTAGGCGTAGGATCGGCCGGTCCTACGACTTATATTCTGCTTGCCGCCGGGCATAGTAAGACCCCGCGAGGTGCAGTATGGCTTTCCGCGGATGTAGAATTCCCGCGAGGTGCCGTTTAGTATGTAGATGTGAGATGGATTTCTGTTCTGGATACTGGCCAGCATTTATATGATCAGTGTGGTGTCTTATCCTGCATATGCATGTGACAGTAGGGAGTTGTTGCTGGTTCGCCTGGGGCGTAAAACCCACCTCCCGATAGCTGTCTAGCATTTATGTTATCGGTATGGTGTCTTATCCTGCATATGCATGTGACAGTAGGGAGTTGTTGCTGGTTCGCCTGGGGCGTAAAACCCACCTTCCGACAGCTGTCTAGTGATGATTTACATATTGGTGTGGTGTCATATTCGATGTATGCATATGGCAGTAGGGAGTTGTTGCTGGTTCGCCTGGGGCGTAAAACCCACCTCCCGATAGCTGTCTTGTTGATGATTCAGCCTATTGACACCTGATTTATATGATTCAGTACTATGACCTGTTGAACATATTCATGAGTAGCATATATGTTGACTTGATTATTCCATATATGCTTCAGATGAGTTGATATTGATTGTGGTGATATTGATGATTTACTCCATATTCTTTATGTTGAGTTCATGTTCATCTTGTTATTGATCTTGAGATTTTACCTCGAGCCATGATTATATCTTGTCTCATGTGTATAGTACTCTCTACTCCACTCACTGAGTATTTATATACTCACTCCCCAGTTTGATGTTTTTGATTGCAGGAAAGGTATTGTATAGAGAGGAGCAGGATTAGTGGTTGCCTGCTAGCTGTGCCGCTCCATAGTATAGTATAGTATAATGTAGATAGAGGTTTATATCTTTTGGTGTATTATAAACCTTCTATTGTATATAGTGCATAGTTACAGTCATAGATCCTGTTGTGGATATGGGTTTGACCATGGATGGATTGGGAAGCAGGTATATATATATATGTGTGCAGATCAATTGTGTGCCTGTGATAATGTATTGCTATATATTGTCCAGGTTTATTATGTGACAGATTATGTGATTGCTGCTCTGACAGGTAGTGTGTTGTATGTATTGAGATAATCCTGACAGGTCACTATAGGAAAAGTGATCATTTTGTGCATGCATCATGCCAAATTTTTGAAGATTTATTGATGATTGATAGGTAGTAGGGTTCTATGCGGTGGCTGGTGGCCTTATGCCTACCCGCACCCTAGGACCGTCGCGGCGGCCCGCCGAGAACGGGGCGGGGGTCGTGACAAAGCTTGGTATCAGAGCAAAGGTTAAGAAGAGTCCTGTCAGAGCAATAGGATGAGTCAGGATTAAGTATAGGATTATACTATGGAGCATAGGATTTTTCTGTATGTTATTTTATGAGTCATTTACAACTCAGTAAAATATATCATGACTCAGTGTGTAACGACCATCCTCTCTTTTTGACTTTTTAGAGAGATATAAAGAATACCTCCAAGGAGAGGACCTGCTCGTTCTGGAAGGAGGATGGAGCCAGATATAGTATTGGATGCGGGTTCTGCACATGTCGAGCCCCAAAGAGAAAAATCTCCTCCTGCTGATAGACGGAGGGTTAATGATCAAGGAGATGTAGGAAGTAGAGATGCATTGATGGAACAGTTACTGGCGGAGAATCAGGCTCTGAGGGAGCAGATTGCTCGGGGGAAATCTCCTGCCCCGTCAGTAGTATCCATCCCACCTCCTGTACCTGTGCCAAGAAGTTTGGCCAGGCGGGCTCTAAATGATGAGGGGATTACTGTACAAGAATTTCTGAGGCTTAGAACCCCGGAGTTTAAGGGGGAAGAAGGTGAAGATCAAGGTGAAGATCCTCAAAGATTCCTGGAGGAGACTGAAAAGATGATACGGAGACTGCCCTGTTCTGATGCAAGAGCTATAGAACTTGTAGGGCTTACAATGAAGGAAGATGCCTGGGACTGGTACCAGAGGCATATGGAGGACAGATTGTACAGTAGGAATCCTCCAACCTGGGAAGAGTTCAGGCAAGCAGTGATGGATGAGTTTTTGTCTCCGGCTGAGAGGCAAAATCGGGCTCTTCAGTTTGAGAGGCTGAAGCAGATGCCCGGAATGAGCGTATCTGAGTATGCTCGTGAGTTCACTAGATTGGAGAAGTATGCTCCTTACATCATCCCCACTGAAGCTGCCAGGATAGAAAGATTCAGGCGGGGTCTGATTTCCCTGCTTTATAATGCAGTACTGGCAGTAGAGGTCCCCACCTTGTCTAGGCTGATAGATAAAGCAAAACAGTGGGAGACCAGAAACAAAGAAGAAAGAGCTGAAAGAGAACAGAGAAAAATGAGTGTGGGGAAGGAGCAAAGCAGTAGAGGTAGATCTGAGGGAGTAGATCTCTTGGAGGACCCGACGGAGCAGTCTGTATGCTCAGCTCCACCTGCCCCACGTAAGAGGAAATGGAGGGAAAGAGGTCAATCACAAGATACTTTTCTACCATCAGTACCTCGTCCTCCAGTCACTATGGCCAGAACTGAATCTAGGTTCCAATCATGGCCAGTATGTGGCATATGTGGGAAGCAGCACCCTGGCAGATGCAGAATGGGTCAGGGAGTGTGCTACAGATGTGGACAGCCGGGTCATTTTGTCAGAGAATGCCCGCAGGGTGCCACCCAGCAGTTTGTGCCTTTAACATCCTACCCTTCTGTGCAGATGGACAGGCCTAGTAGTAGGGAGCCTGTAGGCAGAGGTAGAGGTCAAGCACAAACATCACAGCAGAGTGCTGGACCATCTCAACTGTCAGCTCCAGTAGGCAGAGGGCAAGGAAGGGTGTTCACGGTAAATCCACAGGAGGCACAGGCATCAAATGCAGCTGTGACAGGTATGCTCCTCATTGATAAGATTAAAGCTAGAGTGTTATTTGATTCTGGAGCTACCCATTCAGTCCCCTTATTTTGCTAAAAAGTTAGCTAAGGATAAGATATTAATGCATATTCCCTTAGCTATTAGTACACATGTAGGGGATAGTATAGAAGCGAAGTATGTGTATCCTACCTATGTGGTAGAGATAGAAGGTAAAACACTCCCAATTTATTTGATTTCCAATACCACACCGAGCAGAATATGAAAAGCAAATACACTCACCCCTTTGAGTAATCAGGTAATTTACTCTTTTAAATTCGAGGACGAATTTTATATAAGGAGGGGAGGATGTAATAACCCCAAATTTTTTTTTTTATATATAAAAAGGGATAGAATAGTCCTTTAAAATTGATATAAGGGGTAAAATTGGAAGGAATCAAAAGTTAATGGCATAACCGTAGATATGTTGAAGTGTTAGGGGCAAAACGGGAATTTAATAATATTAAACAAAGGGTGAATAGTGTCTTGATGTGATTTAATTGGAGGGTTTGAGCTGGCTTTTGGAATGAAACCGAGAGAAAGAGGGAGGGGGTTCTCAGGCGTGAAACGGAGGAAAGAAAGAAAGAAAGAAAGAAAAAGAGAAGAAGAAGAAGAAGAAAGAAGAAGAGGAAGAGGATTCGAGGAGGAAAGAGATCCCGGTTGTACTTCCAGCTGAAGGGAAAAACGTAGATCTCCTTCCCCTCTACGCAAGGACCTCGATTTCCAAAAAGAAAAAGGTAAATATCCGTCTCTATCTAGTCTTTTGATGACATTAGGCTATACAAAGGGTGGATATAGTCTAGAGGGGTCGGATAAGGGTTGTAGAGGCGGTTAAAAGAAGAAGAATCGGATTTTGACAAATTTTTCCGGCACTACGGAAAAACTGTGTCGAAGTCCCAACTTCGGCGAATTATTTAGGGGGTCAAACGGCCTCCGATGATGATGCATGTTATCTCTTTGGAATCCTCTATGAGTGTAGAATGTTAGGTAAAAATTTCATCAAATTTGGAGTTTGGAAAGTGGATCAAACCCAGGATGAAGTAACCGGCTGTCGGTTTGAGTTACTGTTCATCCGGGTGGAAAATAGGGGATTTCATGCTATAATAGGGTATTAAGCCTAGATCAAGCAAAAAGGGACCTTGTACTCATGCAAGGGAGTCCCTAATACATATAAATGGTAAGTTAATTAATTAAAAAGGAAAAGAAGAAAGAAAAGAAAAGATTTAGGGAACGGGGGAGTTGAATCAATTAAAGTTCCCTATATTATAAATGGCACGTAGATTATAGCCCTTGATACAGGACTAAATGTATTATAAATGCATGTCACAGTTGGGCAAGAAGCTAGGGAACAAGAGGAAGAAGTTCTCCACTGCCTGCTGTAGATTTTTGGAGGCGTATCAGGGCTGTGCCAGATTGACAAGTGAGTGGGAGTCATGTACTTTGCACCATGAGCATCCTTAATTCATTTTCATGAATGTCGCCAAGTGTGAATTGATTCCACTTGAGCATATTGATTGATATTGTAGTAGATTTCTCTATAATCTTGATTCTCTATGCTTGATTATTCTATACATGCATTTGAGGGAACATTGAGAGGAATTACGAGGGGTTGATGAGTAATCAAATTGATTCCGAATTGTGAAATGATTTCTTTTGTAAATTGATTTCATTTCCTCTATTTTAAAGACTTGTGAGTCGTAGCTTGATTATACTCTTTTATGAGTAATTAAATTGGTTCCAAATTGTGAAATAACTTCTTTTGTAAATTGATTTCATTTCCTCCATTTCAAAGATTTGTAGAGCCTTTTTAGTGGTATATTGAGTTGTATTGCACTTCCTTGACCCTCACTCCTAACCCTGATGTTAGTTTATGATTGGGTCGGAGTCGAGTGAGTGGTAGTCTTGATCATACTCCTTTTTAGTAGAGTATTGGGAGGGTGCATTATGGCATTTATGCATGGCTTGGCAGTATCTGCAGGACACCTATAGTCGATGGGGGTTGAACATCGGCCTTTGTGCACATAGTAGCCTTCTGGGTGGGCGGAGCCCAGTCCCTTCCTAGGGGGGACACGGCCCTAGGCGTAGGATCGGCCGGTCCTACGACTTATATTCTGCTTGCCGCCGGGCATAGTAAGACCCCGCGAGGTGCAGTATGGCTTTCCGCGGATGTAGAATTCCCGCGAGGTGCCGTTTAGTATGTAGATGTGAGATGGATTTCTGTTCTGGATACTGGCCAGCATTTATATGATCAGTGTGGTGTCTTATCCTGCATATGCATGTGACAGTAGGGAGTTGTTGCTGGTTCGCCTGGGGCGTAAAACCCACCTCCCGATAGCTGTCTAGCATTTATGTTATCGGTATGGTGTCTTATCCTGCATATGCATGTGACAGTAGGGAGTTGTTGCTGGTTCGCCTGGGGCGTAAAACCCACCTTCCGACAGCTGTCTAGTGATGATTTACATATTGGTGTGGTGTCATATTCGATGTATGCATATGGCAGTAGGGAGTTGTTGCTGGTTCGCCTGGGGCGTAAAACCCACCTCCCGATAGCTGTCTTGTTGATGATTCAGCCTATTGACACCTGATTTATATGATTCAGTACTATGACCTGTTGAACATATTCATGAGTAGCATATATGTTGACTTGATTATTCCATATATGCTTCAGATGAGTTGATATTGATTGTGGTGATATTGATGATTTACTCCATATTCTTTATGTTGAGTTCATGTTCATCTTGTTATTGATCTTGAGATTTTACCTCGAGCCATGATTATATCTTGTCTCATGTGTATAGTACTCTCTACTCCACTCACTGAGTATTTATATACTCACTCCCCAGTTTGATGTTTTTGATTGCAGGAAAGGTATTGTATAGAGAGGAGCAGGATTAGTGGTTGCCTGCTAGCTGTGCCGCTCCATAGTATAGTATAGTATAATGTAGATAGAGGTTTATATCTTTTGGTGTATTATAAACCTTCTATTGTATATAGTGCATAGTTACAGTCATAGATCCTGTTGTGGATATGGGTTTGACCATGGATGGATTGGGAAGCAGGTATATATATATATGTGTGCAGATCAATTGTGTGCCTGTGATAATGTATTGCTATATATTGTCCAGGTTTATTATGTGACAGATTATGTGATTGCTGCTCTGACAGGTAGTGTGTTGTATGTATTGAGATAATCCTGACAGGTCACTATAGGAAAAGTGATCATTTTGTGCATGCATCATGCCAAATTTTTGAAGATTTATTGATGATTGATAGGTAGTAGGGTTCTATGCGGTGGCTGGTGGCCTTATGCCTACCCGCACCCTAGGACCGTCGCGGCGGCCCGCCGAGAACGGGGCGGGGGTCGTGACAAAGCTTGGTATCAGAGCAAAGGTTAAGAAGAGTCCTGTCAGAGCAATAGGATGAGTCAGGATTAAGTATAGGATTATACTATGGAGCATAGGATTTTTCTGTATGTTATTTTATGAGTCATTTACAACTCAGTAAAATATATCATGACTCAGTGTGTAACGACCATCCTCTCTTTTTGACTTTTTAGAGAGATATAAAGAATACCTCCAAGGAGAGGACCTGCTCGTCCTGGAAGGAGGATGGAGCCAGATATAGTATTGGATGCGGGTTCTGCACATGTCGAGCCCCAAAGAGAAAAATCTCCTCCTGCTGATAGACGGAGGGTTAATGATCAAGGAGATGTAGGAAGTAGAGATGCATTGATGGAACAGTTACTGGCGGAGAATCAGGCTCTGAGGGAGCAGATTGCTCGGGGGAAATCTCCTGCCCCGTCAGTAGTATCCATCCCACCTCCTGTACCTGTGCCAAGAAGTTTGGCCAGGCGGGCTCTAAATGATGAGGGGATTACTGTACAAGAATTTCTGAGGCTTAGAACCCCGGAGTTTAAGGGGGAAGAAGGTGAAGATCAAGGTGAAGATCCTCAAAGATTCCTGGAGGAGACTGAAAAGATGATACGGAGACTGCCCTGTTCTGATGCAAGAGCTATAGAACTTGTAGGGCTTACAATGAAGGAAGATGCCTGGGACTGGTACCAGAGGCATATGGAGGACAGATTGTACAGTAGGAATCCTCCAACCTGGGAAGAGTTCAGGCAAGCAGTGATGGATGAGTTTTTGTCTCCGGCTGAGAGGCAAAATCGGGCTCTTCAGTTTGAGAGGCTGAAGCAGATGCCCGGAATGAGCGTATCTGAGTATGCTCGTGAGTTCACTAGATTGGAGAAGTATGCTCCTTACATCATCCCCACTGAAGCTGCCAGGATAGAAAGATTCAGGCGGGGTCTGATTTCCCTGCTTTATAATGCAGTACTGGCAGTAGAGGTCCCCACCTTGTCTAGGCTGATAGATAAAGCAAAACAGTGGGAGACCAGAAACAAAGAAGAAAGAGCTGAAAGAGAACAGAGAAAAATGAGTGTGGGGAAGGAGCAAAGCAGTAGAGGTAGATCTGAGGGAGTAGATCTCTTGGAGGACCCGACGGAGCAGTCTGTATGCTCAGCTCCACCTGCCCCACGTAAGAGGAAATGGAGGGAAAGAGGTCAATCACAAGATACTTTTCTACCATCAGTACCTCGTCCTCCAGTCACTATGGCCAGAACTGAATCTAGGTTCCAATCATGGCCAGTATGTGGCATATGTGGGAAGCAGCACCCTGGCAGATGCAGAATGGGTCAGGGAGTGTGCTACAGATGTGGACAGCCGGGTCATTTTGTCAGAGAATGCCCGCAGGGTGCCACCCAGCAGTTTGTGCCTTTAACATCCTACCCTTCTGTGCAGATGGACAGGCCTAGTAGTAGGGAGCCTGTAGGCAGAGGTAGAGGTCAAGCACAAACATCACAGCAGAGTGCTGGACCATCTCAACTGTCAGCTCCAGTAGGCAGAGGGCAAGGAAGGGTGTTCACGGTAAATCCACAGGAGGCACAGGCATCAAATGCAGCTGTGACAGGTATGCTCCTCATTGATAAGATTAAAGCTAGAGTGTTATTTGATTCTGGAGCTACCCATTCAGTCCCCTTATTTTGCTAAAAAGTTAGCTAAGGATAAGATATTAATGCATATTCCCTTAGCTATTAGTACACATGTAGGGGATAGTATAGAAGCGAAGTATGTGTATCCTACCTATGTGGTAGAGATAGAAGGTAAAACACTCCCAATTTATTTGATTTCCAATACCACACCGAGCAGAATATGAAAAGCAAATACACTCACCCCTTTGAGTAATCAGGTAATTTACTCTTTTAAATTCGAGGACGAATTTTATATAAGGAGGGGAGGATGTAATAACCCCAAATTTTTTTTTTTTATATATAAAAAGGGATAGAATAGTCCTTTAAAATTGATATAAGGGGTAAAATTGGAAGGAATCAAAAGTTAATGGCATAACCGTAGATATGTTGAAGTGTTAGGGGCAAAACGGGAATTTAATAATATTAAACAAAGGGTGAATAGTGTCTTGATGTGATTTAATTGGAGGGTTTGAGCTGGCTTTTGGAATGAAACCGAGAGAAAGAGGGAGGGGGTTCTCAGGCGTGAAACGGAGGAAAGAAAGAAAGAAAGAAAGAAAAAGAGAAGAAGAAGAAGAAGAAAGAAGAAGAGGAAGAGGATTCGAGGAGGAAAGAGATCCCGGTTGTACTTCCAGCTGAAGGGAAAAACGTAGATCTCCTTCCCCTCTACGCAAGGACCTCGATTTCCAAAAAGAAAAAGGTAAATATCCGTCTCTATCTAGTCTTTTGATGACATTAGGCTATACAAAGGGTGGATATAGTCTAGAGGGGTCGGATAAGGGTTGTAGAGGCGGTTAAAAGAAGAAGAATCGGATTTTGACAAATTTTTCCGGCACTACGGAAAAACTGTGTCGAAGTCCCAACTTCGGCGAATTATTTAGGGGGTCAAACGGCCTCCGATGATGATGCATGTTATCTCTTTGGAATCCTCTATGAGTGTAGAATGTTAGGTAAAAATTTCATCAAATTTGGAGTTTGGAAAGTGGATCAAACCCAGGATGAAGTAACCGGCTGTCGGTTCGAGTTACTGTTCATCCGGGTGGAAAATAGGAGATTTCATGCTATAATAGGGTATTAAGCCTAGATCAAGCAAAAAGGGACCTTGTACTCATGCAAGGGAGTCCCTAATACATATAAATGGTAAGTTAATTAATTAAAAAGGAAAAGAAGAAAGAAAAGAAAAGATTTAGGGAACGGGGGAGTTGAATCAATTAAAGTTCCCTATATTATAAATGGCACGTAGATTATAGCCCTTGATACAGGACTAAATGTATTATAAATGCATGTCACAGTTGGGCAAGAAGCTAGGGAACAAGAGGAAGAAGTTCCCCACTGCCTGCTGTAGATTTTTGGAGGCGTATCAGGGCTGTGCCAGATTGACAAGTGAGTGGGAGTCATGTACTTTGCACCATGAGCATCCTTAATTCATTTTCATGAATGTCGCCAAGTGTGAATTGATTCCACTTGAGCATATTGATTGATATTGTAGTAGATTTCTCTATAATCTTGATTCTCTATGCTTGATTATTCTATACATGCATTTGAGGGAACATTGAGAGGAATTACGAGGGGTTGATGAGTAATCAAATTGATTCCGAATTGTGAAATGATTTCTTTTGTAAATTGATTTCATTTCCTCTATTTTAAAGACTTGTGAGTCGTAGCTTGATTATACTCTTTTATGAGTAATTAAATTGGTTCCAAATTGTGAAATAACTTCTTTTGTAAATTGATTTCATTTCCTCCATTTCAAAGATTTGTAGAGCCTTTTTAGTGGTATATTGAGTTGTATTGCACTTCCTTGACCCTCACTCCTAACCCTGATGTTAGTTTATGATTGGGTCGGAGTCGAGTGAGTGGTAGTCTTGATCATACTCCTTTTTAGTAGAGTATTGGGAGGGTGCATTATGGCATTTATGCATGGCTTGGCAGTATCTGCAGGACACCTATAGTCGATGGGGGTTGAACATCGGCCTTTGTGCACATAGTAGCCTTCTGGGTGGGCGGAGCCCAGTCCCTTCCTAGGGGGGGACACGGCCCTAGGCGTAGGATCGGCCGGTCCTACGACTTATATTCTGCTTGCCGCCGGGCATAGTAAGACCCCGCGAGGTGCAGTATGGCTTTCCGCGGATGTAGAATTCCCGCGAGGTGCCGTTTAGTATGTAGATGTGAGATGGATTTCTGTTCTGGATACTGGCCAGCATTTATATGATCAGTGTGGTGTCTTATCCTGCATATGCATGTGACAGTAGGGAGTTGTTGCTGGTTCGCCTGGGGCGTAAAACCCACCTCCCGATAGCTGTCTAGCATTTATGTTATCGGTATGGTGTCTTATCCTGCATATGCATGTGACAGTAGGGAGTTGTTGCTGGTTCGCCTGGGGCGTAAAACCCACCTTCCGACAGCTGTCTAGTGATGATTTACATATTGGTGTGGTGTCATATTCGATGTATGCATATGGCAGTAGGGAGTTGTTGCTGGTTCGCCTGGGGCGTAAAACCCACCTCCCGATAGCTGTCTTGTTGATGATTCAGCCTATTGACACCTGATTTATATGATTCAGTACTATGACCTGTTGAACATATTCATGAGTAGCATATATGTTGACTTGATTATTCCATATATGCTTCAGATGAGTTGATATTGATTGTGGTGATATTGATGATTTACTCCATATTCTTTATGTTGAGTTCATGTTCATCTTGTTATTGATCTTGAGATTTTACCTCGAGCCATGATTATATCTTGTCTCATGTGCATAGTACTCTCTACTCCACTCACTGAGTATTTATATACTCACTCCCCAGTTTGATGTTTTTGATTGCAGGAAAGGTATTGTATAGAGAGGAGCAGGATTAGTGGTTGCCTGCTAGCTGTGCCGCTCCATAGTATAGTATAGTATAATGTAGATAGAGGTTTATATCTTTTGGTGTATTATAAACCTTCTATTGTATATAGTGCATAGTTACAGTCATAGATCCTGTTGTGGATATGGGTTTGACCATGGATGGATTGGGAAGCAGGTATATATATATATGTGTGCAGATCAATTGTGTGCCTGTGATAATGTATTGCTATATATTGTCCAGGTTTATTATGTGACAGATTATGTGATTGCTGCTCTGACAGGTAGTGTGTTGTATGTATTGAGATAATCCTGACAGGTCACTATAGGAAAAGTGATCATTTTGTGCATGCATCATGCCAAATTTTTGAAGATTTATTGATGATTGATAGGTAGTAGGGTTCTATGCGGTGGCTGGTGGCCTTATGCCTACCCGCACCCTAGGACCGTCGCGGCGGCCCGCCGAGAACGGGGCGGGGGTCGTGACAAAGGGGAATGGGAATAACTGAGAGCCTTCAAGTTGCTTGTACCATTGACAAGCTCCCACCTTCTTGGAAAGACTTTGGGTTATCCCTGAAACATAAAACCGAGGATATGACAATGAAAACTCTATTGTCTGCCATTAGGATCCAAGAACAACACCTTGAGAAAGATAATGAGCAACTCATGAATCCTGAGCTTCTAACCAAGGTGAACTTTGTAGAAAGCCAAAATAAGACCCATAAGTTCAAGAACTCCAAATTTGAAAAGGGTGGACCTAGAAACAAAAGAAAACCTATAAAGCCAAAACACCATATCAATAAGAATGATCGGAAGCCGATTTGCTACAATTGTAGGAAACTCGGTCATATGGCTCGAGTATGCCGGATGAAGAAGAAGAAGTATCAGAACTATGAACATGCGCCTTCTCAACCTGCAAATCCACAAACCAACATGGTGCTATCCAGTACTGGTCCTACTAGTACTGATGATCGGTATGTAACTTTAAGTCCAGAATTAAATTTGGCAATTTGCTCTACCGATTGGTTAGTGGATACAGGTGCGAATGTTCATATGTGTACTGATCATACCCTTTTTACTACTTATCAGGTCCGGAGCGGCCTAACAGTAACTATGGGGAACGCCACCTCGGCACGAGTGCTTGGAACTGGAAAAGTACTTCTAAGGCTTACGTCTGGGAATGTGCTTACACTATTTAATGTGTACCATGTGCCCGATGGAAGGAGGAATCTGATCAGTGGATCTCTTCTAAATAGAAGTGGTTATTCTTTGTTATTTCAATCTAAGAAAGTGATTATAACAAAGAATGGAACATTTGTAGGCAAAGGCTATGAGTGTGATGGCTTGTATGTAATAAATAATGTATCTTTGGATTTTCCTTCTGATAATAATAATAAAATTGTGCTTTCAATATGTTCTTCATCTCTTTGGCATGCTAGATTAGGACATGTGAATAATAATACTATTAAAAGAATGATTAGCTCTGGTTTATTACCTAATGTTTCATTAAATGAAAAGGAAAGGTGCCAAATTTGTGTTCAATCTAAACAACCTAGAAAACCATTTAAAATAATAAATAGAAATTCAACTTTATTAGAATTAATACATTCAGATGTATGTGATCTAAATGGAACTTTGACTAAAGGGGGTAGAAGGTATTTCATTACCTTCATAGATGATTATTCTAAGTATTGTCAAGTTTATTTAATGAAATCTAAAGATGAAGCATTTGAGATGTTTAAGACTTATAAATCTTTAGTAGAAAATCAACTTGACAAGAGAATAAAGATTCTCAGGTCAGACAGAGGAGGAGAATACACCTCTAATGACTTGAATGAATTCTGTAGAGTTAATGGAATTCTACATGAAGTTACACCTCCCTATTCACCTCAGTCTAATGGAGTGGCTGAAAGGAAAAATAGGACTCTGCAAGATATGGTAAGATCTTTGCTTGCCAACTCAGGTTTACCTGATGTTTGGTGGGGGGAAGCAATGCTTACTGCATGTTTCCTGCTTAATAGGGTTCCATTTAAAGGTTCTAATGAATCTCCTTATGAATTTTGGAAAGGAAGAAAACCTAACCTAAACTTTGTAAAAGTTTGGGGTTGTTTGGCTAAGGTTAATATTCCTTTAATCAAGAAAAGAAAATTAGGACCTAATACTTTTGATGCTGTGTTTCTTGGTTATTCTCTTAATAGTGTTACTTATAGGTTCTTAGTCATTAGTTCTGATATTAATGGCATAGAAAAGAATACTATAATTGAATCTAAAGATGCTTCTTTCTTTGAAGACATTTTTCCATTTAAGGATAAAATAGAAAAGCATGTAATAGATAGATCTAATGATGCATCTTGTAGTTCGCCATCTAATTCTCTAATTATTCCTAATAATGAAAATGAAAATGAACTTAATGATATTAATGAACTTGGTAAAGGGAAAAGAATTAGGAAAAAGAAAGATTTTGGATCTGATTTCTATACTTTTATGGTTGAAGATGATCCTAAAACTTATAAAGATGCTATGAACTCATTAGATTCTATGTTTTGGAAGGAAGCTATTAATAGTGAAATGAATTCACTTATGACTAATAAAACATGGTTTTTAACTGACTTACCACATGGTAGTAAGGCTATAGGTTGTAAATGGATATTTAAGAAGAAATTAAGACCTGATGGTTCTATTGAAAAATATAAAGCAAGATTAGTTGCTAAGGGCTTTTCTCAGAAAGAGGGTATTGACTACTTTGATACATATTCTCCTGTAACTAGGATAACCATAATTCGTACTTTAATTGCACTGGCTTCAATCCATAATTTGATAATTCATCAAATGGATGTCAAGACTGCCTTCCTTCATGGTGATTTAGAGGAAGAGATCTATATGGATCAGCCAGAGGGATTTGTGGCTCAAGGACAGGAAAGAAAAGTTTGTAGGTTAGTCAAATCCCTCTATGGTTTAAAACAAGCTCCTAAGCAATGGCATAGGAAATTTGATAAAATAATTGTTTCTTATGGCTTTAAAGCAAATGAATCAGATAAGTGTTTATATGTTGATGATATTTTAATTTTTGGTACTGATATGAATATGGTGACTGATATCAAAACTTTCTTGTCTAATAATTTTGATATGAAAGATTTAGGTCAGGCAGAGATAATTCTTGGTAACAGGATTACCAGAATACCTGATGGTATAATTTTTGATCAATCACAATATATTGAGAAAATATTGAAGAAATTTGATAAGTACAACTGTAAACCAGTGAGTACACCTTATGAGCATGGTTTGAACTTGAAGTGCAATAAAGGTGATCCAGTGGCCCAAGAGAAATATGCTCAAATTATTGGGACACTGATGTATGTTGCAAATACAAGTAGACCTGACATTTCTTATGCTATAGGAAAGCTCAGTAGGTTTAATAGTTGCCCTAGTCTTAGTCACTGGGAAGCACTGGATAGAGTACTTAGATACTTGAGAGGTACCATGTATTATGGTTTACATTACTCAAGATTTCCCGCTGTACTTGAAGGATACAGTGATGCTAGTTGGATCACTGATTCAGTGAATCGAAAAGGAACTAGTGGATACATATTCATGTTGGGTGGTGCAGCTGTTGCTTGGAGATCATCCAAACAAACTGTGATCACAAGATCCACTATGGAGGCTGAGATTGTAGCCTTAGATTCTGCAAGTCAAGAAGCAGAATTGTTTAAGAATCTTATGTCTGAAATACCTATTATGGAAAAGCCTATACCTGCTATCTCTTTGTTATGTGATAATGAAGCTGCAATTAATACTTGTAGAAATACTGAGTATAATAAGAGAAACAGAAGACACATTAGTGTGAGACATAAGACTATTAGATACCTAATTAAAAATGGTATCATAACTTTGGAATTTGTTGGATCTAAAGATAACCTAGCAGATCCTTTAACTAAAGGACTGGCTAGAAGCAAAGTCATAGAAACATCAAAGGGGATGGGACTGAAACCCATAAGGAATCATTGACAATGGCAACCCAACCTTTTCTGACTGGAGATCCCAAGACGAACGGTTCAACGGGAAAAACAAGTTGTTTAATGATTAGTTAGCACTATAATAAAATGACTTTATGTCATTTGGTCTCTCCCTGTGATGTGAGTGCTAAATACAGCAGAGGTATACGGAAGAGTTTAAAACTCTGAATGAGTCCGAGACTATGGTAAGGTGCTGTGCTGCGAGCACCCTTAGAGGACTCACCTATGTGAGTGTGACTGTGTGGCCGCAGTCTATGGGGATAAGGGTTTAACCCCTAGAGCACTCATGAAACTGAGATATTGGTGCATAAGGCCAGAAAAAGCACCACCTATAATGAACCCAGTATTTGCATTTGTCATGGGTGAAGTATATAGAAATCTGAACCAAAGGATTTGGTTCAAAGCTTTTTAGCTACCACTATACCTTTCAGATGAAAATATACTTTCACTAGGTAAAGGTTCAAAGCCGCAAGCTACCTTTATTGAAGTCGTGACATAAACAAGCCCAGTTTGACTATTTTTTATTTTATATAGTTTTTGAAAACATTTTAATCAGGTGGGGGAATGTTAGATTTTTATTAAATAATAATTAAAAGTTTTCATACTTAAAACATATATATTATGTATATATGTTAAGAAGGGAGTGTGGTGTGGATGGTTGGTGTGCCCGCTTGAGGTGCTTGAGGTAGGTGGTTCGAATCTCTGTTCCCTCCTTTTTTAAATCTCTCATATGGAGGATTTATTTACGTGAAGGCTCGGTTCTGTGCCTGTGCTCGTCCGACCCGACGGTCTTTGCGCTCGAGCCTGTGCTCGCTCGGCCCTGCTCGTCCGAGGTTACTTGCGCCTCACAGGCCCTGCTCGTCCAAGGTTCCTTGTGCCTGTGCGACCAGAGGTTCTTTGCGCATGTGCCCTGCTCGTCCGAGTTTCCTTGCGCTCGTGCCTCTGCTCGTCGGCCCTGCTCGTCCGAGGTTCCTTGCACCTGTGCGACCCAGAGCTGAGGTCGTCCAAGAGACTGAGGCCCTGCTCGTCCGAGGTTCCTTGTGCCTGTGCTCGTCCGAGGTGCCGAGGTTGAGGTCGGACCACAGGTGCAATGAGCCCAGAGGAGCCGAGGTCGGACAACAGGTGCGATGAGCCAAGAGGCGCATGAGTCGTGCTTCGCACCCTTAGCACGAGGAGCCACGTCGCTTCCTCGATAGCACCTCTTCGCAACCGACCTCGCATCCGCTGGCCATACTCCCAGTGTTTTTTCAAACTTTCTTACCGGTTTCGACCGTTGGATCGTTTTTGGGTCGCGTCTGTCCCGAAGAAGTCTATAAATAGACCTCTTCGGATTAGACAGTATATAGAAAATTGAAAACGGAGAACTTCTATTCTTCCTGTTTGCTGTTTTTCTTTCAATCAACGGGCTTGCTGCATACTGATTCTGGGTTCGAAAGCTTCTTTGATCCGTGCAAATCATTGAGGCAGAAGGAACAGTGCGAGAGGCTGTTGTATCTCAGGAGTAGAACGCCATCCAAGCCTAATGCACTATAAGGCGGCGAAATCTATTTCAAGGAAAGTGACCAACATACCACGCCTCAGCATCTCGGGTTCTATTTTTCCACTTTCTCTATTTATTTTCTATAAGCCTATTTCTGCCTATTATTTGTTGAAGTAGAGTATTATAGATTTAAAATTTTCTGGAACAGTATTTTCCCAACATGTACTACGAGTATCTTCACATATTTTCCAAAATATTAAAGAAATATTTTTTATTTTTTTTGGAATAGACAGCGATTTTACCCAGAACAGAGTCAAATATTTGACTGGTCGATAAGTCTATCAAATACTCTCTGCTTTGGAACATACTGTTCCGCGTTGACGTTTTTTTTTTACTCGGCATTTTTGAATTTGAGGCAGCACGGATGGACGAGAAAGAAGATCCAGTATCGTTCAGAATTGTACCGTCTAAAAGCATCAGAAGCCGTCGGATCATCCGCGGCCCCATCCATCACCACGATAAGACTGGGGAGGGCATTATTTTTGCTGGGTCCCACGCACCGAAGGCCAGGAGCGAAAGCGGAAGCGAAAGCAACAGGATGCATGGCCGGAGGGAGACCAAGAGACCACCGTCATCAGAATGACGGCCAATCTCCTCATCCGTCCACACCCAAATCAACGGCCAGATCTTTCCCTCCCCTCTCGCCGCGTTGAACGTCCCAAACCATGGATATAGTAAAAATATAATAAAATTCACAATTGCCCCGAAGGACGCCAAACTCTCGAATGCTTCGGATACCAAACTTTCGTACCAACCATTTCTACTTCCGCGCGTCGCAAATTGGCTGGCTGCGTACGGGACCACATTTGATTTGCGCCAAACCCCTTGCGCCATTTGGGGGAGAATAACCTTTTGGTGGCATTCTTGGGGCTGGAAGCTTCGTGTGACAAAAGAAAATTCTCCCATGTATTTTTCTCGCGGGGTTATGCGTCAACCCTGATGAAATCATCAAAAGAGTCTCTCTCTATATATCTCTGGAAGATATAACTACCGTTTTTTCCCCCTCTTCCAAAGTTTGCAGCTTTTCAGTTTATTTATGTATTGCGGAGGACGAACAATATGAAAAAAAAATTTATAAAAAAATTTTGAGTTCATCTTTTTCTTTTTTATTTATTTATTTTTTTTACGGCTCTTATGGGCGTCCTGGTGAAAGTGTAGCACCGTATAAATAAATAAATAAATAAAATAAAATCAACGAGGAACCCAGCCACAGGTGGGTGGACCAGCCGACCACTTTATTGGAGAAATAAAATGAGAGAAAATATTCTATGAACGGTCAAACACCTCGCCGAACATGCTTCACGGTCCAACATATATCAATATGCCCCCGGTAGCGAAGTCCTCTCAACCGCGTCTATATATACCCTCCCACTCCCCCCGCGCTTCCAAAGAGGTTTGGCTTCCGGGTGATCTTCTCTACCCTTACTCGATCCCTCCCCCTTCCATAGCTTCCATTTCGGAATGGCGTCGAGCATCTTGATACCGAAGCCGCCCCTCATTTCGCATAAAAGTCGCACTCACGGCCGGAAGCCGGTGAGTGCCTCATTGGCCGCGACATCCGCTGTCGCAGCCCGGCCATTGACGTCAGTCGCCACCCCCACGACAACACTTAAAACCACCGCCGCCACGGCGGTCGGCGCGAAGCCCCCTCTCGCTAGCGTGTGGAGGGAGATTCAGGGCTCCGACGACTGGGAGGACCTCGTCGAGCCGCTGAACCCCCTCCTCCGCCAGGAGATCGTGCGGTACGGGGAGTTCGTCGCCGCCTGCTACAAGGCCTTCGACCTCGACCCGAGCTCGAAGCGATACTTGAATTGCAAGTATGGGAAGAGGAGCATGCTCCGGGAGGTTGGGATGGAGAGCTCGGGCTATGAGGTCACAAAGTACGTCTACGCGACGCCCGACATCGATATCCCGACGCAGGGTGGCACGTGCCGCAGCCGGTGGGTTGGGTACGTCGCCGTCTCGAAGGATGAGGAGGTGCGGAGGCTCGGGAGGAGGGACATCCTGGTGTCCTTCCGGGGGACCGTCACCAACACGGAGTGGATCGCCAACTTGAAATGCTCGCTCACTCCGGCAAGATTGGACCCCCACGAGCCCCGCCCCGACGTGAAGGTCGAATCCGGCTTCCTCAGCCTCTACACATCAGATGAAAGCAGCTGCAAGTTCAGCAGTGGCAGCTGCAGAGAGCAGCTGCTATCCGAGGTCTCTCGGATCATCAACAAGTACAAAGATGAGGAGCTCAGCATCACATTGGCTGGACACAGCATGGGAAGCTCTCTAGCTCTTCTACTTGGCTACGACCTCGCCGAGCTTGGATTGAATAGAGATGGATCGAACCGAGACGTGCCCATCACGGTGTACTCGTTTGCCGGCCCTCGGGTCGGCAATTCGGGCTTCAAGGAGAGGTGCGAAGAGCTCGGGGTGAAGGTATTGAGGGTGGTTAACGTCAACGATCCCGTCACGAAGCTGCCCGGGGTCTTTCTCAATGAGAACTCCCAGGTCCTCGCGGGGAGATATAAGCTCCCATGGAGCTGCTCGTGCTATGCTCATGTGGGAGTCGAACTGGCTCTGGACTTCTTTAAGATGAAGAACCCTGCATGCGTTCATGACATCGATGCTTATATCGGGCTGTTGAAGTGCCCGAAGATGGCAGCGCAAGTTAAGATGGATGGGGCAAATCTTCTCGACCAGGCGAAAGAGTTTTTAAACTTGCAGAAGATCGATGCATGGCGATGGCAAGATGTCGCATGGCACGTTGGTGACTTGGTGCAATCTCTGGGAATAATATGAGAACTAACAAAATCAGGGCCCCGTGTATAGCGGATGATTCACTCATATCTGTACATTTTCACTTACAGATTAACACATTCTTTAAGATTATATACATTCCAATGGGATTTTTGCAACCTCTAGATTGAAAGAAATAGACAACAATTGAACTTGGTTAATCCTTATATTGATGCACTTTTGCAGTCGAGAATTGGACAGAAGTAGTTCATGGTGTCTGAAGTGCATTAAAAATTTTGCATGCATGCACAGGAAAAATGTTACAAATCTTAGCAATGCCCCTTTTTTGGGAAATTTATTTAGGATTGTTGATGTGCGGATTAAGTACCATAACAGTTTATTCTACTGTTGCCTATCACCAACAAGTCTGTCAATTAAATTTTCTCTACAAGAGAACTAGATTTGGAGCAAATTACAGAAACTAGGGTTCCTGTTCGTGCTTAATTCAGTCTGTTCTGAATGCATCAAAGGAAAACAACTTTAGTTGGTCTCGCATTGCATACTTTCAACTCATCCGGTGTGGTGGTTACTTGTGTCTTCAAGAAGAAAAAGGAAATTTACTGTTGAAATATCTGACATTCTTAGTCTATGTTTTCATACCATTAGTCTTCCATTTCTGATATTCAATGTTAGCCTTGTTGAACTTTAGTACTCTCAGTCATGACATTTGGTGTCAGACTACTTATTTAGTTTTCTTGCAGGTATAGGAAACATCTGTTTTAGAACCTTTGATCCAGTCAGAAAGTCAAAGTCACTAAAATCTTAGCAAGATAACTATTTCTAATATTTAATCTAGCACAATTGATAAGTAGATTTACTTTTTTTGTTAACCAATTAGTTTTTTTTAATTGAGTAATCTGAACACCTTCACAAAATGGATACACATTTTGCTCATTATTATTATAGTCAAGCAGTGTGATCCATCGCGGCAAAACATGCCATTGCCTTATTCACGAAGGAAGAAAGGTAGCTCAAACTACCAGCAAGCGTTCACACTCATTGGCTCTACAAATTGATTATATAGTAATAGTTCTTTTCACACTAAGAGTTATCCATATAGTGATAGTATTTACTTATGAAAGTTGGCTAAGCAGTTGACTCTATTTATCCGTTCTTTCAAAAATAATAATATAACATTTTTGCTTCTCATGCTACCATACTCCCTCTCTCTAGGCTTTGCACTCCTCCGACATTCAATAGCCTTATAACCATCGGCCTATCTCTTAAATTTTTTTTTTCTGTGAGGCATCAACTTTTACATACGAGTTACTGCCCATTCTTTAGCTTTTGAAGGCAAATGTGCTGAGTTTTATGGCAAAATTAATTGCATGAAATCTTCCGATTGATGTTATGTCCACTTTATGTAGTTCAAGCAATAAATAACAAAGAAATAAATTGTCATGAGCAGAATATGCGTTAGTCATGGGAAACAACGTGGATATAATGGATACTATATATGTACGTAATGGATGGATGGAATGGGCGGATATATTATGTTGAGAAACGGGAACGGGTACATCTCGTGAGATATTTGGGTGGCATGAGGTACCGACCACATGAGAACACGTGAAATTAGTAGATGATTGACCGTTCTAACACTGACGTAGCTTTATATGCGCGAGCGATGACGTCTCCCTCCGACCTTTCTCCAAGGCAAAAGCCACAAAAGTACAAAACGAGGGGGCGAGACAGCGTGGGGTCGAACGACGTAAAAGGTGGCCAAATCGCCCAGGAGTCGGTACTCGGCGGCTGGGACGGATGAGCTTCTACTTTTTCCGGAGCCTCCGGCCGGTCGGGGGTTTGTGGTGTTTTGGGGTGGCCGGTGGCCCGTAGGGGAAAGAGAGAAAGAGAGAGGTACGGGTAGAGAAGCCTGAGAAGGCAAGCAAACCGTCTCGTCGTTTTCCACGTCTTTTCAGCCCTTGCCACGTTGCATTGTGGGTAATAGACATTGTGGTTGACAGAACCAAAACAATAACATAGGCACGAGAGAGAGAGAGAGAGTGAGAGATGTGACATGTAAAATATCCCTATAATTAATTACATATGAAGAAATTAATCACGGTAACTTGAGTTTGTGTTCTTTTTGGCAATGTGTCCTATTCAGTTTTGCTCAAAAAAGTGTATTCTAATATTGAGAAAAGCAAGCCCACTCCTAACTTTGTGGGAGGCACTAGCGTGCTTGCAGGAAATCAGTCCCCAACTAAGACTTTGGAAATCAAAGAGGTTGGTATATTGTGACTATACATAGTGTTTGAATTGTATCTTTTGCGCAAAAGAATGATTGATCTTTTTTTACGATGTCAACCAGATTGTGCTCTGTATTGATCTTTAAGCATTTTGAACTCTTTTATTCATCCTTCTGTATAGATCTCAAAGCGACTATTGTATAATGCAATGGTGGATTTGTACGAAACAAGATGAATTCTTTTATCACACAAAAGATATGGCCCGTCCCTATATATAATGCCAGAAGTCGAACATGGTGTATGATGGATCAAACAACTCGTATTAACTAGGGTCCTTTCTGCTGGATATATATTGGATTGTTTGGCCATGTTGGTCCATATTTCTTTTGAAGTTAACAAAAGTGGACTACAATGTCATGCCTCCTAGCATTCCCAAAAATGAGAAGAATATCTAGGTGATTTATACGTCACTACAACAAAAGGGGGTTTCGCCGACTCTTACCCACCGACGCAAGAAAAAAGCGTCGGAAAATTGGGCACCCCATGCAAGGTTGCCGACGCGTTATAGTAGGGTTGGAAAAAAATAGATTAGACGACGCTTTTGAGCATCGTCAGAATGCTACGACTCTCAAAAGCGTTGTCGGAAGCCTTACAACCCAGTCACCTTTTTTTTTCCCACGACGCTTTACAAAACGTCGTCGTAAAAATCTGCGGCATGAATCTATGGCTTACTTGGAAGAGACGGGGTGAAGGGTACGGGCGATGCCGTTAATGGCGCCATACACTACCAGAAAACACGCGTATAGTGACGGAAATTTCCGTCACTATACCATGTTTCCGGTCACTAATACGGAATTTGTGACCGGAGCTCCCGTCACTGAATTGGTTACAAAAACACGCGTCACTAATTTTCAGTGACGGCGCCGATTCCCATCACTAAACTCCGTGACAGACTCACCGTCACTAAACCATTACAAATCCAAAAATTAAATATTTAAGAAATTATGTATTTTCCGTCACTAACCAGTCATTGAGTTAGTGACGAAGGTAACTTGGTCACTGATTTTGTCACAGAATTCGGTCACAAATTTGATCACTGATCTGTCACAACCTTCAGTGACAAATTTTGTCGTCACAGACATGGTCACAAATTTTGTCACTAAATTTGTTATTAATTCCGTCATTGATCTAGTGACAAGGTTACTGTCACTAATTTATCACAACTCACTGAGCAGAATCAATTTTTAGTAACCAAAATTCTGACACTAAATTTATGGCTGCTCGTCACAATACTTGGTAAACAATTCAATAACCATATTTAGTCACTGATCACATTCCAATAACCTGGTACATTTGGTACATTGATTGGCTCATAACAATAATAATAATATCATTAATAGTAAAGGCATTCAACATTACGCAAAAGTTTTTTAACATGTCATTCAAAATAGGCATCAACATGTCCTAAATCCATCAAAATCAAAGTACAAAAAGTATGTCATAACAGAGATTTCATTCCTCCTAGGAATGCAAAGACCTATCCTAGGATTGCTCTCTTGAGGGCATCCTTGCTCAGGACAAAACCCTTGGCCAGCATGCTGCTCACCACATCCTCTACCTTCCTCACTGTAGACTCAGTTGACGAGAGCTTCCCTTCCTTCTGCAGCACCAAAAAAAAAAAGAAGATAGGAAGACAAAAACAGTGAAACCTTTTGAATTAATATAAGTAGGTTGAAATTACAAAACTCGAACTGGAAAAACAAAACAAAACAAAAGAACCAACAATTACAAGCCTGATAATCTCACTAAATGGTTCCCAATCCCTAAGACAGTAATATATAAAAGGTCGTTATCTCTGACATGTTCCTTCTTGTTAAAACATAACATGCGAGCAAGACCTATAATCCCAAAAATGAAAGACACAGGAAAAATTTTGGTCCACCAGTTCAGAACTTTTGTTTTTGAAAATTATCACCACAACCTACTGGTACAATTATAAAGTAACACTCGAACGATGAAACGCTAATGAACGTGGCCCACACGGCTTTGTTTTTTCATTCATTCTTTTTTCAAGGAGAAAACCACTACGTATACAAAATTAAAAGCAAAAAGTCACAATATGGCTTTCATGTCATGCAGAAACTTGGAGTCAGATGATGAAGAAATCTATTAAATATTCACAATTTTCTCTTATATTTCCCTCCCACCTGAAATCCAGGCCTCATAACAAGAACAGATCTTCCATATTTGTCAAAGTAATCAGCCCGGTAAATCTTTCCAGTAGCAGCTTCATGGGCAACATCTTCCTAGTAGTCAACAAGAAATTACATCAGGAAACAGAAAGCTACAAACAAACTTGTAATCATGTAGGCTTTACCAAAATATCAAGAATGAGTGGACTCTAAAAATTCTATGCAGTTCATAAATAGCAACTTATCTGCACTTTCTTTCAAAATAAGGGCTTTGGAGATATAAAAATTTGATGCAGATTCTTCCTTCTTACAGTTGAATGATGGCACACTAATAAACTAAATGAAGGAGGTAGATCACTTAATCTTTGCGTTCTGTCAATTTTTGTTTCGCTCTTGCCAAATGTGGGCAAATGGTCATTGTGTCTTTTTGATTTAATGTTTTAATAAATCTAGCCTCTTCTTAGATTTGTGAGGAGTTAAAATTCAGAAATAATTTGATTGGTCAGTGACCAACTTGTGTTAAACTACAGTTCTTCAAGAACATAAAGAACTCTACTCATACCCAGCGAATGGCTTCTGGCTTGTATTTCAATCTCCATTTCACAGTCTCTTTCAGCATTTTACTTGCCTTTTCTGCATTCCAGTTTCTTGACCAGAGGTACCTTGATATTGAAGCATCTGAACAGAAGTCTGGCAGTGCTTCCGACGATGGACCAATCATCCTTCGAACTTCATTTATCTGCTTGGAAAAGGCATCAACATTACCTATATATGATAAGCATGATACAACAGGAACCCCTTAACAATGTTGTGAGACATAATATTCCATAAAGATCTTAACATGCTTTCTCAGAAAAAGGAAGGAGCTTAAGATGCTCTTCAAGTGAAAACTATAGGATGCTTTTCAAGTGAACACTATAAGATGCTTCAAGTGATAACCAAAATTCGGAATGAAGATGTGATGCATAAAACTTAAGAGGCATAAATAGAAGCATTTAGTTGGTTAAAATGAGTATGTTTACCTTTGCTTGCTGTTCTTCAGGAGACAAGGCTTTCTCAACAGCACTCGATCTTGATTTTCTCAAAGGCATTGTTATATAATTTAGCAAACTTTTGGAAGATCTAAAAATTAAATTAAAATGAGTACATCTGTATACCAGTAAGAAGATCAATAACAAAGATTGAATTTGCCTGTGAGGGAAATTTATAGCTAAATAAATCAGCAGAATCAATAAATTTTATTTCATAGAAGAGAGTCTAGCTCCTATGTAAATAACTTTAAATACCCAAATGTAGCCTATCTGGAAGAAAAAGAAATTAAGTTTCATTGATGTACATGATGCTGTTAGATATATGTTTTACATGATTCAGGGCTTATCTATCTTGTGCTGAGATTATTTTTCCAACAAAGCAATGAAATGTTTAGAATCAATTATAAAGAGAGAAAATTATACAGCCATCAATTCTTACACAGATACAGTAAATTGACTAAAGAGAAGCATATTCAAATGACATGTTAGACAAATTAAGAAAAACACGAACATTCAATTAGACTTACATCTTGTAAGGATCGGCACCAGTGAAACCAGTAGGTTTTGGTATCGGAATCAACACCTGTGCACAAAATCAAAAGAAAAACAAACAAATAAAGAACAAATCATGAGGGCGGAAAACCCTAGAAGTATGAACTATAGAGCTAAACAAAAATCTCTGCTGTATATCCACAAATTGCAGCCTCCTGGAAGCGGCGGAGACCTTTTTCTTCAACCAAAAAATTATCCCATTACATCAAAAACCACAGAATCATCCAAATCTCTGCTGTATATCCACAAATCGCATCACAAGAAAAAAAACCCCAATAAATTAAGCTTACATTCCACCATTTTATATGAACCAGACACCGAAATCACCCAAAAAAAATATAAAAATAGTAACAAAGGGACAAGCACGGGTACCTCAAGCAATATCACAAGCATTTCATCAAAAATCCGAGGCGAAGAGATCTTATCAGAAAGACCGCCCCGATCTCGAGCATTTCACGAGAGATACAGAACGAAATCCCGCGATGCTGGCCTCGGACGTGAGCTCTCGAAGCGAGAATCCGCATTCGAGGAGACTCGAAGAAGATCAGGTAGCTCTCGTCGGCGTAGGAAGGAGGAGAAGGGGTTAGGAAATCCGGACGGTCATCCCTGCCGTGGACAGCCTTCCGGTTAGGAATTTGTTGGATTTGGGTTGGGGGGAGGAGGAGGGGTTAGGGATCACCCGAGGGGGGGGGGGTGTGGGTGTGGTGTGGGGGGGTTGAGGGGCGGCTGCAGGGGCTAGGGTTTAGGGGGATTAGAATTTTGGTGTTGGCGCCGGGCGGGCGGGCGGGCGGGTCGGGGGGGGATTAGAAATTAAGCGTGGCACTTAGATTTCCTCCTTTTATCTTTTATCTTTTTTTATTTATAATTACTCAAAAATATTATTTTTAATATTTTTGGAATTATAAATTAAATTTGGTGACGAAAATTTCTGTCAATAATCCGTCACTATCAAAAATAATCTTTTAAAAATTTATAAACATTTGGGTTGCAATTTTTGTGACGGGTGAATTTGTCACTGTCTCGTTGCAATTTCGGTTACCAATTTTGTGACAGATATCCCGTCACTACGGTGGTCACTAAGTTTTGGCGCCCGCCCTACCCGCATATTTTGTGACCGGTCGGTCACTAATCTGTCACTAAGTTTACGCCACGGTGACCAAATTTCTGTCTGTCACTAATTCGTCACAAATAGTGACTGATAATGGGCCGTCACTAATTTTCCGTCACTATACGCGTATTTTCTGGTTGTGATAGCTGCGGAAAGTGAAGCCCAGGCAACCGAGCAGGCCCTGGCGGTAAGGCAAGAACGTCTTCCGCCGCATCTCCTCCGTCTGCACCTGGTTCGCCGTGTAGTGCCGCTCGTGCGGAGACGGCGCCAGCGCCCTCCGCCGCCCCACCCAGTTCTCCGCCGCCCTCCTCCGCCAGCGCCAGCGCCAGCTGACCGGTGGCGATGGATCCTTCGATTTTGCCTTCTCCACCCCCGAGATCGCAGCGATAGGCAGAGGATTGGTGGAAGAAGAGGAGTCAGCAGCAGCGACAGCCGAGGCGGAGGGAGGAGGAATCGGCGGCGGAGGTTTGGACTTGGATTTGGATTGGGAGAAAGAAATCGAGTGCCAGAACTTCTCTTTGGTGTTTCCTCTCTCTCTTCCCTCGCTCTTGCTTCTATAGAGGAGATCTTTGAGGAAGATCCACTTCTTGGAGGTTCTTCCAGAGGAGGAGGAGGAGGAGGAGGATGTGGAGGAGGACCGGGAGGACGAAGCCGAGACGAATAGAGTGGCCGACTCCGCCTCGATCTGCTTCGGATCTGGAACCGGCTCTACATCTTTCGCTCTATCCTCTCGTTCTTCGACCTCCATTTGCCAATGGAGTGGCGCGTTCCGAAGCGGGGAATGAGATCTGGCCCTCCGACGAATCGATCGGCTCCGGAGCTTCAGATCCCGCCCCCTCGCGGCCATTTCCGGCGGGTGACGCTCGGATTCGTCGTCGTCGTCTTCTTCTTCGTTGAGATCGAGGACCTGGGGCCGCTGGAGGTGGGAGTATAGCTTCATGGGGCGGATCTGGTCGTTAAGGAAGAGCTCATCGGTGGAGGTCATGGATCCGATGGCGAAGGCGGCGGCGGAGGGGAATCGGACGGAGAATTCAAACTCAAAGGAGCTGGCGACGGAGGCGTCGGGCGAGTCGGAAGGGAAGCCGCCTCCGCCGCCGCCGACGGAGGAGAGGAACTATTATGCCGCAGATAATAATTCAATTTTTTTTATTTTTTAAAAAAATTAATTCTAACGACGCTTTAAAGCATCGTTAGAGCAAGTTTTGCCGACGCTATAAAGCGTCGTTAAATTCCAATTCTCGAAATTACAGACGTTAAAAAGCGTTGGTAAAGCGTCGCTAATTTTCAACACTTTTCGAAGCGTCGGAAAATATTTTCTCCACTGTAGCATAGGCGACGCTTTACCGACGCTTAGGAAAGCGTCGGGATGGTTTTTAGCGACGCTTAAAAGCGTCGCTAAAGGCCAAAAAACGCGTCGCTAATGCCCAATATTCTTGTAGTGCGTGATTGCAGGACACTTGTGAGGCACATGTGAAATAGAAACAGATCCTTCAAATGACCGGTGGATGCCGTTTCTTGCAAACAACTGTTGTGCAACGCATGCATGTGGTATGTTGATGATTTCAGCATATAAAGATTCTCAAACATTTATTAGCTAGGTAACCATGGTAGCTTTTGCCAATATAAAGCAACAATTCAAGTCCTACATATCAGTATGCTACAAGATTATAAGATCTTTCATGCTACCTGCAAAAAATTTGCTAGAAAACTGATCTAATCAAAAAGAAGAAAGATTTCCATCAACCCGCTTAACTCAAATCTCTCTCTCGAAAAAAAAAAAAGAAGATAGAGGAATATCGAAAGTAGGGCTTAAGTTTCTATTAATTCTTTAAAAAATGAGATATATAACTTCTATTTATAATGTGAGGTCCGCTCTAACATAATTTGGGCCGGATTTTTTTTTCTAATCCTAGTAGTACTCTTTTTCCTAAAATAGACATCTCTAGTAAAAAAAATCTAAAAAATTCGAGGAGGTAGGTCTCGACTTCTACATCAACTCTGCATCTGTCGCTATGCCTCATTCTTTTCGGATAGAGAGCTACACCCAGTCAAAGTCTTATTTGAAAAAAAATTGGTTTGACCAACCTGTTTTGGGGTCTAAGAGCAGAATTTTATCCCAATTTAATCTTCTAGTTGCATATCTCGAAAAGATACTCAATTTTAGAAAAAAATATCTTAATCGGACATCGTATGACCAAGTTATGGCCTCTGAAAGTTTGGCTATGACTCGGCTTTTTGATTAGCAGATTTCGCTCTTGAACCCTGTCCAGTCTCGCTCGTAGTGGTCAAAGTGGTCCATATTGAGTCTGAAGATCCTCTGGATCAGGGCTCCTCCTGTTTAGGATATTTAGCTCCCGCTAAATTAGAGCTAAAGGTGGATAAATGTCTGCTTTCCCATCTCATGGTTGAACTATCTAGCTTAGTTGAGAGATGGTTTTTGGCTTGGCTCTTTTTCACTCTCGAGTCTCAATAAACCACTTTCTTTGCTCTTGCATCTATACTTCATAATAGGTATGCTCCTTGCTCTCTTTCGTCGTCGATAATGACTACAACGACTCCTCGATCTTAATCTCAGTAGATCGATCAATAAAATCAAAGAGCATGAGCTTGGCCTCTCATAAGTAGTATCAAATTTTTGTACTATCATCACCAACTTATTGCAAGCATTAACAACTTGCTTTGCTTGCGCAGTAATTTAAAGGTCTACATTTTTTTGTATTTTGAAGGCGTTGATTATAAACTTCTTCTCGTTTTTCATGAACTAATACTTCTTCAGACGCTGGTAAAAGACTGCATCTCGATCCTAAAGATATAGGCTCCCAAGGATAACTCGGCAAACATCCAAAGAAACAACTTCACAAGTTACCTCGTTGATATGCCTCTCAATTATAGCAAATTTGAAGGTGTATTGCTTATGAGTGGTGGGGATGGCTTCGTTATTAGGGGCTCTAATTTCAGACTGGTTGCAGTAGGTAGGTGTCAGTTATACAACTATTTTGTTCATGGGGCAGAGTTGAGGGCTACTTGGGCTAGACTCAAACACGCGCGGAGCTTTCTAAGGATTGATAGTATTATATTGGAGGGTGACTTAGCAACTGTGATCAATTAGATCTAGGGGCAGGTAGGAGCTGTGGATTCTAACCCCCTAATTCAGGACATTTGGCGTCAGGCGGCTGGCCGCTCTGCCTTTGTGGCAAGGCATATTTATAGAGAGGCCAATAGTGTGGTGGAGTGGATGGCCTTTTTTGTGGTGGACCATTCGAGATGACTACCTTGGACTTTGGAGACTCATGTACCTAGTAGGTTTAGGGATGCTTTACTTTCTGATTTTTAGGGTTGTATTCATACAAGGTCTGTGTAATATATCGTACTGGCAAAAAAAGGTACATTGCTTATTAATCTTCAATTCAACATCCTTCTGAATCCAACCAAGAGAATAAGGACGTGGATGAGGCTTAATCTACAACCCCAGCTTATGAACCAAATTTTCAGAGATGAGATTCTTCTGGCTTCTAGTATCTACAATAGCCTCAATGACACTCTAATTTACCTAAATCTTCAAGCGAAAGAGTTCCTCTTGCATTTCTAAATCTGCTTTAGTAGCTGTCTCGATTTTTCTCGTCATTAGGCTTAATTTAGAGTCTGTTTGCTCGAGGTCAGGCAACTTCTCAACTTCTGCAGTATTGAGAATCACTTTTTTCTTCTTTCTGGAATCCTTATCCTCCTGCGTCTTTCTTTTCTGCTGTGGCTCGGGATAAAGTTTTCAATACTTCTCCTTCGTCTGTCCACGCAGGTTACAATGATCACAATAATTTTTTCTGAGATGTGTTGTCGTGCTTCTTTTCTTACTCCCTCTCTTGACATAGATTTTTGCTATTTTTTCTGAACTTGTCAGCCTTTTGACCTTCTCTAAGCTGATTCTTCTGCTCAATCCTCATGGCCTTCAAGCTGGCTTTGCTGACGTCTTCAACTTTGAAGAGTTTCAACTCCTTCGAATGCTCTCATGAAGATCTTTGATGTATTTCATAAAATCTATATAATCATCGATGGAGATTCTGAATGATATTATTTTCTTGTGAAACTCAGTGGTGTAGCTCTGGACAGACTGATCATACTTTTGCTATACCTACTGCCACTTGATCGCTGATCCTCCTCGTAGCCAATTAGGTAGAACTGCTTCTTGATTAGGCTCTTGAATTTATTCAATTTCAGATTCGAAACATCATTTTTCCTCATGTACAAATTCCATCACATAAGAGCATGGCTAGAAAGCTTGACATGGGCGACAGCTACCTTCTGAATACTAGAATATCCATAAATAGTAAAATATATCTCTAACTAGTCTAGCCAGTTATCTAGCCTTTCTGCATCAACAACCCCATCATATATTAGGATCTCAATTCGAGCCTCAATTTTAAATGGTTGAATAGAGAGATTTTTCATACTTGTAGGTTGCTCATTTTCAACCTCCTCGTTGGATGGTAGATCTTCATCTCGAGCCGTGGGAGACAGGTTCACAATACGAGCAGTTGGTGCTTGTGCTGAAGGTATTGCCAATTAAAAAACGATCTCAGTAAGTTGGGCAATCTTCTCCTCTAGTTGTATGAGACATCTCTTTATCTCCTCATCACCCATCGAGGAAGAACTAGCGGCCATAACCTTTGTCCTTCGATGTACTTGAAGTACGTATAGCCCTTCTCCTGATTGCTTGTATTGCTCATGCATCTGGATCATGAACATAGTTCCCCACAGATATAGAAGACCAGAGATCTGATACCAACTTGATCCGATCGAGGAGAAAGAAAATTTTCTTCAACCCACTCAACTCGAATCTCTCTCTCAAAAAAAAAAATAATAGAGAAATCTCGAAAGAATGACTTAAGTCCTCATTTCTTTCATTAATTCTTGAAAAATTGAGATATATATTCTCTATTTATAATGTGAGGTCCGTCTTAACACAATTTGGATTGGATTCCTCTTCTTAATTCTAGCATAACTCTTTTTTCTAAAATAGACTTATTTAGTAAAAAAAAGCTAAAAATCTCAAGAAGGTAGATCTCAACTTTTACATCAACTCTACTTTCTGTCGCTCTGGCTGATTCTTCTCGGATAGAGAGCTACGCTTGATCAAAGTCTTATCTAAAAAAAAAAACTTTCAGTTTGATCTGCCCATTTTGGGATCTAACAGTGGAATTACATCTCAATTCAACCTCTTAATTGTAAATCTTAAAAAAAAATCATCTCAATCGAAGATCGTATGACCAAATTATGGCCTCCAAAAGTTTAACCACGACTCGGCTTCTAGATGTAGCTGATCTCATTTTTGAACATTATCCAGCCCTAGTCATAGTGGTCAAAGTAATCTACATCAAGTCTAAGAATCCTCCGGGATTAGAAACGAGTCCTCAAATTACAATTCTAAAAAAACTGATTTATATGCGGTAACCCAAAAGTTGAATAGTATAGATGTACACCAAGATGGATTAAACAATCAAATTAGTCTTTTGGTCCTTTCTGCTGAATGTACTAGTTTGTTTGGTCATGTTGGTCCTTTTTTCATATTTATTTTGATGCTAACAATTGGAATAAAAAAGAAACACTTCTTAGGTGAGTGAACTCTAATGTTAGGGCAATGACTTCTTTCCACATCTGAGGTACTTGTGAGGCACATATTGTTTCTTGTACTCCAGGAACATCTTTTTTGGTACAGTGTATTTGTGTTATTTGTTGATGATTTCAATATACGAGTCCCTCAAACTTCCACAGTAAACATGGCACACTCACCAATATCAGTAATTCAAACTCGAAGTATTGCTTGCCGTTAAGTAGCTGAAAATTATTACTCCATCGAAACATCAAAGCCACAAAATTGCCAAAGGATGGTATGGTTGCACCAACGGTTAGCCTGCAGTAAAATTCAAAATTGTAGCTGGCACTTCTTCGATTACGCCTGTAATGTAAGGAAAATACAAATGGAGCTAACCATTTCTTTCTAGCTTTATTTGACAATCCCTCTCTCCAAAGGCTATCCTTGTCAAGTAATTAAATCCCACTAAATACTGTTAATTATTTATGGGCCATTTATCATTTTCTTGTACTTCACGAACATGCTATTGATGATGCATGCATGTTATATATCGATAATTTCAACATATACGATTCTCAAACTACTACATATAGATGTGATAACACTCACGATATCAATAATTCAAATTATAAATATAACTTGCCATTAAGTAGCGGAAATAAACCTTACATGTGATCCTCATAAGCACTATAACGAAAATACAAGTAAAGCTAACCATCTCTTTCTAGCTCCAACATCAATCCTTTTCTCTCTAAAGGACATCCTTCTCCAATAATTAGAGCCACTCTATGAAATTAATTATTCCATGCAGGACTGAACCTTACATGTAAGCCTCAAATATTCTTAGTTGGCTATATGTTAATGTAACAACTTGTGATATTAACTAATAAAGTTGTTGTCATACTTAGTTTATTATAATTACGCCCATATCTACATCCTTTTCGTGAGGACCCGTGCGAGCGTGTGTTTAGTCCCACATCGATTATTCGCTGGGTAGATCTTGGGTACTTATACAGGATCAAGGAATCCAAATAATAACTTCCGGCTAGCCATTTTGGGTGAGGTCCTGGGTTGTTACAAATGGTATCAGAGCGGACCCGGCCCATAACCTATGTGGACTAGGGAACACTGCAGCACGGATCCATTGGGGCTGACCACGGATCAATCGTGGTGTTTATGATTTGATTTGAATATATATGAACCCTTAGCATGACGAGGACGTCAGGGCTTGAACGGGGGGAGTATGTGAGGATCCGTGCGGGCGTGTGTTTAGTCCCACATCGGTTATTCGCTGTGTATATCTTGGGTACTTATACAGGATCAAGGAACCCAAATAATAACTTCCTGCTAGCCATTTTGGATGAGGTCCTCGGTTGTTACACTTTTATTTTGCTCCAAATCCGTTATAATTGGACACTAAATGCAGCAGTGAGTGGCTCGAATGGCCATACCTTTCCCTAAAAGTTGAAGTTTTGTTCACTTTCTCACATCTTCGCCTTATCTGGATCATTGGAAAGAGAGAGCAAATTTAAAAAATAATAATAAAAAAACTGAAAGCCGATATGGATAACCAACAGTTACCGTTGCTGTTTGTAGATCTTGGAGAGAGAAGGAGCTTTCATCTTGTGAGGTTTTTCTAAGTCAGCCTAGTCATGGCATAAACTGTTGGTTAATTACTCTTGTGGACTGCAGCTCTATCATTAATTTTATCCTGCTACTTTCGGCTCGATGTCTCCCTCTTGTGTCATGCCATTTTTCGGTTTGCCATTTCATTAAAAATAAGCAGCATGCAGGCTTTCAAACAACTATAATGGCCACAACTCGTAATAAGCTGGTTGCACCATTCTTGGAACAATAGAATTCAGGACAAAATAATTAATCTCCCCTCCCATTACTTAGCCACGTTTCTTCACCCTAGCAGAAGTACTGTATGGATTGGGTGGCTCTTCCAATGTTTCAAATTTGTGGACTTGTTTTTTTTCTCTCTTTTTTTTTCTTTGGGACCTACGTACATTGAGATCTCCATATAAAAAAAAAGGATGACATCGACATAGAAGGGAGTTGGAAGGCTAAACGATAGCCTCTGCATGCATGGGAGGCAACAAGCCAAGCAAGTCGTGGTCCAACATTTGACCTACAGTTGCTCATGGCAGGCTGAAAGGGGCAAGTGCTGTTGAGGAGTGGGACTGGTCATTAGGAAAAAAAAAAAAAAAGGAGTGGGACTGGTCGTCTATCAGATAGGAAATGGACATGATGGTTGGCTCTCTTAGCTTGTGTTAAATGGCCTCGAACATAATTGTTACAACTAAGGTATACATGTGTTGCATTTAAGGATTGACATATATCGTAAGTAGATTGCATGATGCGTATTAATGCAAGGATTTTATGGCATCTGCAGCAAATAAGAACTTGCGTTCTATAAGCCAATGTACTTTCACAAGGTGGTCAGATGCCAACATTTAAGGGTTACTTTCTGCTAATTGTCGTACAATTATCTTATCAATCATTGTTGATTAATGCGTAGATTTTTATCCCATCAAGGTCTGTTTGGATGATTGGGCTAAAAATTCTATAGAATTTGTGGATTAATTGGCTAGTACAAGCAGCAAGATCACAGTATTACAGGCTAGGTTAGACCTATATTCATCAATATTTAAGAATAGCTTTGGAATGGGCCGGCTCGAGTCCTATACGGAGAAAAAAAAATTATAGCACGAATCCTATATGATTCATGGATTGGGCCAGTACAACCAATAAGTTTTTTTTTCTCTTTATAGGATTCGGGCTGACTCACACCAAAACTATTTCTAGGTATTTATGAATATAGACCTAGCCCAGCCTGTAATTCTATAATCTTACTGATTGCACTGGCTCAATCTACGAATTATAGGATTTTTCAGCCCAATCATCCAAACAAACCTTAAATAATAAGGAATGTGTATGTCAAGAAATAGTAGATCAGGTATTGGGATAAGAGCTATGGATATGCCTATGCTTATTATAGGATACAAAAGGAGCATGTGGCTCATATTTGTCAACTGGCTTTGTTTGATGTCACGACATATACATCTCAAGAACTGTACTGCAGGAATAATGATTTTTGTTTGGAAGCCACATATATATTGTCGTGGTTCAAATCTGGCCTGAGAGAGATTGACCACGCCGGAGGAGTCAGATGAGCCGCCGAAGTGTGGAAGAAGAGGATGAGAGCCGCCTTCCATGGTCGGTGGTGTACCTACACAAAGCCTCACCGGTGTTTTCAGTGAAGGCCCTCCGATGAACAAGTTAGTGTGGAACTCTGTTGGTCCAGCCAAAAGTCTCTTAAGCGTTACCTGTTGAGGTTCTTTATAGTCCTAGTAAGAGCTCTTAGGTGGCGGAGGTATAGCCCGTTCCCTTCATGAGTGGGAGTGGCGCGGAGCCAGAGCTTACTTGTAGCGCGCAGTAGAGTCCGTTCTTGGAAACGGTAAGGCATTGACAGCTGTAGCAGGATATAGCCGGAGTAGCATGGCGTGGTGGCGTCGCAATGTACGGCCATATAGGAGGGCGTAGGCATGCACATGATACGACCATTGATGAGGTCGAGCTCGTCGAGAGGTCGTGTCAGACGTTTGGCGAGGTCGGCTAGACAGGTGCTGAGGCCATCCTAGTATCCCGAGTTCCAAGGTGTGCTCGGTGAAGCGCCCCGAGCTCAAGGGCCGGGGCGTATCATTAGAGAGGGCGCCCCGAGCTCGGTCGAGGCGAGTCGGCGAATACAGAAGGTGCCCTGAGCTTGGTCGGGGCAAGTCGGTGAATACCCGAGGTCGATGGAGCTGGTTCTAAGCCAGACCGAAGTTTCGTCTGGCTGGCGTTGGTGTCTATTGGGCCGAAATTAGGTGGCCCTTTCATTATGGGCATAACGACTTATTTCGCCCCCCATCATATATATATATATATATATATATATATATATATATATATATATGAAAATTGTTATACATCACAAAATTTATTCGTAGTGTCAGCCGCCATGTTTCACTTCGTTGCATGATTTATTCCATATATCAAGGTAGTGTCGGGGTCGAGAGTAGGTCTTGATTAGATTGTGACTCTCATGATGCATAGCCATCGATATAAAAATTGTCTTTTATATATATATATATATATATATATATATATATATATATATATATATATATATGTAAAGCAAGAATTGATATTGTATTAATGGAAGAAGTACAACATAGCTTCTGGTTGGTTGGCACTTGAATCGTTGCTTAAAATATAAGTACGTGATGTGTTAAATGATATATTTAAGGCCTTCCCCAAATCTAAAAAGAATATATATTAGTAGGGGAAAAAATTTTTTTGTAAAAATAAAATGATATACAGGTCGAATCTTGGTTATAACCTTAACGCGTAATCAGGCAATATTACCAATGTGCAACCCACTTATTTCTTCACTCATTTACGGATAATTGCCAATATACCTTGTCCATTTGCTGACAAGAGCATGTAGATAAAACCTGATAATTAGTGAAATTAATTGAAGCAATAAGATAATTATATTCCATAATATTTTTTAAAATATTTGTGCTATATATGCTAGAATTGCTCATATTTTTCATGGTGATGTGCTAAGGCATTTTCATTTTTGCCACTTGTTTGTGAAGCAATTTTTTGGATAAGTGTTTGTTAAGCATTTATTTTAAGTGTAATAAAAGTTTGTTAGGCATTTATCAAAATGCAGTATAGCCCTAATGATCAAAGTAATGATTTTTTTCATATATATATATATATATATATGCATGTGTGTGTACGCGCGCGCATGTACGCATGTATACCTGCAGAATTGCTTTTTTCATATTTGTTGGTAAAAAGTTGACATACATGCCTCTGCATTTGGATTTGTTTAAATATATAGAAACTTGAATGGTAAAAATTTAGTCTAGCCAAATCATCTTGCAAAGGACCTGAAAATTGGGAAATTAAACCACTTTATACAGTTCATGGATATACATGGAAAAACAGTGATTATTACGACCAATAATATATCCAAGCTCTATATATAGCGATGATGGTGGCTGTTTTCTAGCTAGCACACTTATTAACACATGGGCTTATACCATACAAATCAGGTGATTAAAAGTCTTTAGCGAACCTAAATTCTAATGTCTTCAACTCCTTTCCAAGTTAATCAACCAAAGCTTGCTAATTATTCCTACTGCAACTCATCTAATTAAGCCAATCTTGGGAACATATCCAAGAACATTTCAAACCTGCTTAATGTCACAAGGAAGCATATATTCCCTCCATAAAAACAATGGCCAACTAGATCCATCTCAGAATTCTCACCATAAGTTCAGACTAGACCTCAACATATGTCTGTCCAAGACCTGGCAATTCATAGTTTCAATCTTAAAATTAATTCTTTGGTCAGACCTAGCCTAGGGTGGACTAAAGTCCCAAATGGATCATTTGCCAAGGCTTTGCAAAGCTTTCTATGAAATCAAAGAGACCGCGTTCATAGATCACGCATGCATGGCGTAGTAATTTGTTCATAAATGTTATTAGTCATTATTCAGAACAGACGTCTATGTCCGTCTACATCTCTTTGCCTCTCATTTTCCTCGTTCTGGACAAAACTCCTGTCAAAGACTAGTCAGCATTTAAGCAAGAATACCATTTTTTTTTTCAAACAAGTGATCTCTTGTTTGAATAACTATAACTTGTACAAGAACGATTTATTAAGCTTATTAACATATATTCATATCATCAAATAATTATATGATGTACATTTTAATATTTCATATTTTAATCATTAGTTTTCTAAAAAATTCACAAAAATAAAAAAATGAACTTATCTATTTTTGTTCTTTATGATATTTTCAGAATTTTATTATTAAAAATGTTTTAAAATTAACTTTTGCATGTCACCATATTCATATATAATTTTTTTTCCAGAAACTCTCTAATTAATCATATTTGATTCATGATTATTTTTATTTATGTTATAATAAAATGTAGTAACGATTTTTGATGTAAGAAAATGTTAATATTATGATGTTATAATTTTATCTTTAATAATTTTTGATTCTTAATATTTTAATACAAGTTCGAACGAACCAGTGCTCTATATACAATAATACTAAGATGATATGCTAACTTGCTGTAAATATTCACCTCAAAGAGTTTCAATCATGAGAGATTCGACAACCTCCACATTGCGTATGATAATATGTTGATGACCCCAGTGTAACCAAATCCAAACTATCCAAGCTCTATATAAAGATTAATAATTTAAGATTTAGCTACAATCTTTTAAAATTTCACGAAGTATGATATTATTGACTCGTATATTAGTTAAATGCCATAATAATAGTTCTAGTCCGCAGCGCTTCAAGTTATATATTGTAGAGTATAAATTTATAGCGATATTTACAATAAAGTACCACTAATAAAAAATCACTTACTGAAAGAAAGTATTTATACTATAATGCAAAAAATATATATGCCAAAAGTTTTTTTCTTCTTTTTTTTTGCTTTGAAAAAGAAAAGAGGGGGTGAGAACGACCTCACCCGCATAGCAACCCCCACTGGGCCCTCTTCTCACTGAAAAATGTTCAATAGGGCAGATAAGTTTTACTCATACCCTCCCCATCCGCAAGAGAGCCTCACTAACGTAGCAGCCCCTTCTACATGTGGGTAAGTCACACCAGCACCACCTAAGTACAGGCAGATTAGATGGCGACTCTACCGGACAAACCAGTCGGAGAGCATTCGGTCCCCGTATTTAATCGACGCCCGTGCATTTTGAATCTGAGCCACTCCGATGGAATCTTAGCTCCGTTCCAACCGTGCTACCACTTCGGTGGTTGCCAAAAGTTATTATTGTTGTGGAATTATGTCAATGATTTTGCACGTAGAAAACTCCAGGTGGCCCAATAGTAGCATACATCGCGCTTACGTGATAGGATGTGACTTGACGTGCATAGATTTTACATGGATCATTCACAAGAAACACAAACACTCACGCTGCAGCATGAAATTGAGTTTTTTCTTCTTTTTTAAATATTACTTAGTGCAGGTGTTAAGTGGTTCAGTAATTAAAGTTATTCGAGATTAGATGTGAGTATTTTGATCCAGGTCTCGCTGATCTGCAGTGGTATTCATAGGTAGTGGATTTGGCCTGCTCTTTTTATGGCTTAGAGATTGATGGTGTCAAAATCTCAAATGGTAGGTAGATGATGGGGAAGTTGGATATATCTTGTAGCATGTTGGACAAAGTTGGTTGCATTTGCATTGCATGTGAGCTTTTATATACTAAAACAGGTAAGAAAATATAAAATATATACATAAATCTACTTCATTCTATAAGCTTAAGTTTGTAGGACAAGTGGTAATTTCAACATAATATCAGAGCAGAGATCCTGAGTTTGAACCCTGTTTTCGCACTCTTTAATTCCATTATTAAAAATTTTACATGTTGGGCTTGCCCATTAAAAAAAAATCCGGCCCAAGTATAATAGTATTTCATCCCGCATCTAGAAGACTAGGCCAATTTCAAAATTGTTTACCCATAAACAATATTAGATCTGTTTCTTCCAGCACTGCAAATCCTGTTCGATTCTGCTATGATGCGTGGACTGCAAAGCATTAGCATTTGGTCATGAACCATATAAAAAGTAGGTTCCTTTGCGGCCTTCATGCATTTAGATGATTAGGTTCAACTTTCATGTCAAGTAGATGTCTTCTTTTACCAATTTTAATACTACAGGCTAACCTATATAAAATGTTAGCTGCATTCTTCTGCCGCAACCTTTTTTTTTTTTTTTGGTATTCTGATGATGTGTAGCCTAGCATTGAAATTGTATTGTTCCAACCTCATAATTAGGAATATGTTAGGTAGGTATAAGCTTTAAATTCCAACATGAAATGAAATCAGCAACATTATTAAAAAGAGTTTTTTTGTATGGATATCCTTCTAAATATTAAATTTTGCATGAATACCCTTCCAAAATTAATATTTACGTGTATACCCTTGTAAAACTCTGTTATTGTACAAATGCTCGTAGTATAACGGTTGTTCTAACAGTGTTAAGAAAAATCATATTTATATTAATTAAAAATAAAATTTTAAAATTACGCTATTGTCTCTATTTTCTTTTTTACTATCGTGGTCGCGATTTATTTGCATGTCTCCCATTAAAGGTATTTTAGTCATTTTAATTTGAAACTGTTAATCTTTTAACGCCATTAGATAATATGGGTACATATGCAAAAACAAAAATAAAAAAAAAAGAGTAGAATGGTAAAACAAGTGTTTTACGAGGTATACATATAAATATTAATTTTGAAAGGGTATTCATATAAAATTCGATATTTAAGAAGGTATTCATAAAAAAAAAACCTATTAAAAATGCAACTAGAGTGTATTTTAAGATTTTTTTGGTAAAGCATGATTCAGTGGCGATAACACCAATTAGAAGTAGAATTATCGGATTTTTCAACTGATCTTGTCAAGTGGAATTCTATATGATGGGTTTAACGCTGCATTTCATTGCCTAGTCTAGATCTGAATAGCATTGTCATTTGCATTCTTCCAACCTTATAACTTCTCAAAGTTCTTAGTAACAATATTCATGATGTAATTGGCAATTGAGACTTGTAAGGCATAACTATCTTCTAACTACAACTATTAAAGTCAAGGTAGTATCATCTTGCTGTCATGCTTCCATAAGACCAATTCTATGTCCGCATCAACTGCAAACTTTTTTTCCTTATCTTGATAGGGGGACAAAATGTTGAATTGGCCACAAGATAAGTTGGAATATTAGCATAAAACAACTTGGAATAAGTTAAGATGTATGTACATACTATTCTTTGGGCCATGTGATTCTCGTACAAAGTACATATAACGTTCAATTAGCCGCAAGATAAGTTGGAATATTAACATAAAATGCAGCTTGGAATAAGTTAAGACGTCTACGATAGCATTCTTTGGTCCATGTAATTCTTGTACACAGTAGCTAGAAGCAGCTTGTAATATAAAACTATCTCACGTATCTCCTGACACTTCTTCATGGTTCTAGGAGACAAAGAAAACACTTAGAGTCGATGCGTTGCGGCCATTAAAAGAGTGAGTTGGCTTTCTAAGGCTCATGCATCCATAGCATTTAAAGATATTTTATTTTCTAATTTTTGTGACTGTATTCATATTAGATTTGTGTAATACGCCATCTGAGATTGATTGATAAAAGTTAGGCCTTGGAGAACAATTTATGCTTTGGTGATTGGCCTCCATTATATGCATGAAAATAAACTAGTTGTCACTTTTGGATACGCCATGGCTATAGATCGTTTTCTTTATGTTTTTCTTCTGATGTTGAGCAAATGCATGCGTTCTTCACTTCAGAGTAAATTTGGCTTATCGGGAATACATGCATATGCACAAGTAATAGAGTAGTTATTCTTTTCCTTCCATGTTCTCCCATGCCCATGAAATATATGTGGAGTATTTAAGATTAACTGGAACATGAGGTTTCACTCAAATGTTATTGTAAATGCAACTGACATTTTAAGATTTATCCGAAAAGCATGATTCATTTGCGGTCGACACTGCAGGATGATCTTACAAAAATGCTGATTTAGCTGGCATTTCTTTGGGGAAATTATGTGGTCTTCTAGTGATGTGATGCAAGTTTGGATTGAGTAGACGACATTTGCATTCTTCGATTTCAACCTTGTACTTGAAAATATGTTATGCCTAAAGAGTTAGCCAAAAGATGTTATTTGAGTTTCTTTAACTTGTATAAGTATTCAATATCTATATATCATATGGTCAATATGAGATCAAAAACACCTCAGCATGAATCCTCGCATACTTTTCTGAACATCATAGTAGCCCATCGTCAATCCAACTACACTTGTTCTACAGTGTTCTATAGTACATAAAGATTTTGACCTATGCTGCAGTGTTTCCTAGTCTACATGGATAATGGACTCGATTCTCTCTGATATTATTTATAACCATCCAAAACCTCACCCAAAAAAATCAGTAAGAATGTATTATTTGAATTTTTTGGTCTTGTATAAGTACTCGAGATTTATCCCAACACATAACAGATATAGAACTAAACACGCAGCCACAAGAGTCCTCACAGTTTTCTATAGCAATATTTATAATATCGTTGGTGATCTGAGAATTGTTAAATATTCCTCATCACACCTATATATTATAGTAACATCTATATATATGTCGTGCTAGTTCTATGTTCACATCAACTAGAAACGTTTTCCAAGTCTTCGCTTTTCGACTCTCTTGGCATGATCTTACGGCATGTACCTTTGAGTCGGCGCCTAAATCAATTCATCAAAAAAAAAAAAATAAAGTCCTCTAGTTGGGCTGTTTTCGAGCAAGCTCTTAACTTTTATCATGACCGAGAGAGGAATTAAGGCTGATCCAGCTATTGTAAATCTATATCAATGACTGAGAGAGGAATTGAGGCTGGTCCAACCCATACAAAGTGGTGAAATAGCTGCATTTCGTAGCTTCTTAACACATGGTAACATGCAATAAGTTGGCATGATGGTATATGACAAAATTTTTAGAAGAATAGCCGTAGGGCCTTGTGATTCTCGTACAGAAGCTCCCCACGCTCAAAAAAGGTCGAAAGTACAAGCGACTTGCAGTATAGAGGCAGAAAAGGGGCTTAAACTATCGTACGTTCAACTTTTAACACCTGTAAAGGGTTCCAAGAGACAAATTGGCACTTGACTTCTGAAACCGCGATCCACAAAATTAATAGTCTATAGGTCTCTTTCCTCCTATGTTTCTCTTGCAATGGTAGGCGTATGCATCCGTTTTCTTCGATTGTTGGATTTTCTGGAATGCATGCAATAATAATGATTAGGTCAAGCTCGGGCTTGGAATTAAATCCTAGATGACGTCGGGTTTGCCCCGATTTTTTTTTATTTGTATCATTTATTTATGTTTGATGTATGGTCAGGCTCGGGCATAGGATCAAAGTCCTACTCTACTCAATTTTTTTTTTCTTCCATTCTTTATTTATACGATGTATTCATAGATTGAATTAATGATTATTATTGATATGTAAATTTAATAGAATAATAGATATATTGTAGGTTGTCGGCAATATTTAGTTGTTTATATTCAGTATTTTTTTAAGTATTTTAAGCAGTTTTAGTATTTTAAAAAATTTGAAAATAAAGGGGATGGACTTGGATCTGAAAGGTAGGCCAGAACGTTGGGCCAGGCCATGCCAAATCCTAGGTAAATATCTAACAGAAAATATTATATCATGTATAAATTCTAAACTATTATTTAAATAAAATATTTTAAATATTGAAATTAAATTATTTGAAATCTATGTATTTACTTGCTGCTTGTCTCGCCTAAAATCAAATATACATGGAAATAAAAGCTGAGGAAGTGAGAATTTTTCTTTTCTTTTTCTTAATAGCTAGAATCAAAAGTTTGGTCTCAAGAATTTTTTACAGAATATCATTGATTTTGGAAACTTGTGGATTTATTTGGAAATTCTTAGCAGATATTCCAAGGCGAAGGAAAAAAAAATATTCTTATAACAATCAGAATCATTTAGTTTATTTTTTTTATAAAAAAAAATCTAGTCGAACTACTTCAAAATCTTTCTTTATTATGGGACACTTAACTAGCTTAATTTTTTATAAGCTAAGTAACAACACGAAGTGGCACATATCTCCTATAATTCAGGAGAGAGAGATTAGGATCCAGCTCTTTAAATATATAGAGATGGCTGTGAGTTGCTCCCTTGAGAGGCACAAGGAGGGCCTAAGCAAGAGATAAAGAATTTCTATCAAGCATGGGCCGGCTTTTCGCATGCATACATGGGCTCACTAATCCAACTACAACCCGGCCTGATATAACCAAGAAAAGATAAGTAGTTGGGCTTGTTGTGTATATGTATGTGGACTGGATGTTCACAGTCCTTGGGACAGCTATATAACTTTCTCAAAGGACCTCTTCTGAATGCTGAGCAGCAAAAAAGATAATTCAATCTGCGATTTTGTTCATCTTTTTATATGTGGACTGGATCCTCGAGGCCTCGCCCGTCGTTAGCCGCCAGCTGCTCGACCTCCGGCCTCACAGAGCACCGGAGGCTCCCCGTCCTGCTCTTTGATGTCATTGGACACCATCCCCGTCCTTCTTCCAGTTCGTTACCCTCTTTCCCTCCTTTCTTGTTGATTGAGTTTTCCTCTTTGCCTATGGAGTTACGATCTTGCTGAGTTGAAGAAACATTAACTTCTATTTGATATTGCATTTCTATCAAATAATTGTTTTATTAGCACAGGTAGCAATGATGAAAGAGAAGGGAAAAAATAATAATAGATAAGTTGGAATAGAACCAGGAATTTTGGTTGACTTACAAGTTATGCTGACACTTGCTAGTCTATAATATTGTTGAGACAGTTGTTAGGGCCTGAAACTCATGTTGCATGATGTAACCATGTCATTTTAAATAAAGTTCAGTGAAAAAAAGGAGAAAAATAAAAAGAAAAGAAAAGTGTAAGAAAGTGAGAAGAAGTTGAGATAATGGTAGGGTTAATATTTTTACTGTCACTTTCATGGTCCTTTGCTTAATTTCTTCTCTGTCCTTAAATGTTCAGTGCAACTTATGAAACTTCAGACATATTAATTGTATATGCTATAACAGTAAATTAAATTCGAGAACTAAGAGATTTTGATGCATTTACAATGCATTTTACTCTTCTCCCATGAAACCACATTTTCTCCTCGTCGGCAGAAATCCTCTTAACACCCTGGCCTTCAGTTGACCCTATACCTTTATTTTCGAGATGTAACCTAATAATATAGGTCTCTGTCTGTTTATGTTTAATCTCCATTTTCCTTGATAAGTATTTCAGACTATATATTTTCCAAAAAGGTAATAGTAATTGAGGATACATAATGCAATTTTAATGGAGATGCATGAAATATAACACTGCAATCTGTTTCTCTATCTTGTGTGAAATCTATCAAAAAATAGAGATAAGTGGAGATCTATCAAATAGAGCTAGAGTGGGTGGGCAAAGTGAAGAGATACTTCTGAGGTGTTCTATAAGACTCTGGATCCTTAAAACCTTATAAAGTTGCATTCAGCTGGTACAGGAGTATGCATTCTTGCATCATGCCTGCTGGTCCATGCCAAAAAGGTATTAAGTTGGTGGCATGCACAGGCACAAACCTTTGTTGGTTCCCAAAAGTCTTGCCATGTCATTGGGCAAAAGACTAGCCTGACTTGGCATGATAGGATTCATAAGGTGAAAACCCGGCACTGGCATGGACTAGTTAGCCTGACTTCGCATGATTTGTTGTTTCTTCATCCAGATCCAATTTATTCTAGCCTGACAAAAAAGAATGATAATTAGTGTTTCATGATCATCTTACCCTATACTTTTTCTTGAGTGGCTTGCTACTTTGAGAAGTTATTTGACTGAAGAGAGGTTCAAGAAGGCCAAGATATGAAACTTGTGGGAGTGAATTTTAGTAGGTATGGATACAAGATATGTTTACAGCATGATAATAAATAAACAACTAAATAAATTTTACATTTGCATAAAAAGAATCCATAGAACATACCAGGGCTATCATAAGAACATAGATAATGATTTATAGAAAATATTTAGAAAACAGAACATGATATGCCTACAACATGGCAATAAATAAACAAATAAATAAATTTTACATTTGCATAAAAAAAATCCATAGAACATACCAGGCCTATCATAAGAACATAGATCATGCTTCACACAGAAACATGAACATTCATAAACTCCATTATTTAGTAATCATTAAATCAATTTACTAGAGTGCATACTTCTCACAATAACATAGCATCAAAAACTTTACAACTAACCATTCGCAATTGAAATGTCAACATTCATCAAGAAAAGGAATGAAAAACCCTCCCTATCCATGGAGGTGTTCATAGAGTATCTAGGGCATATCCAAGGAGCGTTCCAAGGTTTTTTAAATTTTAGAAAAAATAGGATACTTGGAATAAGGATCTGACACTACATTAGTTTTATTCAATTAGAATCTCATTTGTATTGGATACTTGCATAGTGTGCAATTTGAGGTAGCATCTAGGCAGCCATGCATCAACCTTTAGCGGAATGAAATCCATAAGATCGCATCTTCGACGAAAAAGCATTAAGAATGCATCCTGAGAAAAGATGAAACCAGGTCATTGGTGGATTTTTTTCACAATGGATCTTGCAAGCAATGTGTTGCAAATTTGATCAGACATCATCAAGAGGTGAGAAGTATGGTTAGCTACATCAGGGAATTTTATATGCTTAGTTGCATAATGATCTAAAAAAAAATTGAGAGCTAACTTGTTTCAAATATATATTAGTGGATTTTGTTGGCTATTTGTAATAAGATATAGATGCCTAGATGTGGAACATTACTACTTCATACTAGTTTGAGGCTAAAACAAGCTTGTTGTATATACATATCATTATTGATGTTAATAGCCTCTATGGATCCTCATAACTCATTCCAAGAGTGGAGGCATAACATCAAAATGTGCAATAGTCACTATAACATGTTATCGGCTACTCCAATGACATACTTGGTTGAGGGGAGTTTGGCTCTGGAATAAGAATGGGAATGAGTGACTCCCACTCCAGTGGTTTGGTTGGAGAGGAGTCCCATTCCCATCCCTATGCTCAAGGAAAATGGGAAATACCCTAATCCTCCAAAACTCAATCTCGACTCTCCTCCTAATATTCAATTACCATTCTGCCAGATTTACTTCAAAAATTGATTTTTCAAAAATACCCCTCTATTTAATTGACTCTCCAAAAATATCCCTCTATTTAATTGATTTTCCAATTCTAATCACGAACCAAATGCATCGAAGAATATGGCCATTCCAATTTTCATTCCAATCATTCCGTTTTTTATTCTGATTCCAATTCCGGTCGTGAACCAAACGCACCCTGATTGACTAAGTGAATCAACTTATATGGATGGATGTCTAGAGTTAGCGATAATTTCTTCTACTTATATGGGTAGCTCATATCTCATATAGACAACATTTGACCCTTGAGGATGAGTAAGATAATAAAGAAATTAAAAGAATGTTTGATAGAAGGCAGGTCTTGGTGCAAAGGTAAAATTGCTTTATTATGATCTAGGTGTCATATGTTTAAAATACAGAAACAGCCTCTCTGCACGTGGGAGTAGTGCTGCATAATTTTAACCTTCCTAGACCCGGCAATGATAAAAGCCTTATGCACTGGAACACTCTTCTAGAAGAACATTTGATCTTATTAATAATAGTGTTCTCATAATATGTGGAGATTGGACCAAGAAAAGAAAAGGACTTCATCATCAAGGATTAAAATATCATGAATATAGGTATTAATAATAGTGTGCTCATGTTGGTTAGGTACCACATGATATAGGTATTTTGTTGAAACTGGTGGTCATTGACATGAAAAATACACAAGTCTGCAAATAATTGATATGTATTCATGTGTCTTGCTAATATTTTTGATCGTTCAGTTTCTCTTGGGCATGAATGTATCTCTTGACTACTATAGATTAGTAGTAAGATTTTTCTTTTCCCGGTGAAGATGGTTGTTCTGCTCGAGCATATGGAACAAATCTAAGAATCTTAATTTTTTATATGATTACTTCAATTTATTTCTTGTAATATTCTCATTAAGAAGTTCATTTAGTAATCTAGAAGTTCCATTTGACTAAACATCTCCTTTTGTAGGATGTCCATTAAAGAACTATTAGAAAGCAAGCACCCTACTGCATGGGTTGAATTTGAGACAGGGTTGATTGATGAGGTATGTTTGCAATACTAGGGCAAAAGATTCTTTTGCTATATCACATTAGTTGATGATTAGTTATTAATGTGTTTTCTTCCTTTTTTTAGCATTTTTGGAGTATTTACTCTTACTACTACTTTTACCTTTTACCTTTCATATCATTAGTTGACCATCATTCAAATTTTCAGCAATTATTTCCTAATCAAAAATTTAAGTGCTGGTTAGCATGACAGTACATGCATGAGTACCACTCCTGTGCCATACTTGCATGTAGCATTGCTGTGATACTGGATGCATGATAGCACTTGGCATGCTATCATGCCAGTGCCTGTCATCCTTTGGCAAGGCTCAACATGGCACAATATTGTGCTAATACCAGTCCGATATGCCACAAGCACATGATATTTATATCCTTGCTCCTAACAATAATGGAAGTAGATACTAATGAAATTAAACATATACCTAAAAGAAGATTATGGAATCTGAAGAATTCAAAAGGAAAATATATAGCACCAGTGACTAAGTGAGTTTTACTTTTGGTCTAAGAGTACTAAAGATAAACTTGATTTAATGGGATAGCAATCTCGTTGTTGAGCACAAGTGTTGTGTCTACTTTCTAACACTTCATGTCACAAAACGATTTGATACATGGACACTGCAACATAAACCAGGGATACTTGGTGTCAACACCAATGTTGGTGGGGAATAATGGATTGATATTTCATCTATAAATCTCTATATCAACACTTAGTACAGTTTATGCTGTGGGTTCTGGTATGTTGCTCACTTTTTTCCCTTTTTTTGTGTGTTTATAGTGCTGGTTGTATCCCTTTTGTTTTGTTTTATGGCTGCTATTAATTTCATCTTCTGTCAGACTCTTTCACATTGTAGACTGAGCACCAAGGTCTGCACTATAAAAGCTGCAGTCATGCATCCAAATCTCACCTATGCAGGCCATCACTTGAGACATGCATTCATTAAGCTTAGTTCATTTTTTGATGTTCTTTTCTTTCCTTTTTATTTTTCTTGCTATTTTTTTTGGTTGAAATACACTGCTTTTTGGTTAAGAGGATAAAAGAGAATTGAAGGAATGGAAACAGAAAATGGGATCCAGAGGTTTCTTATCTGTAGTGTGTGTCAAGTGTCAAACCACACTCTACCTATTTGCTAGGGCTTGTGTGAGGTGCTGATATGACTGCTGGTGCATTGTTTCAGTCTGATCTGAAACAGCAGATTGTTTTAGCAAACAAAGAACTGAGTTTCAAGCATGCACAGAAAATACAGCAGTTTTCTTTTTTTTTCTGACAAGTTTTTCCCCCCTATCAACCCTGCTAGCTGTCCTATTTCCACCGTACTCCGATATGATATTTTTCTTGGAACATAGGCCCAAAGTAGATTATGTTTTTATTTTTAGTAACACTTTTTAAACTGTAAATCTACAGTAGGGATGGCAATGCTTAACCTGTTTAACCTATTTAACTTATTCAGCCTGTTGAAGATTAGGTTAGGTTACCTGTTTAGAGCCTGTTTGAAAAATGCAGTAGGATTGGGCCCTATTTCCTGCATGAATTGGGTCTGTTGGCCTACACAGCCCGTATTCTTTTAAAAGCCCATCCTAGTTTTATCCTAAATCTCATCTGTGCGCCTGTTGGTCTGCAAGAAGAAAAAAAAGACCCATGGAAGTCTTTTTTTTTGGGCTGGAACGGTATTAGGTTGATATGCTCCCTATCCAAATAGACTGCCCACTCTATGAATCCAATAGAAAATACAGTCCAATTTTGCCGGATTTTCCAAACAGGCTCTTAATAAAATAGTCAAGTTTGGGTCTGCATTTTTGACTCATTTAATGGACCTATCTTGTATCCGACCTGACCAGCACCGTTCCGATGCAACCCGATTGTCACCCCTAATCTTGGTCAGTCATTAAAAAAGTGGAGAATATTGCATTAAGAATTATCCTTGTCTGTCAGCACGGTTGCTTTCCAAAAAAACTAAAACAGAAAAAGTATCACCACAGCAAGTAAGGTTTTGGAGTTTAATGTGGAAAGAGGCTTTACTTATAATTCCTTTTCACCAATCTACTAGCCTGTGATTCCTTTTCCCTTACATCTTGCATGTTACTGATGTAATTGTTGCTAACAAATTTCAGGATGGCAAATGTGGAGGCAGTTGGGAATGCAGGCATGGTTGGGTTGCATTTCAGGAATCTGGATACTCTCAAACAAGAATTGTCTTCATTGGGAGTTGAGACAGTAACTCTGGACAACATACAAGCCAGAATCTATTCATATTTTCCATTCTTGCAGAGGATAATCTCATGTTATTTGACCTTATTGTTTCAATTATTGTTCCTATTAAGATGCTAATGTCTGTATAGTCTTGGGGGGTGGGTAGGGGAAGGATAGACATTCTTTTGTATAGCTTGTATTTGTTATAGCATATTTATATGTCATTTCATTCATTGATCATTTGGATTGTTTTCCTGAAAAATACTATGACATTTTCAGTCATCTTAAGGGACTTATACATATATCCTAGATGGGTGGAAGGGCCAAAAATGGAGATGAAGACTAGGGTTGTTATCGAGCTGAGCTTGATCAAGCCTAGACCTAACCATGCTTGGTTTGAAACTAACTTTCAGACCGAGCTCAAAGACCAAGTTTGACATTTTTTCGAGTTCAATTTGATTTTAATTTCAAACCAAGCTGAATACATGCCCAATTAACCAGTTTAATAACCTTAAATCTAGTTTAAATCAATTCAAACTTGACATTAAGTTTGGAATAAATCTAGTTATTTGCTTATTTATCCTGCACTGAGTGCAATGTACATACATACGCATCCAAAAGTCCTAAACCTTGCTTTTATCAACAAAAAAAAAGTCTTGAACTTTTCCCAATTCCATTTTAGAAATCTAACAAAACTAGCATATATTCTTCTGAAAAAAAAAATGAAAACTGTCTATTTACCCCTTAGAATCTCAAGGTTGCCATCAGCAAGAAATTTCACACATGCCCCTCAAAACTTTTAATACATTATATGCATTTTCAAGCAAAATAACTAAGGGAGCAAGTTGAGTAAATTTCAACTGAGCATAGGGGAAGAAAATGAATGCAACATAATGTTAGTAAAAGAACAGATGGAAAGAAAACTTATCGTCGGTTGAGGCATGTTATCATTGTCCTTAAGAATAGATCTCGCCTCTCGGAGAACAAATCTCAGTGTAGCAGGTAATGACGGCCTATTCTTCAGGATACAATAACCGGGTCACTCCAAACGTACACTCGTAGATGCAGTGACAAGTAAACAACCCAGATTCGCTCATAAATGAAAAGAGAAAATAGTCAAACAGAGAAGAGTACGAAGAGGAAGATATGGATGAGATATAGATCAGTTAATCCTTTGATCTGATAGGGTTTAAAAAGAAAAGGAAGAGGTGTGTTTAAAAGAACACGATGATTACTAAAAATTTAAATTCAAAGAAGCAAAAACAAGCCAAGTCCAACTCCCGCGCCTGATTAACCCGTTTTCAGATTTGGCCCTCAATTGCGCTCATGCGCGTGTGGGCTTCATACATTCTTTGTTTCACCAAGTTAGAAAGGTTGAAGACTATTTGAGTTTCTATCTCTTTCCAATGTGGGACTAAAAAAGTATACAAGAGAAAAGAAAGGATAGGCTTAAAATTTTGAAATCCTCCAACACATGATAGAAAAGGAAAACATGTAGATATCATAATCATGGAAGGGCATGTATCCATCTGCTTTTTGAAAGCTCAATGCAGAAAGAAAAGGATATTTTAGCCATATAACATTAACAAAAGAGAAGAAAGAGAAAGGAGAAAAGGAAAGAGAGGGAGTGGAAGTTTTATCATACTTAAACAATCAAACAGTCTCATTTGGTTCAAAGGCCGTTTGCTTTCGTGGCCTCTCAGAAAGCTCCGGCCGACCAAGAGTCTCTTTCAGGTGCAGTTTTCCAATAATAAAGGCTACGGCATATGAAGGGAAGGCAGGCATTCTTTCAGTGCAGACGCGATTGGGACGTGGCGGAGAGCAGCGGGCATTTCTCGCAAGGCTTGGGCTTCTCCTGCCAGTGAATCGATCTAAGAATGCTATCTCCTCCAATTGATGGCTCCAGAAAGTGACGTTCTGCTTAGGAAATTATAGAACAGTGACTTGCCTTTTGGGCAATGTAGACCAACCAGCCGTCCCTCTATCCCCTAAATTTATTATCATGTTTGATTGGACACTTACAAGGAGAATCATGGAGAAGGGGCATGCATCATGTATGGATGAAAGCTTTAAACCAAGGGTTTTATTGTGATTTCAAATGTTTAGAGTTAAACGAGCCGGTCTCGAGTGCACATTAGCTGTAACAACGATATCCAAGATCTTCTCGGTGAATAACCGATGTGGGACTAAATACGCGCCTATATGGGTCCATACATATTTCCTCCGTTGAAGCTCTAATGTTCTCGTCAGGCTAAGAGTTCAAAATCTATTCAAATCTAATCATAAGCACCATGATCGGTCCGTGGTCAGCCTCCATTAACCCCTATTGTAGTGTTTTCTAATCCACATAGGCTATGGACCGAGTTCGCTCTAATATAATTTGTAACAATCCAGGATCTTATCCAAAAAAGCTAGTCAAAAGACATTTTTTTAGGTTCTTAGTTTTGTATAAGTACCCAAGATCTTCTCGACGAATAACCGATGTGGGACTAAACACATGCCCACATGGGTTCTCACATTAGCAGTCCTCCACCACATTGCTATTATAACCTTTTTTTTTTTTTTTTTTTTTTCTCCGATGCCTAACTACCCAAATTCTAGTGAAGTTTGGATGTCTCTAGGTAGGCCTCTGATAAAACTATCAAGAGACTCTACTCTGTGCCATGCCATGGGGCATTTAGCAGTAATTGATATTTCTTATCATCAATTGTTGGCCTAAATTATATGTTGGGGAATAATGATTTTCATAAACTTGATCACTAAAGTAGAAAAAGTCTTGTTCTATGATCATACTTTGACCAATACAATAAACTCTAGGTATGTCTTAGACTAGTTCGAACATGAGTTAGCAACAACCAATTTTTCAAATGTTTTCTATTGGGTTGAACACTCTGGGGCATGGGCATCAAGGTTTTAGCATGATCATTCCATGTCTTCTCAACATGCTTGTGTTTGCAAAAGTCTATAAATATGAAAAATATCAATATCGAAGTAATCAAATATTTCGATACTACTGGATTGATTATGACAACATCATAGTAGTTGGCAATCAGAAAGAAATCTACTTCCACAAAATAATCATTAAAAACTTTCACAATGCATCAGCGAAAATCTTAGTCATCACCTCGCATGCGCATAGACAAGCAGATGATGTTGCTAACCACCATGCCTCTAACAAAAAGAATATCCCAAAATTCGCAAAATTGAGCTAAAGGAAGACTTTTCATGAGGAATGGAGTATTGCAGCCAAAAATCAGCATATTACTCTAGATTTCTGTAACCTTTGTGTGACAAGGCAACTATCCTTGAGCCATCAGATGTGTATAAGATGGACACAGTTTTCAGCATAAAAGAACCGTGACGATTAGAAAATTTAATTATATGATTAATACTATGGATATACTAGCCAAAAATCTAATGATCGATGTCATCAATAAGAAAAATTAGCCGAAAATGAAAAACTCGACCCGACCTGACCCTATTCGGGTCGGATTGGGTCAAGAGATTTTAAGTTCGAATCAGATAGGTCAAAATTTCTGACCTAAACTTTTATGTCAATAGATAGTACTGGATTTGGGTTCTCTCTTACTCTCTTATCCTAACACAGTTTCAAAAATACAAACTAGTATATAAGCTCTAATGAATAAATTTGGTTAGGATGCAAATTAATACATAAAACATATACCACCATCAATTAGTATTGGGTATAAAGAACTTCTCCCGTATAATTTCTAAATTATATGTATAGAAAGCACAAAGTTGTCTATTTTTGGTAGTGTTAAGCCTTTTTTTTTGAAATCTCAATAAACCATTGACCAGGAATTTGACCAAAAGCATGAAATCTCAAGGAATTACTGGCAGTTTTACTACTATTAAGCTACTTTTTAGGAAAGTCATATTCTACTCTTAGTATCTCTAGGTATTTCACCTAGCCATCACAATGAATGATATAAATATAATAGAAACAATAATCAATTATGGAAAAAAAATATAAAAATCATAGTCAATAATAACCACATGGCCATATTAACAAGCCCTTTCATTATCTACCCCTCATTGACCTGCAATAGTAAGCAATAAATTTTAAAGGTGTCAGTCTTCTTGTTGCTAGCTAATTAACAGCACAATCATTATAGGATGTTTATTAGGCCAAGAGACTTATTTATCAAACCATTAAAGTCAACAAGGTAGGGTTGTATCACAAATAATATTTATTGGGTCTATCAACTTGTGGGACCATATCAACATATCTCAAAGTCCAATTTCCATCTAAAGTTGGTTTAAATTACCATTAACTTGCATCCTAGGCGATCTTCTCGTATCTCAAATTTAAGTAAAAAATCAAATCGAGATATCCCTCTAGTTGACATATGATTTCTCTTGCAAGCAAAGAAATCCTTTTTCACCAATAGGATCCACCTTGGGTTCGAATAAGAGTGGAGTACAATTAACTCTTGCCATAAACTTCTAAGTGGTCAATTTACCTTCATATAGCTATGTACGACGCCAATCGCAGCCATTTATTTTTACAGCTGTGCACCGATACGAATGCTTGATGAATGAGATTTATAGGAATGAATGG